>NC_088351.1:13971785-14287142 GCF_036884655.1 Musa acuminata AAA Group | reverse complement strand
TCAGTTTGCTAGAGTGTTCACCTCCTTCTTTCTTGCTGAAAATTTATAAGAGTGTGAACCACTTGTAAAAAGTTGTAAGAGGGGTATTTGCCCTTCCCCTTCAAGAGATTTGCTAGTGGAAGGTGGGAGCCTCATCGAAGAGGGCCTCGCAAGTGGATGTAGGTCATTTGACCGAACCACTTTAAAATCGCCGTGATCTCTAGTTTGCATTTTATTATCGCTATTTACATTACTGCAAACCTTCTTACGTGCTTTATTTCCTCATTACCTTTGCTGGATACCTTTACGAACACACGTTCAAGTTAAACTTTTCATGTTCGGTTTTTATCATATCAAAAGATTTTTCGAAACCAAAGTTTTAATCCGTTGCTCCGATCCTAACAGAAATGACTATTTTCGACATTCAAGAGGGTCACTCTCTCATTCATCCTCCCTTGTTTAATAGAACGGACTACATATATTGAAAAAATCGAATGAGAGTTTTCTTGCTTTTATTAGATTTAAATTTATGGAATATTATCGAAAATGGATTTGAAAGGTCTTCTCTTCCGATGAACCATTAGAATGATTTTTAGAAGAATATTTTTTCTTTAAATGCTAGAGCTATAAACGCTCTATTTTGTGCTTTGGATAAACTGAGTTTCATTGTGTTTCTATAAGCGAAACGACTTTCAATATTTGATACACTCTTGAAATCACACACGAAGGTACTATTAGAGTTAAAGATTCTAAAGTCAATATTTTAATAGATGATTTTGAACTTTTTTGAATGAAGCCGAGCGAAACCATTGTTAACATGTACACCCATTTTATGGATGTCGTCAATGGTTTAAAAGCTCTTGGCAAATGCTTTTCTAATTTTGAACTCGTTAACAAGATTTACGATCGCTTTCTAAGAATTGAGATTCGAAAATAATGGCTATACAAGAATAAAAAATTTTGAATACTTTTTTGATCGAAGAACTTATCAGGTCTCTAATGACCTATGAAATGACATACAATGCACATGATGAACTTGAGAACCACCTTCCAAAAAACAAGAAGGATTTTGGATATCGAACAAAATAAGACCACTCGAGTGAAAGCTCTAAGTGATGATGAACATCAACTTCTCACAATAAAACTTAAAAAGTACATAAAGCAAGAATAAAAAAATAAAAATAAATTGAAGAAGAAGAAAGCACTTCGAGACGAATTGAGCTCCTCCAAAGACAAGAAGAAAATCAACAAAGGCAAGGTGGCAAACTACGCCTTAACGGCTTTCTACAACAAGGTAAACAACTCAAATGAAATTCCTTTAATTTATTTCAAAATTACATAATGCTTTTCATGAGTTGTTCTTAAATTAGTTTAGAATAATTATTTTTCTTGAAAATTATATGTTTAATAAAGGAAAATGCATAAAAATTAGGAATCATTCTTATCATGTTAGTAATTTTGAAAATGATAATGAAAATTACATGTTTTATGTTAAAGGAATAAAATGTTAGATTTAAATCTAATGATAATTATATGTATGTTTTTCAAGAAGAAATAATGTGTATCATGTTGATTTCCATATTGTTTCTCGATTTTGATTGAAGATGCTTCATGTTTAATGAAATCATGCTTAATGATTTAATGATACATAATTATGCAATGATGTAATGGAAATGCAAAATCATATGTGTCATTTCAATCGAAACATATTTGGTTCCAAAACAAATGGAGCATAGAGTAATTGGAGCGTATCAATAGCATATGTTTCGGAGCATATCAATGGCATAGAGTAATTGGAGTATAGAGTAATTGGAGCATATCACTTGAAAGAAGATTCATGAGTTATTGAATTGCAAGAGGAATTGAATCAATTTGAGAGGAATGAGGTATGGAAGTTTGTTCCTACACCTAGTGACCATTTAGTCATTGGTACGGGTCTTTAGATACAAGCAAGATGAATGCAGTATCGTGGTTAGAAACAAAGCTAGACTAGTGGCCAAAGGTTTCAACCAAGAAGAAGGTATCGACTACGAAGAGACCTTCGCTCCCATGGCAAGATCAGAAGTCATTAGGATGCTCCTTGCCTATACTAGTAGTAATGATTTTAAACTATTTCAAATAGATGTCAAAAGTGCTTTATTGAATGGTTTTATTTCTGAAGAAGTGTATGTTGAACAATCTCCCGGATTTGAAAATTCTCTTCTTCCTAATTATGTATTTAAATTGACTAAGGCTCTCTATGGTATAAAACAAGCTCCTAGAGCTTGGTATAAAAGACTTAGTTCCTTTCTTATTTTAAATAATTTTACAAAAGGCAAGGTTGATACTATATTGTTTATCAAATATTTAAAAAATAATTTTCTTATTATTCAAATTTATATTGATGATATTATTTTTGGTTCTTTGGATGAATCACTATGTGAATCATTTGCCAAATATATAAGTCATGAATTTGAAATGAGCCTAATGGGTGCATTAACCTTCTTTTTAGGATTACAAATTAAACAACTTAGTGATGGTATATTTCTTAATTAATTTAAATATACATTAGAATTGTTAAAACGATTTAACATGGATGGTTCAAAAGCGATAAATACCCCCATGAGTACTTCCACTAAGCTAGATATGGATGAAAATAGTGAAAACATTGATAAAAAAATGTATAGAGGAATGATAGGTAGTCTACTTTACCACACCGCGACTAGACCGGATATCATGTTTAGTATGGGACTTTGTGCTAGGTTTCAATTTAATCCTAAATTATCTCATCTTAAAAGTGTTAAAAGAATTTTTAGATATCTTAAAGGAACCCCAAATTTAGGATTGTGGTATCCGAAATCCGATAAATTCGATTTCATAGCTTATGCAAATGTCAAATTTGGCAGATGCAGGATATATAGAAAAAGCACATTCGGAACATGCCAATTTTTAGGACATGCACTTGTTTCTTGGACTTCTAAGAAACAAAATTCAGTTGCACTATCTACGGTAGAAGCCGAATACAATGCTACAAGTGCATGTTGTGCACAAGTTGTTTGGATGAAGAATACATTGGAAGACTTTGAAATTTACTTGAAGAACATTCCCATAAAATATGATAATACAAGTGCCATTTGTCTTACCAAATATCCAATTCAACACTCTAGAACTAAGCATATCGATATTAGTCATTATTTTATATGCGATCATGTCCTTAACAATAATATCATTCTAGAGTTTATTGACACAATGCATCAATTAGTAGATATTTTTACAAAAGCCTTAAATGAAGACCAATTTGACTTTATCAAAAGGGAACCAGGCATGTTAAATTGTCCTTAAGCTTGATTGTATGTATTTTCCGAAGTTTTTCATCCTCTTTTCGGTTTTCATGGATTTGACTTCTTCCTTTTTTTTATTCCAAATGACATATTAAAGAGCAATCCAAGATCCTATCCCATCTTGAATCAAACACCGCTGAAAATGAAAAAAAAAAATTTTTTTTTTAGGCATGCCAGCGGTGGCACCGCCAGAACCGGTGGTAGCACCGCTTGGGCGCTTGATCGCCAGGTGATGGCACCACCCGAGAATCCTAAAAGTAGAAGAGTTAGGGTCAACGATGGAACCACCCCCAACCCATGAGAATGTTGAATCTCGTATTTTGATGATGAAACTACTTGATATATGTTTATGATTTAATCTGCGTTTTTAGTGACGTAGGATGCTTCGATCAGGATGAGACAATTAAAGCAGGAAAATCATGTTGTGCCGAAGGAACATGTCAGAAGATTGGACGTCGGGCCGGTGGATCGGTTGATGTATCGACGGAAGGCTTCGGGCCGTGGACTCGGGCAACGGGCCAAGAAGAGCGGGTATTGTGCCAAGGATATCGGAGTTGCGGAGTCAACTGGCCGATTGGGCAATAAGCTGTAGGAGAGGACGATGCGCCGAAGAATCGGACGAAGCGTCGAGGGACCAATGACATGTCGGACAACTTGGTTAATTTCTTAGGATTAATTGTCTCGATCGAAGTTTTGTTTTTGTTGTGTAGGATTAACTACGATGAAAGTTAGACAAGCAGCAGGAGTTGCGCCGGAGTCAAGTTCATGATCACGTTAGGAGTTCGAGAGTTTAACGGAAGTTCGGACGGTCGTCGTAGGTTCTGCGGGAACAGATCCGAGAAGTCCAGAAGCTTGCCAAGCGAAGCTCGTCGGAACTCGCCAAGTGGATCGTCGCAAGTCCAGGAGTTTGCCGGAAGTCCGCAGAAGAATCACCGAGGGTTCATCGGATGATCGACAGAAGTTCGCCGGAAACTCGCCGGAAGAAGCGATTGACGCATCGGAGCAAAGCTGCAGAAATTGTCTTAGATTTAATCATAGTTAGCATATTGATTAAGTTGGAAAATGGGAGGTGATCCCATTAGCTTAATATTGGGGCAATTGGGCCCCTGAAAAGATTGAAATTGGGCCGAATGGAGCTAACCATTCGTACCCTGATTGCACCAGGAGGTGCAACCGCCTAGGCCAGGAGGTGGCACCGCCTGGGCTAAGTCTCCCAGCGAGACTGGGCGGTGCAACCGCCCCAGCCAGGAGGTGCAACCGCCTGAGCTCAGTCTTCGAGCTAGACTGGGCGATGCAACCTCCTTGAAAGAGAGGTAGCACCGCCTGAGCTCGGTCTTCGAGCTCTGGCAGAGAGGTGCAACCGCCTTAGTCAGGAGGTGGCACCGCCAGGGGCTCAGTCTCCGAGCCAGACTCAGGCGGTGCAACCACCCCTGACAGAGAGGTGCATCCGCCTGGGCTCAGTCTCCGAGCTCTGCCAAGCGGTGCAACCTCTCCAGTCAGGTGGTGCAATCGCCTAATCCCGGAATTCCGGGATTTGATCGTTTTGAGCTCCAAATTTGAATTGAGTTGGGGCCTATAAATACCCCACCCTTTCAGCACAGAAAGAGCAAGAGATAGACACTGAAATCTTGATCTGTTCTGTGATTCTTAGAGCTCAAAATTGTGGTTAAGGCCTAAAGTCCTCCTCCCTATATTCTTCAAGTTTTGAGTTGTAAAGAGAAGAGAGAAAGGTTCTGTAAGGGTTGTCTCCTGAGCCCGTCAAAAGGAGTGAAACTGTAAAAGGGCAGTTGGCCTTCGCCGATTGATGGAAGGCCTCTAGTTGACGTCGGTGACCTCGTCGGTGGAGGAAGCCAAAAGTGGAGTAGGTCAAGACTGATCGAACCACTCTAAATCTCTGGTTTGCTTTAATTTGAGCACTTTATCATTACTGCAAACCTCCTACACAGCTACTGCCCTCTGTGCTTTTACGAACAAGTCTCTAAGTTCTGATTTTTCCGAATCTGCATTTAGACGTAACTCGATGTTTTCGTACAATCTTTACATTGCAGTTTACGTTTACGTTCTGATTCCATTTATAACTGCAAACTATCTTCTGTGCTTTTACGAACGAGTTTCTAAGTTCAGATCTTTCTAAAACTGTGCAAATTGCGTTTAGACATAAAACTACGTTTAGACGTAAAACTGCATTTAGACGTAAAACGGTATTTAGACGTAAACTACGCAAACTGTGTTTAGACGCAAATTGCGTTTAGACATAAACTGAGTTTAGATGTAAACTGCATTTAGGCGCAAATTGTGTTTAGACGCAAACTGCGTTTAGACGTAAACTGAGTTTAGACGTAAAACTACGTTTAGACGCAAACTGCGTTTAAACGCAAACTACGTTTAGACGCAAACTGCGTTTAGACGTAAACTGCGTAAACTGTGCTTAATCTTAAGATCGGCTTTTACATCAAAATCGCTTTTATTGAACAAACGCAGCTTTCGTTTTTAATCGCTGAAAGATTTCCGCTGCACTAATTCACCCCCCCCCTCTTAGTGCTCTCGATCCTAACAATTGGTATCAGAGCCCGGTCTTTCTCATTTCGGATTTACAACCGAGAGAAATGGCTCTTCATGGCTTTCAAGAGGGCTTTTCGGTTTTTCGTCCACCGTTGTTTAACGGATTGGACTACACTTATTGGAAAACTCGAATGAGAGTTTTCTTGATTTCTATGAATTTAGATTTATGGAATATCATTGAAAACATTTTTCAACTTCCCTCTAAACCAATGAACGAATGGTTGGATTTTGAAAAGAAGTATTTTTCTTTAAACGCAAAGGCTATGAATGCCTTATTTTGCGCTTTGGACAAAAATGAGTTCAATCGGATTTCCACGTGCGAAACGGCTTTTGACATTTGGCGAACACTTGAAATCACGCACGAGGGAACTAGTAGAGTCAAAGACTCAAAAGTTAACTTTTTATTGCATGATTTCGAGCTTTTTCAAATGCAACCAAGCGAGACTATAGGCGACATGTACACCCGTTTCACGGATGTCGTCAATAGTTTAAGAGCTCTTGGAAAATGTTTTTCGGATTTTGAACTCGTAAACAAAATTTTGCGTTCTCTTTCTAAAAAGTGGGATTCAAAAGTAACTGCAATACAAGAAGCTAAAAATCTAAACAACTTACCACTTGAAGAACTAATTGGTTCATTGATGACATATGAAATAGTGCACAATGCACATGATGAACATGTTGAACACAATCACCTTCCAAAGAACAGGAAGGATTTGGAACTCTAGACAAATGAATGCCACTTGAGCGATGACTCAAGTGATGAGGACAATGATGAACAAACCAACCTTCCAAAGAACAGGAAGGATTTGGGACATAGAATATTTGAAGACCACTCGAGCATAAGCTCAAGTGATGGTGAACTTAAACTACAAATGAAACGAAAATTAAAAAGCAAAAAGAATGGAACTACTTGCTTTAAACGCAAGAAGAAGAACAAAAATTGGGATGAATCGAGCTCCTCTGAAGACGAGAAAGTCAACAAAAGCGAGGCGGCAAACTACGCCTTACCAGCCTACGACATTGAGGTAATTAAAATGCCTTTGGTTTATTTTAAAATTACTTGATGCTCTCATGATATATTTTCTTTTTTAGTTTAGAATTAATTTTCTTGAAAATTACATGTTTAAAAATAAAAATACAAAAATTATGATCATGCTGATAATTTTGAAAATGATAATATTGCATGATAAACAAACAAAATGATTTTGATCATGGTTAAGAAGTAATAATGTGTATCAAATTTGATTAACATTGTTGAATGAAATCACGTTTGATTTAAAGTAATGCATAAAGATGTAATATTAAATGGTTATTAATAATTTTATGCATGAGATTTTAAGTTATCCATGATCATGAGCTTGTTTGATCTTCTTGATTTAATTTCATGATCTATAGCAAAAATCATGTCTGAATATATGAAAGTGTTAATTTCATTTTCGAATTCACTTAACAATTGGTATCCTAACAATCAGATTTTCTCATACACTAATGAAAAATATTTTTCTAAAATGGATTTGATGAAATGATTCCTGCTTATAAATTCCATCTTGAAATATTAATGATAGTGTTTTTGCTTGCAAAGATTTGTTTCACATTCATATCTCCTATGATTCATGTGTAGAAAAAGAATTTATAAATCATAATACAATGAGATTTCTTATACAAAAATAAAGTGCTTTTGTTATTCTTTGCTAAAGAGAATAATCATAATCATGATCTTGATAATTATAACATGAAGCTCTTTATAAATCAAGATCGTTCATTATGCTCCTTACATTTATCAAAAAGGAGTTCTTCAAATGAAATGCAATTCAATGAAGTGTCATATTGATATATTGAAACTTGGAATATTTTAAAATATGATCTTGATAAGAATGTTTCAAGTTGCTCTTTGTACTATATCTTTTCGAATGAATCATGAGCCTTGATATCATATATTTCATAATACAAGTTTTCTTTGCCTTATGTATTGAACTTTCATGCTTATCTTAATTTGGCATATAAAGACTAAGGCATGCTTAGATGAAAAAGAATCTCTTAAAAAAATGCTTTTCCCATCTGATCGAGATTAATGATTTCATGATATTTTGTGAATCTCGAAATTAATTTTAATGACTTGATTATGAATTTCAAGTTAATGATTTAATTTGAATAAGTTTTATCTAAATCATAATCTTGATCTTGCAAAATTGAAGTCACAAATAATATCTTGTGGTATTCATGAATTGATACTCACAATATGAAAGCATTTATATTCATGACTTGAATTGGATTGGAACATTGTATGCTTAAATTAATCATTCTCCTATGTTTCAAAAATTCCTTAAATGCCTTATGTGATGATTGAAAACTAACTTGCTTTATGATGAATCACAAATCATGACTTGATCTATGATGTAAATGCCTTGAAATGATTGATATATTTAACACTTTTATGCTCTTCCCCCTACTTTCTTCTTGTTTTCAATGATAAAACAGGGAGAAGTTTTGATCATGCATGGTAGGATATAATTTGACAAAATTGATACTATCATGATATGAAACATTTATGATGTGCAATTATGCATGCAATACTTGTGCTTTCTAATTATGATGTGATGTAAATCATGATTTAAAATACTATGAGTGCCAAGTTACACATTTTGAGAAGAAATTGTTATATTGAAACATTAATGTAATTATGAATGGTGATATGATATCATGCATGTAATACTTCAACTTATGATAATGATGCATGCAATGATAAAATATTCATGATGAAAAATTGTCTTGACATTCATAACTTGATTATTCATCCTTTGTCATGATTTTGAAATCGTGTAAAAGGAAAAAAGAACTACAAAACTGTATTCTCTCTTTCTTTTTTACATTGACAAAGGGGGAGATAGCTAGCTTGTACAAGTCAAGAAGATGCAATAGGAAGAAAAATTGCTTAAGTAGCAAAGAATGCTAACTTGCTTATTTCAAGAAGAAAAATTGTCTTCTTGAACATCACTATCTTGAATATCTCAAGAAGCAAAACTTGCAATTTGCACATTGCAATAGAAAGCAAGAATCATGAGCTTACACAAGAAAGCTATCTTCCATTTGCTTTCGAAACTTTTGCTAGCTTATATATTGTGAAACTTGTATATCGTAAAAATTGCAAGCTTGTTGGTCTAAAGAGAAGCAAAAAGTTGCTATCTCAAAAGAAGCAAATGTGCTATCTTGCCTATCTCAAGAGGCAAAAATGCTAACTTGCGCATCTAGCAAAGTGAACAAAATTTTCAAGAAGCAAGAGTTGCCTTCTTGAACATCTCTAATTTGCAAGCTTGCATGATGTAGAACTTGCTATCTTGAACTTTACCAAAAGTGCTATCTTAAATGATATAAAACTTGCATATCTAAAACGTGAAAGCATGAATGTCCTAAGCATGATGTAACACTTGCTAAATCTTCTAGCTCCAAGATTGCATGATGATAAAACTTGATACTATGTTTTTCAAGCAATGAGTTGAATCAATATCACAAACGATTGATTGTGATACTTCTCCTTTTTGTTGATGACAAAGGGGGAGAAGTATGTTGATGAAAGTATGTTGATGACATGACATGTGATGCATAAGTTTATGCATATGTTCATGTTGACGTGTTGCAAGTATTCATGATGAATATTGCAATGACTTGAATTCATTTTGAATTCAAGGTTCTATCAATATGGCATATTGATAGGGGGAGTTTGTTTAAACTCCGGGAGTTAAGTTTAACTCCGTTATCAAGTGGTTGTCATCATCAAAAAGGGGGAGATTGTTGAATCTCGTATTTTGATGATGAAACTACTTGATATATGTTTATGATTTAATCTGCGTTTTGAGTGACGCAGGATGCTTCGATCAGGATGAGACAATTAAAGCAGGAAAATCATGTTGTGCCGAAAGAACATGTCAGAAGATTGGACGTCGGGTCGGTGGATCGGTCGACGTATCGACAGAAGACTTCGGGCCATGGACTCGGGCTTCGGGCCAAGAAGAGCGGGTATTGTGCCAAGGATATCGGAGTTGCGGAGTCAACTGGCCGATTGGGCAATAGGTTGCAGGAGAGGACGATGCGCCGAAGAATCGGACGAAGAGTCGAGGGACCAATGACATGTCGGACAACTTGGTTAATTGCTTAGGATTAATTGTCTCGATCGAAGTTTTGTTTTTGTTGTGCAGGATTAACTACGATGAAAGTTAGACAAGCAGTAGGAGTTACGCCGGAGTCAAGTTCATGATCACGTTGGGAGTTCGAGAGATCAATGGAAGTTCGGACGGTCGTCGGAGGTTCTGCGGGAACAGATCCGAGAAGTCCAGAAGCTTGCCAAGCGAAGCTCGTCGGAACTCGCCAAGTGGATCGTCGCAAGTCCAGGAGTTTACTAGAAGTCCACAGAAGAATCACCGAGGGTTCATCGGATGATCGACGGAAGTTCGTCGGAAACTCACCAAAAGAAGCGATTGACGCATCGGAGCAAAGCTGTAGAAATTGTCTTAGATTTAATCGTAGTTAGCATGTTGATTAAGTTGGAAAATGGGAGGTGATCCCATTAGCTTAATCTTGGGACAATTGGGCCCCTGAAAAGATTGAAATTGGGCCGAATGGAGCTAACCATTCGGACCCTGATTGCACTAGAAGGTGCAACCGCCTAGGCCAGGAGGTGGCACCGCCTGGGCTAAGTCTCCCAGCGAGACTGGGCGGTGCAACCGCCCCAGCCAGGAGGTGCAACCGCCTGAGCTCAGTCTTCGAGCTAGACTGGGCGGTGCAACCTCCCTGACAGAGAGGTAGCACCGCCTGAGCTCGGTCTTCGAGCTCTGGCAGAGAGGTAAAACCGCCTCAGTCAGGAGGTGGCACCGCTTGGGGCTCAATCTCCGAGCCAGACTCAGGCGGTGCAACCGCCCTTGATAGAGAGGTGCAACCGCCTGGGCTCAGTCTCCGAGCTATGCCAGGCGGTGCAACCTCTCCAGTCAGGAGGTGCAACCGCCTGATCTCGGAATTCCGGGATTTGATCATTTTGAGCTCCAAATTTGAATTGGGTTGGGGCCTATAAATACCCCATCCATTCAGCACAGAAAGAGCAAGAGATAGACACCGAAATCTTGATCTTTTCTGTGATTCTTAGAGCTCAAAATTGTGGTTAAGGCCTAAAGTTCTCCTCCCTCTGTTCTTCAAGTTTTGAGTTGTAAAGAGAGGAGAGAAAGGTTATGTAAGGGTTGTTTCCTGAGCCTGTCAAAAGGAGTGAAACTGTAAAAGGGCAGTTGGCCTTCGCCTATTGAAGGAAGGCCTCTAGTTGACGTCGGTGACCTCGTCGGTGGAGGAAGCCAAAAGTGGAGTAGGTCAAGACTGACCGAACCACTCTAAATCTCTGGTTTGCTTTTACTTTGAGCACTTTATCATTACTGCAAACCTCCTACACAGCTACTGCCCTCTGCGCTTTTACGAACAAGTCTCTAAGTTCTGATTTTTCTGAATTTGCATTCAGACGTAAATCGGTGTTTTCCTACAATCTTTACATTGCAGTTTACGTTTACGTTCTGATTCCATTTATAACTGCAAACTATCTTCTGTGCTTTTACGAACGAGTTTCTAAGTTCAGATCTTTCTAAAACTGTGCAAATTGTGTTTAGACGTAAAACTGCGTTTAGACGTAAACTACGCAAACTATGTTTAGACGCAAACTGCGTTTAGACGTAAACTGAGTTTAGACATAAACTGCGTTTAGGCGCAAACTGTGTTTAGACGCAAACTACGTTTAGACGTAAACTGAGTTTAGACGTAAAACTGCGTTTAGATGCAAACTGCGTTTAGACGCAAACTATGTAAACTGTGCTTAATCTTAAGATCGGCTTTTACATCGAAATCGCTTTTATTGAACAAACGCAGCTTTCGTTTTTAATCGCTGAAAGATTTCCGCTGCACTAATTCACCCCCCCCCCCCCCCCTCTTAGTGCTCTCGATCCTAACAGAGAACTCTTCCTAGAAGTCCCACAAAACTCTTTAAACCTCTCTCACCCTCATTCTAACCTTTAGAAGCCTAAGAGAGGGATTCTTGTTGGATCAAGCTCTCTACCTTCCAAGGAGATCTCCATAAGGTAAAATCTAAAATCTTTCCTTCTTCCTCTCATTATTTGGCTTACTCTTCATAGTTTTTCTTTCTTGGTCTATCATCTTGATTAGATATGGCTCCTAAGAGATCATCAAGAACAAAAGGGAAGAGGGTGGAAGGAGATTCCTATGACCAAAACCTTTTTAGATCTAACGAAGAATCTCTTAGGTTTCTTAATTTTGAAACAAGAATAATACATAAGGGTAAACATGTTGACCTAGATGAACTTGGAAACCTAGAACCCATTAGATGGTTTGCATATTTAGATGCCTTGCCTATCCTACAAATCAATGAACCAATTTATCCTAGGTTAGTTAGGTTATTTTACTCAAACTTATGTGTGGACAATGATAACTTAACTACCTACCCATTAGGAACACAAATTAAAATCTTTGATAGCACTATATGCGAATTAATTGGAATTACCGAAAAGGATAGGGGATGTTATTTTGGAAATAAATGGGATATCAATGCAATAGGAGCAACCTACTCCGAAGCCTTAGAAACTATTTTTGCAAATCCAAACCTAGGCATGATTCTCAAAAGTTGCAAGCACTTATTGCCCTTTAACTCTAAATTTCTTCATCACATCATGACTAGCATACTACTTCCCAAACAATTTCATCACGATAAAATTTGTCAAATAGAGCAAAGCACTATGTATTGGATAATGACCGGCCAACATAATTATTTTGGATACCTAATCTGGTAACATATACATGACAAAATAGCTAAAGACACAATGTTACCATATGAGGGGTTAGTCACTCGATTAATACTTGCCCATAATATTTGTGTCTCACCCGATGAAGAAATAATTCAAGTTGATCGATTTACTATTATCAATAGAAACCTGTTCCAAAGACTTAGGTACACTTTTAGAAATGGTATTTGGGTTAGACAACCTAGAAGGACTGATCCAGTTCCCCCACTAGTAGAATACCCCGAAACACTAATTTTTAGGGGAAATGAATCTCCTCCTTCTAGTCCCTTTGGTGCAGCACCTTCAGAATCAGCTCCTGCTTCATCTTCTGAAGATCTCATTATGGCAGAATTACATCAGATCAAATCACAACAAGAGCAACTCAAATCACAGCAAGACCAAATTCAATTACATCAAGCTGAAATTTTGAGGGAACTACGACAAATGAATCAAAAGATAGATGTCATATATAAGAACTATGGGTTTCCTGCTAAGGAATAATCGATATGCCTTCTTATTCTGCTACCTTGACATGCGATCCTTGAATAGAATTTCCTTCTGGAAAAATAGGCTTCTTTCAAAAGCCGGACGACTTGAACTCATCCGTTCGGTGTTGTACTCTTACTCTATATATTGGTCTAATGCATTTCTTCTGCCTATTGGACTTCTCCAAGATATTGAACGGTTATTAATAAACTTCTTCTGGAATGACACAAATGATAAGAGAATGCATATGGTAAATTGGGACAGCATCTACAAACCGAAAGATGAAGGGGGGCTGAACTTGAGAAATACTAGAGATTGGAATAAAGCATGTTTGGTAAAGCAATTGTGGGACCTTTTGCAAAACAAATGTTCCTTATGGTCACAATGGGTTTCTACTAGGTATCTTTCAAAGGAATCGATTTGGGAAATTTCAACAAGAACATACCACTCTACAGCTTGGAAAGGAATTTTAAAGGCAAGGAATTGGCTAATCAAACACATTTCTTATGCAATCTCTACAGGAACTAATACTAATATGTGGTATGATCCTTGGGTGAATGGGAACAGTATATTTCAATTATATGGTGACAGAATACGAAAAGACCTTGGGGCTCCCAAAGATTGGAAGGATTTCGAGTTCATTGCTAATGGTACCTGGTGTCTCCCTACTCCTATTTCTCCTGAAATGTTATCACTTTGGCCGACTATCACAGCTATTCCAATCAGGAACAACCCTTCAGATGTACTTATTTGGCTTCATGACAATGGTAAATTTGGTGCCACATCCGCATGGAATCAAATTAGGCAAAGAAATAACAAGTGACTCCCAAGCAGTTGGACATGGGATCGACCGGGATCACAGAGACATTCCTTATGTACATGGCAGGCCCTTCTGAATAAACTACCTACAATAGACAATATGAAAATAAGAGGTATCCATCATGTTAACTGATGCTCCCTTTGCATGCAACAAGAAGAAACGGTTGACCATCTCTATTTTGCTTATGACTATACAAAATGGATATAGAAGGAGATTCTCCAGCGATTCGAACTCAATAGAATGCCGCAACCAAACTTGCATAAAAAATTCGCTGACCTCATGCAATGTTTTTCAAGAAAAGGGCCTCTTACACAATTGACAAAGGTTATATTCAAATGTGCTATTTGGTGGATGTGGAAGGAAAGATGTAGTAGAATCTTTAAGTGTCAAAACACAAACAATGCTCAGCTCTTGATAGAGATTATTAGAGACTCAAGATCATGTATGGAGAACGATCTCAAAATGGAGCACCTTACACAGAGAGAAAAAGATATTTTTATCAAATTCAATTTTGCTATTAACTAAAGATCTTGGGCATGATGTCAAAAGCTATACCCACAGGAAATCTTAGCATATCTAGACTTTAAATTTTATTTGTTGGCCATAGTTAAGAGTTATAGTCTACAGCATGTATAGTCATAACTACCGCATGAGTACTCTATGAATTACCTAGCTTCGTATATAACTTGTATAGACAAAGCTATTTGTAGAAACTTTACACAAAATCAATTTACTTTTACTTATCAAAAAAAAAAAAAAAAAGCTTTGTCATTTTTCCATCTCCTTTTTGTATGAATGCTGAATTTTTCTAATGACATGAATTTTGTCTGATCGATCTTTATGCTGAACTCCTTTTCTAATGATTTTATGATCACAAATTGAACGCTTAAAGTCTCATCTCCTTTTTGTTGATGACAAAGGGGGAGAAGAATGAGCAAAAGATTGATGACTTGTGCCAACGTGATAGCATGACTTATATGAATTGCAAAATCTAATATGTTGTGTAATGCAAATGTCTTATATGCATCGATAGCATGACTTATATGAATTGCAAAAACTTGTGTAATGCAAATGTCTTATATGCATCGCAAATGTGATAGCATGACTTATATGAATTGCAAAAGCTAATATGTTGTGTAAAGCAAATATCTTATATGCATCACAAAAATGTCTTATATGCATCGTAAAACTTTTTAAGAATATCACAATATGAAAGTCCTTAGATTGGTTGTTGTTCAATCTCATTATCATATGAAATCATAACTTACATTTATATCATGAGATTTATGTTGATAGTTCATATCTCTTGTTAAAATGATAATTGTCTTTTATCATTTGACTTGAAAATAATTTTCATAGCTTGAAATAATGAGAAATATGAAGTTTCGTATTTGCTCATGCTTATAGAAAATAACGATAAGTTCATTATATAGAACTTATCGGTTTAGGCTTGAATTCAAAGAGGTTGAATTCAAGAGTTTTTATCTTCTCATTATATGACATGTAGATAGGGGGAGTTATGTTTAACTCTGTCATTAATTGATTGTCATCATCAAAAAGGGGGAGATTGTTGAATCTCGGATTTTGATGATGAAATCAATTGATGGGTTAATTGATCTAATACATATTATTGAATTAAGTGTGTAGGATTAACTACGATAGCTTGAAGACATAAAGGAACTCACCAGAGTCATGTTTGATGGGTGTTCGAGAGTCCGAAGATTCGTCGGAAGTGCTGCCGGAACCAACCGAGAAGAAATTGGGGACTTGCCGAAGTTTTCGGAATTCCGCCGGAGAGATCGTCGGAGGTTGACGGAGATCACCGAGAAGGTTTGGCTACTTGTCAAAGACTCGCTGAACTCGCCACAAGACCGGGAGCCTGCTGGGAGTCTACTGGAAGAAATCTGAGGGTGTATCGGAAGTCCGCCAGAAGTTCACTGAAAAGCTCGCCGGAAGGAAACTCAACGTTGCCGGTTAAAAACTTGCTTAGGATTATCTCTTAATTTTATAGTTTGCATATAATTAGGGTTAGGATTAAGGGTTAATCCTATAACCTAGTTAGGGGCCAATTAGACCCTAAAATAGACTAGTTTGGGCCAAATTAGGAGCCCAACCAGTGACTTGTAAGGTCGGGCGATGGCATCATCGGATTGGGCAGTGGCACCGCCCAGAACCCGAGAGTTCCAAAGGTGGCACTGTCAGTACACTATGTTAGAACCCTTGTAGATTCTAAACTTGGGGTTGATCTCTTTAGGGGATCGGCCTCCTTGGAACTCTATAGGGGTTCCTCCCTCCAAGTTGCTACTCAATGGTTGCAGAAAAGATTCATCTATTGCCAATGAAAAGAGGATGAATACATGACTATTTATAGGGCTTCTAAACCCTAACTCCTACTCAAGGCTCATACTTCTAACCAACTCCTAATAGGACTCCTACTCATGACTCCTATTCCTTTACAACTCCTTATTCTTCTCTAAGAAACAACCTCATAACCCTAGCCGGCCTCTTCACCTCTTTAATAGGGGTCGGCTTAGGTAGGTTTTACATGAATGTCCCTCTCAATTAGGACTCTCCAAGCTAGAGTCCTAACAGACCCGCCCACTTCAAATCAGCCTTGTTCTCGAGACTGACGATTCATGAATTTTGGGAATTTGATCTTCAAGTCGTCATAGTTCTCCCAAGTGGCATCTTCTGTTTGTAGGTTTACCCACTGTATTAGCACTTCAGTAGTGGATCGTTGTCGTCGAGTCATGATCTGTCGATCAATAATGGCACTTGGCTGGGTCTAAAGTTCTCCTTGGGTAGTCATATTTGGTGGGTGGCTTTGGATTGTCTCCAAGTACCTATTTACAACTTTCGTCTTGCCGTCGGTTTGTGGGTGATATGCCGTACTCCTTTTCAATTTAGAACCCTACATATGGAATAACTTTGTCCAAAATATGCTCATGAAGATGCAAGTAGAATTTATCATAAGCACAATGTATCCCTTATAGTGTAATTCTTTTGAGTCACAATTATAATGAGCCACGGAGCTTGATGCTGTAATATCCCTCATTTCTGAATTTTCGTATAAGTTTCTGGTTGTAATGTAAGTATCTATTTTAAATTTGATAAAAAGTCAAAGTATGAATCTGAGAACTTATTCATAAGATTTGGAGGATTTGTTAAAAAAAAAAAAATGAGGACCTATATGTAAACCCTGAGGACCTAATCGTAAATATAATCATACAAGGACTAAACTACAAAATGCACAAAATTACAAATCCCATCGTTTAAGCTTCTCTGCCTTCGTTCTTAAGGAACCAGAGAAGGCAGCTACATGGATGAATAGAGAAAGAAAGAAAGAAGACGAGGAAAAAAAAGGGGGAAGAAGAATAAGAAAAAAATTGGGGCTTTGAGGTTTCTTACTCAAATCTTCTTAATTGGGGTCATAATTCTCAAAGACAAGTGTTTTAACCTCATCCTACAGAAGTATTAGTCTATGTTCCTATATTGATTCTAAATGATTTATGCTTAGAACCTGATATTTCTCTCTTTGGACATAAAATCAAGGATCTGAAATTTTTTCGGTAAACTGACCCCTATACACTGTTTCAACTATAATTTTTATCACCAAATGTGGATTCAGGCAGGACCTAGCTCGTTTAAAATTAGACTCTTATATATTTCTTTTGACACTGATTTTGTAGATTTTGGACACCGAATACTTACCCAATCGTTTGTTTCAAATGAGCCTATAGATGCTGCAGAACAGGGATCAAAATTTCTGACATTTCGATACTAAAATACCTATAAGTCTCTGTTGAAAATTCTGATTTATTCCAAACTAACTTCGTTCGAAACTAAACTTGTGGACCTTTCTTTTGACATATTTATTGAAAAATTTGGAATTTAAATGCCTACCCTATTATCTGTTGAATCCGACCCTATAAATTCTACAAAACAGTGATTTTATTTTTTACCTTGTGTTACCAAATCAAAGGTAACTCCTTGTTGGAAACCATGATTCCTACGAAACTTGTTTCAACAGAAAATAGATTGATATATATTTCGACAATAGCCTTCTTGAGGGTATTGGAGCATAATTGACAATCTGAAGTATATATCTAATGTGCCTCTCGAATTTTGTCAGAAATCGAGCTTTGATCGATTTCGCATCTTCTGTATCGTTTGTTTGAAAATAGATTCCATTTAGTCCCCTTCACTCAATTGAGACTTATGTTAGAGCTTGAATTCTAGTTTGCTCTTGTCTGTAAATTATTTACAATCTTGAAACATTTTGTGTAACGTTTAAGCTATATCGCATTGACACATGTAGGCACATGTATATCCCATTGTTCCGTATTTGCTTTCGATATGTGCCTATTCTAGTTTCATTCCTTTGGATATTGAATTCATCTAACCTTCTTATTTGAATTGAGCTATATATGATTGCTTGGAATCCGTGTATACTCTTGCTTTCATTTCATTCCAAATCTGAATACATTTGTGAGAGATTGTTGCTTGCATCGTATTCACTCGTAAAGGCACATGTACATTTTGTTGTTCCACGTGTGCTTCCGATATATGCTATGTATTCTTCATACTGCCTTTTGTACTCTGGTGTTGTGGGATAATGTGAACCTTTGCCAAAAATGGTAAAAGGAGTTATGCATAGAGCCTGCGATGCTCTGTCGGCCCCCTCTGACTTCACCTAGACGTAGGTGGATGGAGCTCCCAGACGTGGGAGACTTCTCTCTGGTGGTCATTCAGAAATGGATGAATCATATTCTGTCTATGGTCCCATTACACCTTCTATATGTTTGATATGATATCCAGAGCTTTGGTTATGTGTTTCTGTACATGCTTTGGATAAGAATGTTATGAATGCAACGTTAAAGACGATGTTTGAGCTTCTGTTTGGTATTTGCTATTGATATGCTCTGAAATATTCCATACACCATTAATATGCTCCGGAATATTTCATACGCCATTGATAAGCTACGAAATGTTTCATTCATCGTTGATATGCTTCGAAATGTTCCATACGCCATTGATATGCTCCGGAACATTTCATACGCCATTGATAAGCTCCAAAATGTTTCATTCATTGTTGATATGCTTCGAAATGTTCCATATGCCGTTGATATGCTCCGGAACATTTCATACGCCATTGATAAGCTCCGAAATGATTCATTCATTGTTGATATGCTTCGAAATGTTCCATACGCCGTTGATATGCTCTGGAACATTTCATACACCATTGATAAGCTCCAAAATGTTTCATTCATTGTTGATATGCTTCAAAATGTTCCATATGCTATTGATATGCTCCGGAACATTTCATACGCAATTGATAAGCTCTAAAATGTTTCAGTCATTGTTGATATGCTTCGAAATGTTCCATACGCCGTTGATATGCTTCAGAACATTTCATACGCTATTGATAAGCTTCAAAATGTTTCATTTGTTATTGATATTCTCTGAAAAGTTTCATTCGTTACTGATATGCTCCAATTACTCTATGCCCCATCTGTTATGAACCAAATATGTTTGATTGAAATGACAATTGTGATTCTGCACCTAATAATATTACGTCTATGAATTCTTATATTCTGCCTTGCATTCTGAAACTTTATCTCTTTAGAAATTGTCCTATTTTGACATGGATATGTTAGTCACTTGCTGAGCTTTATATGCTCACCCCGTTGTTCTATAAATTTTTCAAGATAGCTTGTCGCTTGCTTAAATGTTAAGATTGGGCTGAGGCAGTGGAAAGCTAAAAGATTTTGGGTAGATCTTTATTAGTATATATGTTTTTGTTGTATAAGCACACGCTGCATCTAATGAAATGTTGACGATGAATCTAAACTTGTGGATTTTGTATAAGTTTAAAGGACCTCTCATGTTTAAGATTCTGGAATGTTAAGTTTAATTCGTGTAACGATACGAACTTATGGTAAACGTTGGTTTTATGGCTGTACAAACTCCCACACTGGTGAATTTATGTTGTGGTTATTATTTTGGTGAGTTGGGTTCAGATTTTATGAATCATCGAGCGATGTGTTATATGTTTATGAACTACACAGGGTTTATAAATTTGTGAATTTATGTTGTGGTTATTATTTTGGTGAGTTGGGTTCAGATTTTATGAATCATCGAGTGATGTATTGTATGTTTATAAACTGCACAGGGTTTATGAATTTGAGGATTATAGAGGTGAAATTTTGACATGAATGTTTTCTTAGTGACCACAAATGTTAGTTTGGATCCTGGATTGGTTTGTGTTGAAAATTTTAATATCATGGATATATTTGAGGGGGTGTGACAGGTGCTTCCTCTAATTTTTTTTTTTATCATACTAGTCTTCGAATCTTCTTGCCATTCCATCGTAATATCCTCAAGGAAGTCACTAGTCAAAAGTGAAATTGCCAAAAATTCAGCTTACTTAGGTAGCCGTAAAAGCGCATCTGCAACAACATTCTCTTTCCAATTTTTGTAAATTTTTTCATAATCATATCCAAGAAGTTTTGTTACCCATTTTTGCTACTTAGGGTATGATATCTTTCGCTCCAAAAAGTACTTGAGGCTTTTATGGTTATTTTTAATTTGAAATCGTCGACCAATCAAGTAGGGTCTCCACCTCGTTGTTGTGTGCACAATGGCGAGCATCTCCTTATCATATGTTGACTTATTTTGATGAGAGGGAGATAATGACTTGCTAGTGTATGTGAGTGGTCGACCATCTTGCATGAGAATAGCTCCAATTCCGACTCCAAATACGTCGACCTCAATAATAAAGGGTCGATTGAAATCTGGTAGTGTTAGCACCGGCGTCGTCGTCATGGTTACCTTAAGTTTGTCAAAGGAAGTGGAGGCTCTGTCCAACCATTGGAAGACATCTTTTTCTAGTAAGGAAGTAAGTGGTACGTTGATCTTTCCATAGTTTTTCATGAACTTGCGGTACTATTAAACCCAGAAAGACATGTAGCAATTTTATATTTCTCGGGGTCGGCCAATTTTCCATTGCTCCAATTTTGAAGGGGTCCACTACAACACCATCCTCTGATATGATATGCCCAAGATATTCCACCTTCTGTTGAAGAAAGCAAAAATTCATAGTGGTTATTGTGTGTTCAAAAGGTGGTTTTCGGTATATCTTCTTCGCACACTCATATTTGATGATACCCGGATCAAAGGTCCAGCTTTGTAAAGATTTGTGCTCCCTTTCATCTAGCAATTCATCTACTATTGGAATAAGGTATTTGTCCTTGATGTTATGCCATTGAGAGCTCGGTAATCAACATATATTCGCCTTGTTCCGTCCTTCTTGCGTACAAGTAGCACCGGTGAAGAGTAGAGGTTGCAACTTGGCCGAATAACTCCTATTTCGAGCATCTCTTTTACAATCCTTTCTATTTCATCCTTATAGAGATGTGGATACTGATATGGCTGAGCATTTGCTGAAGATTTGCCTAGAAGGATCGTTATACAATGATCATGCCGACGGGTAAGAGGTAGGTTGCGCGGTTCGTCAAATATATTTGAAAATTCAGCAAGCAAAGGAAGTAGATTTGGATCTTCAAATTCTGTTGGCTCTCCCGTAGTTTGCTGCTCAAGTTGTACCAAAAAGCCACTGCATGCTTTATGCAAAACCTTCTCCATTTGTTGTGTGCAAATCGTTGTTATGTTGCCCCCACGTTTCCTATGCAATGTCACCTGTTTCTCCTTACTGTAAAATTTCATAATTAGTTTCATAAAATTTCAGGAAATATCACCTAATGTCATCAATCATTTAATTTTGAGCATGGCCTCATGATTGTTAAGAGGGAGAAGGAAGAAATATGCAATTATCTCTTGGTCCTACAGCAATAGTTTCTCCTACGGGCGCCTATGATCACAATTCAAAATCCATCCGTCGGTGACCTTAACATCAAACCTGCAGTGATTCTTGATAGGTAATGCTATCCAAACAGCAAGCTTGCTATTTAGGATGTTAGTAGTACTGCCCGCGTCGATGAGAATAGTGATCGGTTGTTGTTTGAGAAGGCCTCAAACTTTCATCGTTTGCGGGTTTGAATACCAAGCTAGTGCGTGTACTGTAATGTCAGTCAGTTATGGATCTTCTTCCGCATCTTCTTTATGTTCAAGGTTCTCTTCTGAATATTCAATGACCTCTTCTTCTATTGGTTCAATCATAAGAAGTCTCCCTTTCATCGTTTGCGGGTTTGAGTAGTCAGCTAGTGTGTGTACTGTAACATCGGTCGGTTGTGGCTCTTCTTCCGCATCTTCTTCGTTATGTTTAAGGCTCTCTTTTGAATTCTCAATGACCTCTTCTTCTACTGGTTCAATCAAAAGAAGTCTCCCTTTTCTACAGTAATGCTTGTGAACTCCACGGCTCTTCGCAATGCCAACATAACCGCTTCGCAGATTGCTCCTGAAGCTCTTCTCTTGTCAACTTCTTTGGTGCAGGGACTCGATCGACAGTAGGGGGTGCTGAGAGCTTCAGTATTTCTGGTTGAGGAGCAACTCTAGTCCTCCAAGCTTCATGATTCAATCGTTCCTCTTGATGTCGTGCGAAAGAGATGGCTGCCATAAGCGTGTGCGATTGTCGCGCTTTAACTTCTCCCCGGATCTCTGGCTTCAAGCCCTCAATGAAGGTCGTCAATAGCTATTTTTGAGATCAATCATGAGTTTGATTAGATAACCTTTCAAACCTGGTTTTGTACTCTTGAATGGTGGAGGTTTGTCGGATCTTCGCTAATTGTCCGTCAATATTCTCGTAATTGGTTGGTCTGAAGCAGATCAGCAATCCTCATTTGAATTGTCGCCATGAAAGGATTCCATAAGTGTGTTCAAACCAGTCAAACCACTGTATGGCATCCCCTTCAAGATGTATAGCTGTAATTTTCACCATAGATGCGTCTGCGATTTTGTGGTACCAAAAATATCGTTCCGCACGTGAAATCCAACCAATCGGGTCTCCTTCTTCCCATCTAGGGAAGTCCACCCTCATGCGTGGATAGTTGGGATCGATCAAAGAACCTCTCCTCTTTTGGAAGTCATCTCTTCGGGCTTGGTAAGATTGGGCAGAGCTCTCTCCTTGATGTGATTTCTTCGGGCTTAGTGGTTGGCCCAATTTGAGTTCAATAAAGAGTGTCCGAATCGTATCCTCCATTCGTGCCTCAAAGGCTTCGAATTTAGCATTGATTGCCTTCTCAGATGCCATAGTATATGCCTCCAATTCTATGATATTATGATCTCTCTTTTGTTATCGGGTTAAAGGCGTGTATAGGTTGAGAGAGGTGATGGTCGAAAGGGTTGGTGGATTGGTAGATGTAGGCTGCGGTTTAGGCATGTTTTATGGCTGTTTTGTGTCACGCCCCCCCCCCCCCGAATTTTCATATTCAGGAGGTGTGACCCTATCTAAAATCAATAATATTATAATTCATCATCAATTCAATCCATGATCCAATCTAACAATTTGAGGATACTAAGAATCATACAAAATCAATATTCACAATTCATAAACATGTACGTTACATAAATCAGAATCCACTTCACTCAAAGATTTACAAAATCTAAAGACAACTCAACTAAATATCAACCACAACACAAATCCAAAATCATAGAAATATATACAATCACAAAAGAGATAATTATTTACCATGGGTTCTTATCCTTATACAACTTAAACTTATCATTCCATACACATGAGCGGTCGGTTAAACTTTTACAACACATAAGTATCAACAGATCCTTAACATTACATCAGAAGTAAAGTATACTATACAACAAAAACATATCATCCAACAAAGATTAGCTCAAAAATCTTCTAGCCTTTCACTACTTTAACCCAATTCTAGCTTTTCAGTGCGTGACAAGCTACCCTGAAAAATTTATATAGCAACGGGGTGAGCATAAAGAGCTCAGCAAGCGTCTAACATATCCATGGCGATAGGAGAAGTTCAAGCAGGCTTAGTATCAAGATACAAAAGTAGAAATACAAGTATTCATTTGAAATCATCTCATTTGATATAAAATCACAAAGGTTTACCTCATTCAAAAACAAGCATTAGACATAACAATAGGAGAAGGGAAATTAGAGCATTTCATTGGCAAAAGAAATATTTAGACATGTATCAAATGGCACATGAAGCATTTAGGTGCATATCAAAGGCGTAAGAGTGTTTGGGGTCATGATAATGACAAACAAAATACTTCAAAGTATAACAAGTGGACCGAATAATGAACACAAGCTTGTATGACATTTTTTATGTAGCATGCTTTCCATTTTTTTATCCAAAGCATAATATGAACTCATAAACAATGCTTTAGTTATCATATCAATAAACATAGAGAGCGATGTGGGACCATATACATAATGTGATTCATCCATTTCTGGATGACCACCAAGCATAAGTCTCCCACGTTTGGGAGCTCCATCCACCCACATCTGAGTGAAGTCAAAGAGGCTGGCAGAGCAATTGCGGGCTCTAAGCATAACTCCCTTTACCTTTTCTGGCAAAGGTTCACAATATCCCACAAGACACCAGAGTACAAAAAGGGTAGTATGAACAATAACATTGGCACATATCATAAGCACATGTGGAACAACGAAGATATGCATGTGCCTTTATCAAACAAGGTAATGCAAACAAAGCATTACATAATAAATTTCAGATATATAACAACTTCAGGATGAACAATACAAGAATTTCAAAAGACTAGTATAATGCTCGATTGAAGAAGAATTTAGCAAAAATCAATTTTCCAATAGGATGAAAATTGAATAGGCAAAACCCAACAAAATTTCCACTTCTTCTTCTTCTCCTTCTTCTTCTTCTCCTCAAACTAACGTTGGTTACAAAGTTTCTTTTTAATGGTGCTTTAAATTACTTAGGTTTGGCTCATGCTAAAATAATGAGGTGGCAAGCATGCATGTTAACTTTAGAATAAATACAAGTGACTCATCCTTGTTAATGACACATGTCCTCCATTTTATTTTATTTTATTTTTATTTACTCAATTTTGAATATTCTATAAATCATATCAAAATTTTATTATTTACTCTTAGGTCCTTAGCCATAAAATTTAATATAATATTATTTAATAAAAAAATTATTTAAATAATCCTCATATTTACAAATAAGCATTTACTAATTTTTTTTTTTTTTAAATGGAGGATGTTACATTTTGGGTGCAGTTTGAGGGTGTGGTTTAGTAGAGTTTTACGGCTATGGATGAATGTTTTGGATCTATGGTTGATGGTAGCAAAGGTTTGATAGAAATAAGTGGAAGTTGCAGCGAGTATGTGCTGTCTTGTAAGAGTAGAATTGTCGTCGAAGAAACAATGGTTTCTCGACGTAATTTCCACAAAAAACTTGAGAGAATTGAGGAGGGAATTGATAGCAAAATCATAATTTATATGAGAGCAATGATGTCTAATTTAATTAAGAAAATTTTGGTAGTATAACAGTAAGGAAATTGGTGCAAGTTGCGATTGCAGAATTCTCGTCGAAAAATTTCAACTGTTTACGATGAAAATTTGCAGCAACAAAAAATCGTTTTTAGAGATGAATTTCTCAATAGATCAATCTTAGATGGAAGCCAAGATAATCTATGAAGTGTATATAAAATTTAATTCAAAAAAATTGTAAATAGATGGGTTAAGGCAACAATATGCGGTTGAAATTTTCTACAACATAGATTTTCAAGTGTAGCAGATTGGACATAAAAGATCAGTAGTTTATATTAAGAATTTTTTGATGAAACCAAAGGGAAAACCACTGTTAGGAAGTGTCAAAGATGTCATAAAAATTTTGTAGAAATTTGGATAGAAAAAGCACAGTAGCAAGATCAAATAGATGGTGCTATGCGGTTGGAATTCAGCAATGTATCTTTTGTCATAGAGATGAAAACTTTGTGACGAAAAGTTTATGCAGCAATATAGGAACAATTTTTTTTTTTTGATTTTCGAATAAGGATAACTAAATTGCAGCAGTAGTAAGGCAGTAAACCAGAACTTGTTGCAATTCATAGGGAGATCAAAGGATGATCCGCGGTGGTGGTGATGATGGT
This sequence comes from Musa acuminata AAA Group, assembly GCF_036884655.1. Taxonomy (NCBI): domain Eukaryota; kingdom Viridiplantae; phylum Streptophyta; class Magnoliopsida; order Zingiberales; family Musaceae; genus Musa; species Musa acuminata. Next base: position 14,261,094 of record NC_088351.1, on the reverse strand, counting down.
GGAATTCGGCGACAATCTTTTAAGCAATTGTGGGAATTGCTTTGGATGGTTATGGAGGGTTGATAGATGGCTGTGGAAGGGCAGCGAGATACCAAGAACGCTGCTCTGATACCAGGTGTTAGAACCCTTGTAGATTCTAAACTTGTGGTTGATCTCTTTAGGGGATCGGCCTCCTTGGAACTCTATAGGGGTTCCTCCCTCCAAGTTGATGCTCAAAGGCTGCAGAAAAGATTCATCTATTGCTTATAAAAAGAGGAGGAATACATGACTATTTATAGGGCTTCTAAACCCTAACTCCTACTAGGACTCCTACTCAAGACTCCTACTTCTAACCAACTCCTAATAGAACTCCTACTTAAGACTTCTATTCCTTTACAACTCATTATTCTTCTCTAAGAAACAACCTCCTAACCCTAGTCGGCCTCTTCACCTCTTTAATAGGGGTCAGCTTAGGTAGGTTTTACATGAATATCCCTCTCAATTAGGAATCTACAAACTAGAGTCCTAACACACTATCAGTGTCAAACACTGACAGGCGGTGGCACAGCTAGCACCGGGAAACCCAAAAGCAATTCAAATTTGGAGCCCAAATTTGAATCCTCTTGGGGCCTATAAATACCCATCAATTCTCAACAAAGAACACAACCATTGAAAAGTTAGAGAATAAGATAGAGACTTAGCAAAGTCTTTAGCAAGTCTTATTTTTAATAGCCCAAGTGTTCACCTCCCTCTTTCTCTTGGAAAATCTGTAAGAGTGTGAACCACTTATAAAAGGTTGTAAGAGGGGTATTTGTCCTTCCCCTTCAAAGTGATTTGCTAGTGGAAGTTGGGAGCCTCATCGAAGAAGGCTTCGCAAGTGGATGTAGGTTATTTGACCGAACCACTTTAAATTGGTGTGCTCCTTGAATGTGTGAGTGTTTACCTTTCTGAAACCGTTACTTACATAGTAGCAAGCTTTTGGTTTTCATCTCCTTACTTTACTCGAGCTACTTTTACCAAGTCATTCTTTATCGAATCGAAATCTCTACATATTTACGAAATCATTTTCAAACTTACAAGTTTTAATCCGCTGCACTAATTCACCCCCCCTCTTAGTGCTGCTCCGATCCTAGTATTTTCTTCCAATGAGCGATTGGAATGAGTTGGAGAAAAAGACTTTTATTTTAAATGCCAAGGCTATGAATGCCTTGTTTTATGCATTAGATAAAAACGAGTTTAATCGAGTATCGATTTGTGAAACGGCTTTTGACATTTGGCACACACTTGAAGTGACTCATGAAGACACTAGTAGAGTGAAAGAGTCAAAAATTAATCTTTTAGTGTATTCTTATGAGTTGTTTCGAATGAAACCGAGTAAGACCATTGGAGACATGTACACTTGATTTACGAATGTTGTCAATGGTCTAAAAGGACTTGGTAAAGGTTTCTCGGATTTTGAACTCGTTAATAAGATTTTAAGACCCCTTCCAAAAAGTTGGGATCCTAAAATAACGACCATTCAAGAGACCAAAGATCTAAATAATTTGAGTCACGAATTACCTATGAAATAATTGGGTCACTAATTACCTATGAAATAACATGTAAAGCTCATAAAGAGCTTGAGGACACCCTTCCAAAGAACAGGAATGACATAGCATTGAGAATACAAGAAGACCACTTGAAAGAAAACTCAAGTGATGAGGACATTGATGATGACTTGGCACTTTTAACAAAGAAGTTCAAAAGATTCATAAAAAGAAATAAATTTAAAAATGATACTAAAAATAAATTTGAACCTAAAAAAGAACAAGCGATATGTTATGAATGCAAAAAACCAGGACATTTTAAGAGTAAATGTCCCCGAGCAATGAGGAGGCAACCAAAGAAGCAAGCGCTCAAAGCTACATAGGACGACTCAAGTGCTTTCGAAGAAGGGGAGCTAATGAACACCGAGCAAGTTGCTCACTATGCGCTAATGGCTACTGGAGATGAGGTAATAAGTTCATTAGATGTAAATTTAACTTTCGATGACCTTTCAAGTGCTTTTCATGAATTATTTGATGAATGTAAAATTTTGAGTAAAAAGTATAATTCTTTAAAAAAGGAACATGCTTCTCTTATTAGCAATTTTGATAGAGTAAAGATTGAATATGAAAATAGCTTAGCTCCCTTCACAAAATACCATGATTTTGAAATACTTCAAAAGGAAAACTTGCTACTCAAAGATACCTTGAAGAAAATTGAGGTTGGTAGCAAATCCTTGAACATGATCCTTGCCAACAAGGGTCACATTCATAGGAAAAGCGGAATCGGATTTCTGTGTAGCTCTCATCAAAAACCAACCACCTTTATTAAAGGCCCTACCTTGCATGTATCACCTCACACCAAATGCAACTTTTGTTGCAAACCTAGACAAATTGCATACAAATGTCCATTCAAGAAATATAGTTCATATAAATTGATTTGGGTTCCTAAAAGAACCTCATATGACTCAACGCAACATGATAAATTAAGCCGATTGATTTTTGAGGCACCTAAGGTCAATTGGGTACCTAAAAATCATCTTCTTTTATAGAAATGTGTACCATCATAAGTTAGGAGTCAGAGATGATACTTTGATTTTGGATGCTCAAGGCTTATTGTCACGCCCCTCAAAATATTGATAATATTAAAATTCAAGAAAACAAATCAACCCAGGATCCAAACTAACATTTGAGAACACTGAAAAAACATTCAGATTAAAATTTCACCTCTATAATCTATAAATTTATAAACCCTGTGCAGTTCATAAATATACAACACATCGCTCGATGTTTCATAAAATCTGAACCAAACTCACCAAAATAATAACCACAACATAAATTTACAAGTATGGGAGTTTGTACAATCATAAAACCAACGTTTACCATAAGTTCATATCGTTACACGAATTAAACTTAACATTCCAGAATCTTAAACATGAGAGTTCCTTTAAACTTTTACAAAATCCAAAAGTTTAGATTCATCGTCAACATTTCAGTAGATGTAGCGTGTGCTTATACAACAAAAACATATATACTAATAAAGATCTGCCCAAAAGCTTTTAGCTTTCCACTGCCTCAGCCCAATCTTAACATTTAAGCAAGCGACAAGCTATCCTGAAAAATTTATACTACAACGGGATGAGCATAGAAAGCTCAACAAGTGACTAACATATCCATGTCAAAAGAGGACAATTTCCAAAGAGATAAGGTTTCAAAATGCAAGGCAGAATATAAGAATTCATAGACGTAATATCATTAGGTGCAGAATCACAATTGTCATTTCAATCAAACATATTTGATTCATAACAGATGGGGCATAGAGTAATTGGAGCATATCAACCACGAATGAAACGTTTCGGAGCATATCAATAACAAATGAAACATTTCGGAGCTTATCAATGACGTATGAAATGTTCCAGAGCATATCAATGGCATATGAAACATTTCGAAGCATATCAACAATAAATGAAACATTTCGGGGCTTATCAATGGCGTATGAAATGTTTCGGAGCATATCAACGGTATATGGAACATTTTGAAGCATATCAATAATGAATGAAACATTTCGGAGCATATAAATAACAAATGAAATGTTTCGGAGCTTATCAGTGGCGTATGAATTGTTCCGGAGCATGTCAATAGCGTATGGAACATTTCGGACCAAATCAATAACAAATAACAAACAGAAGCTCAAACGTCGTCTTTGACGTTACATTCATATCATTCTTATCCAAAGCATGTACAGAAACACATAACCAAAGCTCTAGATATCATATCAAACATACAGAAGGTGAAGTGGGACTATAACATAATATGGTACATCAATTTCTGAATGACCACCAAACATAAGTCTCCCACGTCTGGGAGGTCTCCCACGTCTGGGAGCTCCATCCACCCACGTCTGAGTGAAGTCATAGGGGCCGGCAGAGCATCTCAGGCTCTATGCATAACTCCCTTCACCATTTCTGGCGAAGGTTCACAATATCCCACAAACACCAGAGGACAAAAGGATAGTATGAACAATGAATAGCACATATCGGAAGCACACGTGGAACAACAAAACGTACATGTGCCTTTTCGAGTCAATCTGAAGTAAGCAATAATCTTTCACAATTATTTTCAGATTTGAAAGGAATTGAAAGCAAGGGCACATATGGAATCCAAGCAATCACATACAACTCAATTCAAATAAGAAGGTTAGATGAATTCGATATCCAAAGGAATGAAACTATAATAGGTACACATCGAAAGCAAATGTAGAACAATGGGTTATACATGTGCCTATATAAGTCAATGTGATATAGCATAAATGTTACACAATATGTTCAGGAATGGTAATAATTTATACACAAGAGCAAACGAGAATTCAAACATTAATATAAGCCACAATTGAGTGAAGGGAACTGAACAAAATCTATCTCCAAACGAACGAAAACAGAAGATACGAAATCGATCAAAGCTCATTTTCTGACAGAATTCGAGAGGCTCATTGGATAAATACTTCAGATTTTCAATTATGCTCCAATACCCTCAAGAAGGCTTTTGTCGAAAGATATATCAATCTATTTTCTGTTGAAACAAGTTTTGTACAAATCATGGTTTCCAACAAGGAGTTACCTCTGATTTGGTAACACAAGGTCAAAAACAAAATCACTATTTTGCAGAATTCATAGGGTCGGATTCAACAGATAATATGATAGGCATTTGAAATCCAAAATTTTCAGTCTATATATCAAAAGAAAGTTCTACAAGTCTAGTTTCGAACAAAATCAGTTTGGTAGAAATCAGAATTTAGAACACGGAATTATAGGTATTTTAGTATCTAAAGGTCAGAAATTTTGATCCCTGTTCTGCAGCATCTATAGGCTCATTTGAAACAGACGTTTGGGTAAGTATTCGGTGTCCAAAATCTAAAAAGTCAGTTTCAAAAGAAAGATATAAGAGTCTAATTTCATACGAGCAAGGTTCTGCCTGAATCCAAATTTGGTGCTAAAAATTATAGCCGAAACAGTGTATAGGGGACAGTTTACCGAAAAAATTTCAGATCATTGGTTTTATGTCCAAAGAGAGAAATTTCAGGTTCTAAGCATAAATCTTTCAGAATCAATATAGGAACATAGACTAATACTTCTGTAAGATGGGGTTAGAACACTTGCCTTTGAGAATTATGACCCCAATTGAGAAGATTTGAGTAAGAAACCTCAAAACCCCAATTTTTTTCTTCTTCTTCTTCTTCCCTCTTTTTTTTTTTTCCTCTTCTTCTTTCTTTCTTTCTCTGATCATCCACGTAGCTGCTTCTTTGGTTCCTTAAAGAACGAAGGCAGAGAGGCTTAAACGGTGGGATTTGTATTTTTGTGTATTTTGTAGTTTAGTCCTTGTATTATTATATTTACGAATAGGTCCTCAGGGTTTACATAGAGGTCCTCAGCTTTTTTTTTGAACAAATCCTCCAAATCTTATGAATAAGTTCTCAGATTCATACTTTGACTTTTTATCAATTTTAAAATCGATACTTACATTACAACTATAAACTTATACGAAAATTCAGAAATGAGGGATGTTACACTCTCCCCCCTTAAGAGAAAAATTTTGTCCTCTAAATTTATCATACCTCTATCGATGAAAAGATGGGGATAAACCCTTTGCATTTCCTCCTCTAGCTCCCAGGTTGTTTCCTCTCCAGAATGATGTCTCCAAATTACTAGCACCAAAGTGATGACCCGATTCCTTAGGATCTTTTCCTTCTTATCAACAATTTGAGTGGGCTCTTCCACATAAGATAAATCTTTATCAATCTCCATCTGTTCATACTCAATGATATGAGAAGGATCAGGTATATACTTCCTAATCATCGAAACATGAAATATATTGTGGATATGGCACAATGCTAGTCGCAAGGCAATCCTGTAAGCGACAGAACCAACCCTCTCAAGAACATCGAAAGGTCCAATAAATCTTGGGCTTAACTTTCCTTTCTTCCCAAACCTTATAATGCCTTTGGAAGGGGAGACCTTTAAGAATACAAAATCTCCGATTTCAATCTCAAAATCTCATCTTCTATTGTCAACATAACTCTTTTGATGACTCTGAGCAGTTTTTAACCTTTTCCTTATAACTTGAATTTTCTCGGTAGTTTCTTGTACTTTGTCCGGTGCTAACAACTTTTTGTCACCAACTTCCTTCCAACATATATGTGTTATGCACTTTCGCCCATATAAAGCTTCATAAGGAGTCATCTGAATACTTGAATGATAACTATTATTATAAGTGAACTCAATAAGTGAAATATCTTTATCCCATTCACCTTTCCAATCCATAACATAGGCTGTAAGCAAAACATCAAGTGTTTGAATTGTTCTTTCTGACTTACCATCAGTCTGAGGATGATATGCAGTACTAAACTTGACTTTAGTGCCCATAGATTCTTGTAATCTTCTCCAAAATCTAGAGAGAAATCTGGAGTCTCTATCACAGATAATCTCCTTTGGAATACCACGAAGTCTTACTATTTCGTTGACATATAAATCTACAAGTCTATCAAGCGAATAAGTCATATTAATTGGTAGGAAATGTGCAGATTTTGTTAACCTATGAATGATAACCAAAATAGCATCATGCTTTTTAGAGGTTCTGGGTAGTCCTCAAACAAAATCCATAGCAATACATTCCCATTTCCATTCAGGAATAACTAAAGGTTGCAACAACCCTCCAGGTCTTTGGTGTTCTACTTTGGTTTGCTGACAAGTCAAACATTTTGAAACATACATTGCAATTTTCTTCTTCATGCCTTCCCACCAATAATGACTTTGAAGATCTCTATACATCTTAGTGCTCCCAAGATGCATGGTGTACTTTAAAGTATGACTTTCCTTTAGGATTTGATTCTTGATATTTGGTTCATTTGGTACACATACTCTCTCCCCGAATCTCAATAGGCCATCCTTTGAAACTTGAAATTTTGGCTTCAATTCCTTTTCTACTTCATTCCTCAAGTAGATTAAATGTGGATCTCGTAATTGTCCTTCCTTAATTTATTGAATAAGATCATATTGCACTTGAATGGAGGCCATCAATATCATCGAGTCTTGCTCTTTCCTCAAAGCTTTCAAATCAAAATTTTCTTCTAATAACTTCCATTGCTTCACGACCAGACTAGCAATAAAACTTGTAGATTTTCTACTAAGTGCATCAGCTACAACATTGGCTTTGCCCGGGTGATAATGGATGGCACAATCATAACCCATTAGAAGTTCTATCCATCTTCGATGCCTCATGTTTAACTCTTTCTGAGTGAAAATATATTTTAAACTCTTGTGATCAGTAAAGATTTCAAATTGTCGGCCATACAAATAATGTCTCCAAATCTTTAGAGCAAAAATAATTGCTGCCAATTCCAAATCATGAGTTGGATAATTCATTTCATAACCTTTTAGTTGCCTAGAAGCATAAGCAATTACTCTCCCTTCCTGCATCAAAAAACATCCAATGCCCTTTCTTGAAGCATCAGTATAAACTACAAATCCCTCACTACCACTTGGAATAGTGAGAATAGGGGCACTAGTCAATCTTCTTTTTAACTCTTGAAACCTTTGCTCACAATCATCACCCCATACAAATTTCACATTCTTTTTAGTGAGGTTGGTGAGAGGTTGAGCGATTCGAGAAAATCCCTCCACAAATCTGCTGTAATAACCTGCCATGCCCAAGAAGCTTCTAACTTCTATTACATTTGTTGGTACATCCCATTCAACTATAGCTTCCACTTTCTTTGGATCAACAGATATACCCTTCCTTGAAATCACATGGCCTAAGAAAGCAACTTCATTCAACCAAAATTCACATTTGCTAAACTTTGCATACAACTTCTTTTCTCTTAGTATGGACAATACATTTCTCAAGTGTTCCTCATGCTCATGATTACTCCTTGAATACACCAATATGTCATCAATGAATACAATTATATAGTCATCCAAGAGCGGTTGAAATATCCTATTCATTAGTTCCATAAAAGCTGCAGGGGCATTAGTCAAACCAAAAGGCATCACCAAGAATTCATAGTGACCATATCGAGTTCTAAAAGCTGTTTTTGGAATATCCCCCTCTTTGATCTTCAACTGATAGTAACCTGACCTCAGATCGATCTTAGAGAATACTTGTGCACCCTGCAGTTGATCAAACAAATCATCAATTCTGGGTATGAGATACTTGTTTTTGATGGTCACCAGATTCAACTGTCTATAATCAATACAAAGCCTTAATGTTCCATCCTTCTTCTTCACTAATAATACCGGAGCACCCCACGGTGAAACGTTGGGTCATATGAAGCCCTTATCTAATAATTCTTGTAGTTGCTTCTTTAATTCCTCTAGCTCGAGTGGTGCCATTCTGTAGGGAGGCTTAGATATTGGGGTTGTACTGGGGACCAGATCAATAACAAATTCACCCTCTCTATCTAGAGGTAAACCATGCAAGTTATCTGGGAATACATCAGGGAACTCTTTGACCACTGAAATTTCATCTAGATGGGTTTCCTGATTTGAATGCTCCTTTACACACACCATATAACAAAGACAACACTTCTGCATAAATCGATAAGCTTGAAGTGCTGACATAAAGCAAGGAGGCAAATCATGCCTAATGCCCTCAAAGTAAAATATAGGCTGATCTAGTATGCAAAAAGTAATTATTTTTGTATAGCAATCAATAGTAGCATGATAGGAAGATAGCCAATTCATGCCAAGTATAATATCAAAACCCTGGATCTCTAGAAGAATCAAATCAGCAAGAAGTTCATGTTCTCCAATAGAGATCAAACAAGATGGGTAAACCAAGTTAGTTGCCAAAGAATCCCCAACAGTAGTTGTTACATATAACATATCATCCAGGGGTCTAGGTAGAATATCCAAGTGACAAACAAAGTATTGTGAAACAAATGATAAGTTGGAACCGGGATCAAACAAAACCTTTGCATTTCTTTTAGAAACATAAAGAATAACTTCAACCACAGATTTAGAAGCTTTAGAATCTTGTTCAGTGATAGCATACACTCTAGCATAGGTTGAGGGTCTAGGTGGCAATGACTCTTTCTTCCTGTTCAGTGGGCAATCTCTTACTTGATGATCTAACTTTCCACAAGCAAAACAGGCTCCAGTCGTCCGAAAACACTGACTTGTCTTATGATTTCATCCACATTTTGCACATGATTGAGTCTTTTGTGGTGACTTCCTTTTCAAATCCAAATGTCTTCACTCTCTTGTTATCACTTCCTGATTCATTTCCAATCATATTTTTATTGGTAAACTTGTCCTTATCATTTTTGCCACTGATCTCCAAAAATTCTTTTCATTGTTGCCATTAATGATCAACCTCTACTTCTAATATAAGGTGGCAAAATAAATCTTTTGATCATCAGAATAATTTTGTACATCAAATATCTTCTCTGTTTGCATCATCCGTTTTTTTCTACCACCAATGAAATTAGGTCCACCATGCTTTTACTGCGCCACTCTAATTTAGTATCCTCGATCAACCCTTTCATACCCCTTAATTAATCAGAAACAAATGAAATAGGAGGACCAAATGTCCTCATCATCCAAGATTCCTAAAATGCATTAAAGAAAATTTCCACCGATCACTATAGTTCACTAGACCACAATATATTTTGCACGTCAACATATCAAATATTTCAGTGATCCTCAAACCTGGCTCTGATACCACCTCTGTCACGCCCATCAAAATATCGATAATATTAAAATTCAAGAAAACAAATCAACCCAGGATCCAAACTAACATTTGAGGACACTGAAAAAACATTCAGATTAAAATTTCACCTCTATAATCTATAAATTTATAAACCCTGTGCAGTTCATAAACATACAACACATCGCTCGATGTTTCATAAAATCTGAACCCAACTCACCAAAATAATAACCACAACATAAATTTACAAGTGTGGGAGTTTGTACAATCATAAAACTAACGTTTACCATAAGTTCATATCGTTACACGAATTAAACTTAACATTCTAGAATCTTAAACATGAGAGGTCCTTTAAACTTTTACAAAATCCACAAGTTTAGATTCATCGTCAACATTTCATTAGATGTAGCATGTGCTTATACAACAAAAACATATATACTAATAAAGATCTGCCCAAAATATTTTAGCTTTCCACTCCCTCAGCCCAATCTTAACATTTAAGCAAGCGACAAGATATCCTGAAAAATTTATACAACAATGGGGTGAGCATATAAAGCTCAGCAAGTGACTAACATATCCTTGTCAAAAGAGGACAATTTCCAAAGAGATAAGGTTTCAAAATGCAAGGCAGAATATAAGAATTCATAGACGTAATATCATTAGGTGCAGAATCACAATTGTCATTTCAATCATACATATTTGGTTCATAACCGATGGGGCATAGAGTAATTGGAGCATATCAACCACGAATGAAACGTTTCAGAGCATATCAATAACAAATGAAACATTTCGGAGCTTATCAATGACGTATGAAATGTTCCAGAGCATATCAACGGCATAAGGAACATTTCGAAGCATATCAACAATAAATGAAACATTTCGAGGCTTATCAATGGCGTATGAAATGTTTCGGAGCATATCAATGACATATGGAACATTTCGAAGCATATTAACAATGAATGAAATATTTCGGAGCATATAAATAACAAATGAAATGTTTCGGAGCTTATCAGTGGCGTATGAAATGTTTCGGAGCATATCAACAACGTATGGATCATTTCGGAGTAAATCAATAACAAATACCAAACAGAAGCTCAAACGTCGTCTTTGACATTGCATTCATATCATTCTTATCCAAAGCATGTACAGAAACACATAACCAAAGCTCTGGATATCATATCAAACATACAGAAGGTGAAGTGGGACCATAACATAATATGGTACATCCATTTCTGAATGACCACCAAACATAAGTCTCCCACGTCTGGGAGCTCCATCCACCCACGTCTGAGTGAAGTCATAGGGGCCGGCAATGCATCTCAGGCTCTATGCATAACTCCCTTCACCATTTCTGGCGAAGGTTCACAATATCCCACAAGCACCAGAGGACAAAAGGATAGTATGAACAATGAATAGCACATATCGGAAGCACACACGAAACAACAAAACGTACATGTGCCTTTACGAGTCAATCTGAAGTAAGCAATAATCTTTCACAATTATTTTCATATTTGAAAGGAATTGAAAGCAAGGGCACATATGGAATCCAAGCAATCACATACAACTCAATTCAAATAAGAAGGTTAGATGAATTCGATATCCAAAGGAATGAAACTATAATAGGCACACATCGAAAGCAAATGCAGAACATTGGGTTATACATGTGCCTATATAAGTCAGTGTGATATAGCATAAACGTTACACAATATGTTCAGGAATTGTAATAATTTATAGACAAGAGCAAATGATAATTCAAACATTAATATAAGCCACAATTGAGTGAAGGGAACTGAACAAAATCTATTTCCAAACGAACGAAATCAGAAGATACGAAATCGATCAAAGCTCGATTTTTGACAAAATTCGAGAGGCTCATTGGATAAATACTTCAGATTGTCAATTATGCTCCAATACCCTCAAGAAGGCTATTGTTGAAAGATATATTAATATATTTTCTGTTGAAACAAGTTTCGTATAATTCATGGTTTCCAACAAGGAGTTACCTTTGATTTGGTAACACAAGGTCAAAAACAAAATCACTGTTTTGCAGAATTCATAGGGTCGGATTCAACAGATAATAGGATAGGCATTTGATGTCCAATATTTTCAATCTATATGTCACAAGAAAGGTTTACAAGTCTATTTTCGAACGAAATTAGATTGGTACAAATCAGAATTTCCAACAGGGACTTTTAGGTATTTTAGTATCGAAAGGTCAGAAATTTTGATCCCTGTTCTGCAGCATCTATAGGCTCATTTGAAACAGACGTTTGGGTAAGTATTCGGTAGTCAAAATCTACAAAATCAGTTTCAAAAGAAATATATAAGAGTCTAATTTCGTACGAGCTAGATCCTGCCTGAATCCACATTTGGTGCTAAAAATTATAGCTGAAACAGTCTATAGGGGTCAGTTTACCGAAAAAATTCCAGATCATTCGTTTTATATCCAAAGAGAGAAATATCAGGTTCTAAGCATAAATCTTCAGAATCAAAATAGGAACATAGACTAATACTTCTGCAGGATGGGGTTAGAACACTTGCCTTTGAGAATTATGACCCCAATTGAGAAGATTTGAGTAAGAAACCTCAAAGCCCCAATTTTTTTCTTCTTCTTCTTCCCCCTTTTTTTTTTCCTCTTCTTCTTTCTTTCTTTCTCTGTTCATCCACGTAGCTGCCTTCTCTGGTTCCTTAAGAATGAAGGCAGAGATGCTTAAACGGTGGGATTTGTATTTTTGTGTATTTTGCAGTTTAGTCCTTGTATTATTATATTTACGATTAGGTCCTCAGGGTTTACATATAGGTCCTCATATTTTTTTTTGAACAAATCCTCCAAATCTTATGAATAAGTTCTCAGATTCATACTTTGACTTTTTATCAATTTTAAAATAGATACTTACATTACAACTAGAAACTTATACGAAAATTCAGAAATGAGAGTTGTTACACTTATGACCAAAGATCCAAAAATAACTCATAAAGCTCTCTAACCGAAATAATAAAAAGGGGATCATAAGAATTAAAAATGTTAGTTACAAATTAATACTTATAAGATCATGATGCAATAATTATTTGAAACCTTGTTTGTTAAACACTGGATCTTGATCTCTCAAACATAAAAACTCTTATGCACTAAGTTCCCTTTCTAAGTTCTTCCGGATTCCTAAATTTCTAGGATACATTCCTTAATAAATTCTTTTTCGGATCGAATTCTATCTAACAAGATCATGAATCTGTGTTCGGACCTTCTTTGGATCATTCACATGAATAATGAGGAATCACTTTCTTTGGATCACTCATAATTTTTAGGGGTAATTTATCTCCTCCAACTGGTCGCTTTGAGGAATCACCTCCAGAAGAGCAAGCACCTCCCTTATCTATCGACGACAAAGGGACTAGGATGGATCATTTTGAATAACGACAAGATCGACTTGAACAATGCCAAGATAAAATCTTAACTGAGTTGCAACAAATTCATCAACAGTTTAATACTTTGGTTAGACATTTTATCTTTCCACCACCTGAATAAACTATGTATGTATTTGAGGAGAAGTGGACACAATTCCTCTTTGTTATGCTATTTACCTTAATATTGTAAGCTTAAAATGTTGCTTACCTTGATGATCGCAATATTGTGCTTTAATGCCTAAAATGCTACTTACTTTGATAGTAAATTCTACACTAACTATCTTGATGGTTAAATTCTGAGCTTACTTTAATGAATATATCACTCTAAAAATTAGACTTGATATATCTTTTGAATGGATAAATTCCTTGATACATTTAACTATTGGTATCTGTGACTTGATATATTATGATGATTTGCAGAATTAGGAATGATAATTTGTCCGAATGCATGAATTTAATGTATATCTTTTCCGAACTATCTTTTTGTACTTCATAAATAGAGGTTTCATGAACCTATTTCGTTTTTATCTTCCTTGGTATTAACTTTACTTCATACTCTTGCTCCATCACTTAATGATTTTTGATACACTCAATCACTTAATGGATTTCATTGACAAATGCATCTCTCGGATTTATCTCTTGTGGGTTATTATTGAGAAATGGATTTGATGTGATGCTCCTCTCATTATGAAGATTTATTCATGGAATTTCTTTTATCCTTAATATGATGATTCAAGGAGGAGAACTCTAACTTTTACAACACTTTAAGGCTCAAGAACTCAAGATTATGCTAATAGGTTTAATGCCCTTTCAAGCAGAAAATGGTAGAGTATTTATAGGCCCCAATGGCTTCAAAAATAGAGTCAAAATGTATCTAATCCCGGATTTCTAGGGTCCTGAATGTACCACCGCCATTACTGGGCGGTACTACCACCTAACACCGGACACTAAGCGGTACTACTGCTCCGTTGGGGCGGTACCACCGCTTGACAGAGCTTGGAAACCGAGCTCTAGCGGTACCACTGCCTGACAAGGGCGGTACCATCGCTAGCAGCAATAACTGCTGGCGGTGCCACTGCCTGACAGGGGCGGTATTGTCACGCCCCTCAAAATATCGATAATATTAAAAAAAATTTAACACATATCCATCCAAGATCCAAACACACATTTGAGATCACTAAGAAAACATTCAAGTCAAAATTTCACCTCTATAATCCACAAATTCATAAACCCTGTGCAGTTCATAAACATACAACACATCGCTCGATGATTCATAAAATTTGAACTCAACTCATCAAAATAATAACCACAACATAAATTCACAAGTGTGGGAGTTTATGCAGTCACAAAACCAAAGTTTACCATAAGTTCATACTATTACACGAATTAAACTTAACATTCCAGAATCCTAAATATGAGAGGTCATTTAAACTTATACAATATCCATAAGTTTATTTTCACCATCCATATTTCGTTAGGTGCAGGGTGTGCTTATATAACAAAAACATATATACTAACAAAGATCTGCCCAAAATCTTTAGATTTCCACTACCTCAGCCCAATCTTAACATTTAAGTAAGTGACAAGCTATCTTGAAAAATTTATACAGCAACGGGGTGAGCATATAAAGCTCAGCAAGTGACTAGCATATCCATGGCATAAGAGGGCAATTTCCAAACAAATAAGGTTTCAAAATGCAAGGCAGAATATAAGAATTCATAGATGTAATCTCATTAGGTATAGAATCACAAATGTCATTTTAATCAAACATATTTGGTTCATAACAGATGAAGCATAGAGTAATTGGAGCATATCAATAGCCTATGAAATATTCCTGAGCATATCAATGACATATGGAAAATTTTGAAGAATCTCAATAACAGATTAAACATTTCAGAGTATATCAATGATATATGGAACATTTCGGAGCATAACAATAGCAAATGAAACATTTAGGAGAATATCAAAGGTGTGTGAAATGTTTCGGAGCATATCAATGATAAATGAAATATTTCGAAACATATCAATGGCGTATGGACTATTTTGGAGCATTTTAAAGAACGAATACGAAACATAAGCTCAAATGTCAAATTTGAAGTTGCATTCAAATCATTCTTATCCAAAGCATGTATAGAAACACATAACCAAAGCTCTGGTTACCATATCAAATATAGAGAAGGTGAAGTGGGACCATAACATAATATGGTACATCCATTTCTGAATGACCACCAAACATAAGTCTCCCACGTCTGGGAGGTCTCCCACATCTAGGAGCTCCATCCACCCACGTCTGAGTGAAGTCATAAGGGCCGGTAGAGCATCACAAGCTCTATGCATAACTCCCTTCACCATTTCTAGCAAAGGTTCACAATATCCCATAAACACCAAAGTATAAAAGGATAGTATGAACAATAAATAGTACATATCGAAAGCACACACCGAATAATAAAACGTACATGTGCCTTTATGAGTCAATACGAAGTAAGCAATAATCTTTCACAATTATATTCATATTTGAAAGGAAATAAAAGCAAGAGCACACATGGAATCCAGGCAATCACATACAACTCAATTCAAATAAGAAGGTTAGATGAATTCGATATCCAAAGGAATGAAACTAGAATAGGCACATATCGAAAGCAAATGCAGAACAATGGGATATACATATGCCTATATGAGTCAATGTGATATAGCATAAACATTACACAATATGTTTCAAGAATGTAAATAATTTATAGACAAGAGCAAACCAGAATTCGAGCATTAATATAAGCCTCAATTGAGTGAAGGGAACTGATTGAAATCTATTTCCAAATGAATGAAAACAGAATATGCGAAATTGATCAAAGCTCGATTTCTGACAGAATTCGAGAGGTACATTGAATAAATACTTTAGATTGTCAATTATGCTCCAATACCCTCAAGAAAGCTATTGTCGAAAGATATATCAATCTATTTTCCGATGTAACAAATTTCATACGAATCAAGGTTTCCAACAAGGAGTTTCCATTGATTTAGTAACCAATGGTCAAAAACAAAATCACTATTTTGTATAATTCATAGGCTTACACCTTATTTGGATCTTTGGATCAAAACCTTCGAAAGGCAAGTGTTCTGATCATTCCTATTGCTTGTGTTTCAATCTTTTCTTTTGCCTTGAATATGAAAACTTTAAATTGTTCTAGCCTTGCATTTGATACATCTCTTGTTTAGACATAATGATTTGAATATGGAAAATTTTTTAGTTTTTGACCCTTCCACTTGTTTTAGCTATAAATCCTTGCATATATTTTCAATATAGAGATAACTTATTTGATCAGAATATAGACTCATAAACCTTTCTTTTCACAGTTATTTGAATAATTTGGAGTAGATTTGCCTGCCTAAACTTCTATTTCTATTGACCCTACACATTTTGTAAAATAGAGTTCGTACCTTCTGACCTTTTGATACTAAACAGATAACAGGATAGGAATTGGAATTATAAATTTTTCAATCTATATATCAAAAGAATGCTCTACAAGTCTAGCTTCGAATGAAGTCAGTTTGAAACAAATCAGACTTTCCAACAGGGACTTATATGCATTTTAGTATCGAAAGGTTATAAATTTTTATCCCTATTTTGCAACATCTATAGGCTCATTTGAAACAGACGTTTGGGTAAGTATTCGGTGTCTGAAATTTTCAAAATCAGTGTCAAAAGAAAGATATAAGAGTCTAATTTCAAATAAACTAGGTCCTGCCTAAATCAACATTTGGTGCTAAAAATTATAGCTAAAAAAGTATATAGGGGTCAATATACCAAAAAATTCTAGATCCATGGTTTTATGCCCAAAATGAGAAATATCATATTCTAAGCAGAAATCTTTCAGATTATTCAGAATTAATATAAGAACAAAGACTAATATTTCTATAGGATGGGGTTAGAATACTTGTCTTTGAGAATTATGACCCCAATTGAGAAGATTTGAGCAAGAAACCTCAAAGCCCCCAAATTTCTCTTCTTCTTCTTCCCCCTAATTTGTCTTCTTCTTTCTCTCTTTCTCTCTTCTTCTCCCATGCAGCTACCTTCTCAAGTTTCTTGAGAACCAAGGTAGAGAGGCTGAAGCGGTGGGTTTTGTAATTTTATATATTTTACAATTTAGTCCTTGCATTATTATATTTATGATTAGGTCCTCAAGGTTTACATATAGGTCTGAAGAATTTTTTTTCTTTTTGAAGAGATCCCCAAATCTTATGAATAAGTTCTTAGATTTATACTTTGGCTCTTTTATTGAATTTAAAATAGATACTTACATTACAACTAGAAACTTATACGAAAATTTAGAAATGAGGGATGTTACACTCTCCCCCCCTTAAAAGAAAATTTTAGTCCTCTAAATTTATCATACCTCTATCGATGAAAAGATGAGGATAAACTTTTTTCATTTTCTCCTCTAGCTCCCAGGTTGTTTCCTCTTCATAATGATGTCTCCAAATTACTTGAACCAGAGGGATGACCCGATTCCTTAGGATCTTTTCCTTCTTATCAACAATCTGAGTGGGCTATTCCACATAAGATAAATCTTTATCGATCTCCATCAGCTCATACTTAATGATATGAGAAGGATCAGGTGTATACTTCATAATCATCGAAAAATAAAATATATTATGGATATGGCACAATGATGGTTGTAAGGCAATCCTGTAAGCGACAAAACCAACCCTCTCAAGAACCTCAAAAGGTCTATCTTGGGCTTAACTTTCCTTTCTTCCCAAACCTTATAATGCCTTGGGAAGGAGAGACATTTAAGAACACAAAATCTCTGATTTCAAACTTAGTATCTCATCTTCTATTGTCAACATAACTCTTTTGATGACTTTGAGTAGTTTTTAACCGTTTCCTTATAACTTGAATTTTCTCGGTAGTTTCTCGTACTTTGTCCGGTACTAATAGCTTTCTGTCACCAACTTCCTCCCAACATATAGGTGTTATGCACTTTCGCCCATAGAAAGCTTCATAAAGAGCCATCTGAATACTTGAATGATAACTATTATTATAAGTGAACTCAATAAGTGAAATATCTTTATCCCAATCACCTTTCCTATCCATAACATAGGCTCGAAGCAAATCCTCAAGTGTTTGAATTATTCTTCCTGACTGACCATTAGTCTGAGGATGATATGCAGTACTAAACTTGACTTTAGTGCCCATAGATTCCTATAGTCTTCTCTAGAATTTAGAGAGAAATCTGGAGTCTCTATCAGAGATGATCTCCTTTGGAATACCATGAAGTCATACTATTTCATTGACATATAAATCTGCAAGTCTATCAAGTGAATAAGTCATATTAATCGACAGGAAATGTGCTGATTTTGTTAACCTATCATTGATAAACTAAATAGCATCATGCTTTCTAGAGGTTCTAGGTAGTCCTGAAACAAAATACATGGTAACACATTCCCATTTCCATTCAGGAATTTCTAAAGGTTGCAACAACCCTCTAAGTCTTTACAATGTATATTTCAAAATGTTTGACTTGTCAGCAAATCAAAGGTAACACATTCCCATTTCCATTTAAGAATATCTAAAAGTTGCAACAACCCTCCAGGTCTTTGGTGTTCTACTTTGATTTGCTGACAAGTCAAACATTTTGAAACATCCATTGCAATTTCCTTCTTCATTCCTTCCCACCAATAATTACTTTGAAGATATCTATATATCTTAGTGCTCCCAACATGCATGATGTACTTTCAAATATGACTTTCCTTTATGATTCGGTTCTTGATATCTAGTTCATTTGGTACACATACTCTATCCCCAAATCTCAATAGGCCATCCTTTGAAACTTGAAATTCTGGCTTCAATTTCTTTTCTACTTCATTCCTCAAGTAGATTAAACATGATCTCGTAATTGTCCTTCTTGAATTTGTTGAATAAGATCATATTGCACTTGAATGGAGGCCATCAATATCATTGAGTCTTGTTATTTCCTCATAGCATTCAAATCAAAATTTTCTTCTAATAATTTACATTGCTTCATGACCAGACTAGCCATAAAACTTATAGATTTTCTACTAAGTGTATTAGTTATAACATTAGCTTTGCCCGGGTGATAACAGATGGCACAATCATAATCCTTTAGAAGTTTCATCCATCTCCGCTGCCCCATGTTTAACTCTTTTTTAGTGAAAATATATTTTAAACTCTTGTGATCAGTAAAGATTTCAAATTGCTGACCATACAAATAATGTCTCCAAATCTTTAGAGCAAAAATAATTGCTGCCAATTACAAATCATGAGTTGGATAATTCAGTTAATAACCTTTTAGTTGTCTAGAAGCATAAGCAATCACTCTCCCTTCCTACATTAAAACACATCCAAGGCCCATTCTTGAAGCATCAGTATAAACTATAAATCACTTACTACCACTTGGAATAGTTAGAATAGGGGCACTAGTCAATCTTCTTTTTAACTCTTGAAAACTTTGCTCACAATCATCACCCCATACAAATTCTACATTTGCTGAACTTTGCATACAACTTCTTTTCTCTTGGTATGGACAATACATTTCTCAAGTGTTCCTCATGCTCTTGATTACTCCTTGAATACACCAATATGTCATCA
Source organism: Musa acuminata AAA Group (assembly GCF_036884655.1). Lineage (NCBI taxonomy): Eukaryota > Viridiplantae > Streptophyta > Magnoliopsida > Zingiberales > Musaceae > Musa > Musa acuminata. The sequence goes on along the minus strand of NC_088351.1, from coordinate 14,241,381 downwards.
ATGAATATAATTACACAGTCATCCAAGAGCGGTTGAAATATCTTATTCATTAGTTCCATAAAAGCTACAGGGGCATTAGTCAAACCAAAAGGCATCACTAAGAATTCATAGTGACCATATCGAGTTCTAAAAGCTATTTTTAGAATATCCTCCTCATTGATCTTCAACTGAAAGTAACCTGACCTTAGGTCAATCTTAGAGAATACATGTGCACCTTGTAATTGAGCAAACAAATCATCAATTCTAGGTATGGGATACTGATTTTTTATGGTCACCTGATTTAATTGTCTAAAATTAAAGTAAAGTCTTAATGTTCCATCCATCTTTTTAACTAACACCGAAGCACCCTATGATGAAATATTTGTTGAATCTCGAATTTTGCTGATGGAGTCAATTGTCATTTTTGTCTAACCTATATGTTGAGATAAGTGTATAGGATTAACTACAATGAAAGTAAGACATGCAGCAGGAGTTGCGCCGGAGTCATGACAATGATCACGTTGGGAGTTCGAGAGCTCGACGGAAGTTCGGATAGTCGTCGGAGGTTCTGCGGGAACGAATCCGAGAAGTCCATAAGCTTGCCAAAGAAGCTCATCGGACCTCGCCGAGTGTATCATCGCAAGACCAGGAGTTTGCCGGAAGTCCGCAGGAGAATCACCGAGGGTTCATCGTATGATCGACGGAAGTTCGCCGGAAGAAGCGATTGACGCACCGGAGCAAGCTGCAGAAATTGTCTTAGAATTTATCGAAGTTAGCACAATGATTAAGTTGAATATGGGAGGTGATCCCATTAGCTTAATCTTGGGGCAATTGGGCCCCTGAAAGACCCAATTTGGGCTGAATGGATCTACCCATTCGGACCCTGATAGCTGTGGGAGGTGCAACCGCCCAAGCCAGGAGGTAGCACCGCATGGGCTAAGTCTCCTAGGGAGACTAGGCGGTGCAACCGCCCCAGCCAGGAGGTGCAACCGCCTGGGCTCAGTCTCCAAGCGAGACTGGGCGGTGCAACCTCTCCTGACAAGAGGTAGCACCGCCTGAGCTCGGTCTTCGAGCTCTGGCAGGCGGTGCAACCGCCCTAGTCAGGAGGTGCAAATGCCTGAGGTCGGCCTACGAGCTCTGTCAGAGAGGTGCAACCGCCCCTGACAGAGGTGGCACCGCCTAGAGGCTCAGTCTTCGAGCTCTGCCAAGCGGTGCAACCGCTCCAGTCAGGAGGTGCAACCGCCTGATCCCGGAATTCCGGGAATTGATATTTTTTAGCTCCAAATTTGAACTGGGTTGGGGCCTATAAATACCCTACCCATTCAGCACTGAAAGTAGCAACTAACACTCGAAATCTTGACATCTTTCTGTGATTCTTAGAGCTCAAAATTGTTGTAAAGGCCAAAAGTTCTCTTCCCTCTGTTCTTCCAAGTTTTCAATTGTAAAGAGAGGAGAGAAAATTTCTGTAAGGGTTGTCTCCTAAGCCCGTCAAAAGGAGTGAAACTGTAAAAGGGTGGTTGGCCTTCGCCTATTGAAGGAAGGCCTCTAGTTGACGTCGGTGACCTCGTCGGTGGAGGAAGCCAAAAGTGGAGTAGGTCAATATTGACCGAACCACTCTAAATCTCAGTTTGCATTTACTTTGAGCATTTTATCTTTACTGTAAACCTCCTAAATAGCTACTGCCTTCTGCGCTTTTACTAACCAGTTTCTAAGTTCAAAACTTTCCGAATCTGCGTTTAGACGTAAATCGACTTTTTCGTACGATCATTACATTACAATTTACGTTTTGATTTCAATCATAACTGCAAACTGCCTTCTACGCATTTATAAAACATATCGCAAAGTTCAGTATCCTCAAAATTGGCATTTAGACGTAAACCGGTTTTATCGTACGAACGTCGCATTTCAGTTTGCGCTTGCATTATGATTTTTATCATAAACTGCAAACTACCTTCATAGATTTAGTTTAACGTCATCTCGCTTAATCTTAAGTTAAAGTAATCTTAGAATCCGCTTTTCAATCGAAATTGTTTTTATCAAACGAACGCAGCTTTCGATTTTAATAGTGAAAGATTTCCGCTGCACTAATTCACCCCCCCCCCCCCCCCCCCTCTTAGTGCTCTTGATCCTAACCATTGGTATCAGAGCGGGGTTAACTCTCAAATGGATTAAAACCAAAGAGAGATGGCTTACGCCGGAAACCAAGAGGGCCTTTCTATTACACGTTCACCCATGTTCAATGGGACGGACTACACCTATTGAAAGACATGAATGAGGATCTTTCTTATTTATATGGATTTTAAACTTTGGAATATTGTCGAAAACGATTTTTCAAAGTCTTCTCTTCCAATGATCGATTGGAATGATTTGGAGAAGAAGGCTTTTGCTCTTAATGCAAAGGCTATGAATGCATTATTTTGTGCACTTGATAAAAACGAGTTTAATCGTGTTTCGATTTGTGAAACCGCATTTGATATTTGGCATACACTCGAAGTGACTCATGAAGGCTCAAGTAGAGTAAAAGAGTCAAAAATCAATCTTTTGCTACACTCTTTTGAACTTTTCCGGATGAAACCGAGTGAGACTATTGGCGACATGTTTACCCGTTTCACGGATGTCGTCAACGGTCTAAAAGGACCCGGAAAAAGTTTTTCGGATTTTGAGATCGTAAATAAGATTCTAAGATCCCTTCCTAAAAGTTGGGATCCTAAAGTCACTGCTATTCAAGAGGCGAAAGATCTAAACAACTTCCCTCTTGAAGAATTAATTGGGTCATTAATGACGTACGAGATGACTTGCAAAGCTCACGAAGAGCAAGAAGACATCCTTCTAAAGAACAGGAAGGATATGACACTTAGAACATCTGAAGACCACTTGAGAGAAAACTCAAGTGGTGAGGACTGTGACGATGACTTAGCACTTCTAACAAAAAAATTTAAATAATTCATTAAAAGAAACAAGTTTAAAAATGACACAAAAAACAAACTTGAACCCAAAAAGGACCAAGTCATTTGCTATGAGTGCAAAAAGCCGGGACACTACAAGAGTGATTGTCCCCAAATCAAAAAGAGAACACCAAAGAAGAAGGCGCTCAAAGCAACATGGGATGATTCGAGCACATCCGAAGAAGAGGAGTCCAACACCGAGCAAGTTGCTCATTACGCCCTAATGGCCATCGGAGAGGAGGTAACGAATTTAATAGTTGCAGATTTATCTTTCGATGAATTATTAAATGCCTTCCATGACTTATTTGATGAATGCAAGATTATCAATAGAAAATACAAATTGCTAAAAAAGGAGCATGATAGTCTTACTTGTGATTTTGATAAGTTAAAAACTGAATATCATGATAGTTTAAATTCATGCATCAAATGCCATGCTCTAGAAACTCTCCAAAAAGAAAACTTGCTACTTAAGGACACCTTGAAGAAATTTGAGGTTGGTAGCAAGTCAATAAACATGATCCTTGCAAACAAGGGTCACGTTCCCAAAAGAAGTGGAAATGGATTTGTGAGAAGTCCTCACCAAAATCCAACCACCTTCATAAGAGGCACCATCCTACATGTTCGACACCAAAACAAATGCAACTTTTGTTGCAAATTTGGACACAAGACGCATTATTGTCCATTCAAGAAAATTAGTCCAAACAAATTGATTTGGGTTCCTAAAGGAACCATGATAAATTTTATGCAACATGATAGACAATGTAGATCTATTTGTGAGACACCCAAAAGCAAATGGGTACTTAAAAATTATCCCTTCCTGTAAAAACATTAAAAACATAAAATTTTTAGGCTGGAGCAAGAAATAATAATCTGCTCCTTGATTCTTGATATTCTTAACCCAAGATCCAAAAAGGAACTCTCAATGCTCTCTAGCCTAAATTACAGACGGAGATTATAAATTTAAAATCACAAATGCGACTTAGATACAACCTTATTTGACTTTTCAGAATTAGAAACGTATGATTCCCAAATTCACATATCCCCTGGATTTTCGAACCCATCAATTTCATCCGTTCATAACCTTCGAATCTAACTCTGTATCATGAAGTGACTAAGTCTGTCATAAACTTACAAGACTTACCAACTTGAAGAAACTATCACAAACATGTGTACGACATTGAGAGTATGCACGTTAAAAATTTATCTTGATCGTGCAAAAGTCCTTGTATTAAAATGAAAATTCTTACGTAATTACATAAGTAAAGTTGATTGCTCTGAATGAAAATTCTTCTCAAGACAGAAAAACTCTCAGATCAGATCACACTAATCAGAACAAGTGCTCACCGCCTGCAGGCGGTGGCACCGCCCCAGCTGGAGGTAGCACCTCCAGCTGTCACGTGTTGCAAGCGGTTGCACCACTCCAGCCAAAGGTGCAACCGCCCGCAACTCTGCCCCTTTTTAACCCAAGCTAGGGCCGATGGTGAAACCGACCCCAACTCACTCCCTTCCCTCCTCTGCTCTTCCAAGCCTCCTCCATCCCTATTTCTCCCATCTTATCATCCCAAATACCCGTCATTTCTTTGCAAAGCATCAACAATCCTTCCCTCTCTTGAAGATCTCACTAAGGTACTCTCTAAGAAGCCCTTAAACTCTGTTTTTTGATTCATTTACTCTTGCAACAATCCTTCCCTCTCTTGAAGATCTCACTAAGGTACTCTCTAAGAAGCCCTTAAACTCTGTTTTTTGATTCATTTACTCTTGCTCATCACTATTGTTCTAAACAGCAGTAGTTATGGGATCTAGAAGATCCTCAAGGGACAAAGGAAAGAGGAGATAAGTAGAAGATTTTGATCTCACCCTTTTCGATTCAAAATACCATGCTGAAAAATTTTCCTCTTTCGAACTTAGGAGTGTCAATAAGGGAAAATACGTAGACTTAAATGAACTAAGAGACTTAGAGACAATCCAATGGTTTGCAAACTTAGATCTACTTCCAATTTTGCAAATTAACGAACCCATCAATTCAAGACTTGTTAGATTGTTTTACAACAACATACAAGTAGATGAAGATGAAAGAATGTCTACCTATCTTTTAGGACAACACATCTCAATGACGGATAGATTCATTTGCGACATGATAGACATTCCCATGAAAAGTAGAGGACTTTACTTTAGAGGATCATGGGATGATGAAACTGTCGGAACAACATACGTTGAAGCCCTAGGAACAATTTTTGCCAATCCTAACTTAGCATTTGTTCCTAAAAGTTGTGAACATCTATTGCCTCTAAACACTAAGGTACTTCATCATATCCTAACTAGTATCATTCTCCCTAAACAATACCATCATGATGAAGTAAGCCAATTAGAATTAGAAACTATATATTTGATCATGAAAGGACATGACATCTGTCTTGGTTATCTTATCCAACAAAACATGTTAGAACTATCTAAGAAAGACATGATGCTCTCATATGGTGGTATAATAACTAGAATAATGAAAGCCTATGAAATTCTAATACCACCGAAAGAAGAAGTAATAAAAGTAGATAGATTTAGCATAATTAATTAAAATCTACTTCACCGATTAAGATGTTTTTATAGAAACCGTAACTGGGTTAGAATGCCAAGAAGAACTGATCCCCCTCAACCTGAACTAGTACCGGAAACACCAGTATTTAGGGGTACCCAATCTCCTCTGATTTGTCCCTTTGAGGAAACACATCCATTTGAGCAAACTCATACATCATCTGTCAAAGATATTGGGATTCGGATTGACCGATTCGAACAAAGACAAGAACAGCTTGAACAACGACAAGATCAAATCCTATATGAGTTGCAACAAATTCATCGTCAATTTGACTCCTTGTTTAGGCACTTTAATTTTCCACCTTATGAATGAGCTTGTATGAACACAATCATCTGTTGTTATTGTAAACTCCTTATGTTACTTACCATGATGTGCTTTGACTTGATCCTTGATATGGTTACCTGATATATTTTGAGCATATGTAGAGTTGTAAACATTTATCGGTGTAAATATATGCCCTGTGCCTTGTGGTAAATATAAACTAAATGGTTATCTCGGATTTTATATTGAAACTAAAAGTTTGGAAAACCTTGTGCTTTGATTTCCATGATAAATATAGTTTGAAAAAGTGATATACCAATGCAGTTGATAAGTCATTGTCATTGATACTAAACTTCAACTAGCTGACATGTTTTGATTTCATAAGAACAATTTGATTTCATAAGAAGAGAATTAGGAATGTTGATGTGTCCGAATAGATAAACTAGTCAAAATCATTTTTCTGACTTTATCGAATGATCAAATCACTTGATTGCCATATGTTGAAATGTTTTAATTTTTGAAAAACTGTAGCATAATCTTGTCCGAATGCATGCTCATTTTCGGATTCGCTTAACAGTTGGAATGACAAAAATCAAATACACTCTTATGAAAAATATTTTGAAATGGATTTGATAAAATGACTTTCCTCCTTCATGCACAAAGGATTATAACAAAAAAAAAGGGAGAAGAAGTATTCAAAGCATTATACGTATCATGCCTTCCTTTATATGCTTGATAACTTGCTTATATTGTTCTCCTAGTATCACATCTACCATGCTTTTTGTTGATGACAAAGGGGGAGAAATATATGAATTGATGCTATAAACACTGATGCTATGATTATGCCATGCTTGCATCATCAAGAGATATATGAACAGATGCCAAATATAGAAATGCAACACTTGCTAAAATATTTGAAATGTGTACATCTTGTAATGATATCAAAATCTTACTTCACAACTTTACATGTTGATATCTTACAATATGATGAATTACTTCAATTACATTCACTCAAAATTGTTATGTAAGAATGAATGTCAAGCCTTGACATCATCTTCAGAAATGTCACTTGAATTCTTAGGTCTTGAATTCAAGAATGACTTATCTCAAGTATGGCATGTAGACAGGGGGAGTTAAGGTTAACTCCATTATCAATTGATTGTCATCATCAAAAAGGGGGAGATTGTTGAATCTCGGATTTTAATGATACAGTCAATTGTCATTTGTTGTCTAACCTATATGTTGAGATAAGTGTGCAGGATTAACTACAATGAAAGTAAGACATGCAGCAGGAGTTGCGCCGGAGTCATGACAATGATCACGTTGGGAGTTCGAGAGCTCGATGGAAGTTCGGACAGTCGTCGGAGGTTCTACGGGAACGAATCCAAGAAGTCCATAAGCTTGCCAAAGAAGCTCGTCGGAACTCACCAAGTGTATCATCGCAAGTCCAGGAGTTTGCCGGAAGTCCGCAGGAGAATCACCGAGAGTTCATCGGATGATCGACGAAAGTTCGCCGGAAACTCGCCGGAAGAAGCGATTGACGCACCGGAGCAAGCTGCAGAAATTGTCTTAGAATTTATCGTAGTTAGCACAATGATTAAGTAAGAAATGGGAGGTGATCCCATTAGCTTAATCTTGGGGCAATTGGGCCCCTGAAAGACCCAATTCGGGCCAAATTGATCTAACCATTCGGACCTTGATTGCTGTGGGAGGTGAAACCGCCCAAGCCAGGAGGTAGCACCGCCTGGGCTAAGTCTCCCAGGGAGACTGGACGGTGCAACCGCCCCAGCTAGGAGGTGCAACCGCCTAGGCTCAATCTCCAAGCGAGACTGGGCGGTGCAACCTCTCCTGACAAGAGGTAGCACTGCTTGAGCTCGGTCTTCGAGCTCTGGCAAGCGGTGCAACCGCCCCAGTTAGAGGTGCAACCGCCTGAGCTCGGTCTTCGAGCTCTGGCAGAGAGGTGTAACCGCCCCTGACAGAGGTGGCACCACCCAAAGGCTCAGTCTTCAAGCTCTGTCAGGCGGTGCAACCGCTCTAGTCAGGAGGTGCAACCGCCTGATCCCGGAATTCCAGGAATTGATAGTTTTGAGCTCCAAATTTGAACTGGGCTGGGGCCTATAAATACCCCACCCATTCACCACTGAAAGTAGCAACTAACACTCGAAATCTTGACATCTTTCTGTGATTCTTAGAGCTCAAAATTGTTGTAAAGGCCAAAAGTTCTCCTCCCTCGGTTCTTTAAAGTTTTGAGTTGTAAAGAGAGGAGAGAAAATTTCTGTAAGGGTTGTCTCCTAAGCCCGTCTAAAGGAGTGAAACTTTAAAAGGGTGGTTGGCCTTCGCCTATTGAAGGAAGGCCTCTAGTTGACGTCGGTGACCTCGTCGGTGGAGGAAGCCAAAAGTGGAGTAGGTCAAGATTGACCGAACCACTCTAAATCTCGGTTTGCATTTACTTTGAGCATTTTATCTTTACTGCAAACCTCCTAAATAGCTACTTCCTTCTGCGCTTTTACGAACGAGTTTCTAAGTTCAAAACTTTCTGAATCTGCGTTTAGACGTAAATCGGCTTTTTCGTACGATCATTACATTTCAGTTTACGTTTTGATTTCAATCATAACTGCAAACTACCTTTTGCGCATTTATAAAACGTATCTCGAAGTTCAATATCCTCAAAATTGGCATTTAGACATAAACCGGTTTTATCGTACGAACGTCGCATTTCAATTTGCGCTTACATTCTGATTTTTATCATAAACTGCAAACTGCCTTTATATATTTACTTTAACGTCATCTCGCTTAATCTTAAGTTAAAGTAATCTTAGAATCCGCTTTTACATCGAAATCGTTTTTATCAAACGAACACAGGTTTCGATTTTAATAGTGAAAGATTTCCGCTGCACTAATTCACCCCCCCCCCCCCCCCCCCCCCTCTTAGTGCTCTTGATCCTAACAATATTAAGCCAAATAAAATCCTCATTTAATAGTCCTTTTAGTTGCTTTTCCAATTCCTCTTACTCAAATGATGTCAATTTGTTGAGAGGCTTAGATATTGGGATTATCCCAAAGACTAAATCAAAAGCAAAGTTACGTTTGGAGGTAATTCGAGCAAGTCATCTTAGGATACATTAGGCAAGGAGATAAATCATGTCCAATACTCTCAAAATAAAAGATGGGCTGATCTAATATACAAAAAGTGATCATTTGATATATAACAATCCACACTAGTATGATAAGAAGATAACCAATCCATACCAAGTATAATATCAAAACTCCAAATCTCTAGGAGAACTAAATCAGCAAAAAGTTTAAGTTCTCCAATAAAAATTAGACAAGAGGACCAGATTCAAGTTCGTTATCAAAGAATCTCTAATGATCGTATTTACATATAGCACATAATTGCATTGGTCTAGGTTGAATACCCAAGTACTAAGCAAAATATTCCAAATCAAATCACAGAAGAGACCCATGGTCAAACAAATATTTGCATTCCTTCATAAACACGAATAATACCTTCGACCACTAATTCAGAAGTTTCATAATCATATTCAGTGATAGCATACACTCTGACATGGGCTAATGATTTAGGAGGCAGTGACTCTTTATTCTTGTTCAAAGGGCAATCTTTTATTTTACGATCCAACTTTCCACAAGTAAAATAGACTCTCACTTACAAACACAAACTTGTTTCATAATTTAACTTGTATCTTACATAGGATTAAGTCTTTTATGGTTACTTTAATTTTTAAATCCAGATGTCTTACCCCTTTTGTTTTCACTTTCTGATTTATTTTAAATCATATTTTTATTGGTAAACTTGTTCTTATAATTCTTGCCACTGATCTCTAAATATTCTTTTCATTGTTGCTATTAATGATCAGCCTCTACTTCCAATATAAGGTGACAAAAGAAATCTTTTAATCATCAGAATAATTTTGCACATCAAATATCTTCTTCATTTGCATTCACCATTTTTCTACCACCAATAAAATTAGGTTCACCATGCTTTCATTATGCTACTATGATTTAGTATCCTCGATTAACCCTTTCATTGCACTTAATTAATCAAAAGCAAATAAAGTAGGAGGACTAAATGTCCTTGTCAATCTAGATTCCTAAAATGCATCAAAGAAAATTTCCACTGATCATTATAGTTCACTAGATCTCAATATATTTTGTACGTCAACATATCAAATATTCCAGTGATCCTCAAATCATGCTCTGATACCACCTATGTCACGCCCCTCAAAATATTGATAATATCAAAAAAATTTCGACACAAATTCATCTAGGATCAAAACACACATTTGAGGTCACTAAGAAAACATTCAAGTCAAAATTTCACCTTTATAATCCACAAATTTATAAACCCTGTGCAGTTCATAAACATACAACACATCGCTCGATGATTCATATAATCTGATCCCAACTCACCAAAATAATAACCACAACATAAATTCATAAAGTGTGGGAGTCTATGCAGTCACAAAACCAACGTTTACCATAAGTTCATATCATTACACGAATTAAACTTAACATTCCAGAATCCTAAACATGAGAGGTCCTCTAAACTTATACAATATCCACAAGTTTAGATTTACCGTCAACATTTCGTTAGATGCAGGGTGTGCTTATACAACAAAAACATATATACTAACAAAGATCTACCCAAAATCATTTAGCTTTCTACTACCTTAGCCCAATCTTAACATGTAAGCAAGAGATAAGCTATCCTAAAAAATTTATACAACAATGGCGTGAGCATATAAAGCTCATCAAGTGACTAACATATCCATGGCAAAAGAGGGTAATTTCCATACAAATAAGGTTTCAAAATATAAGGCAGAATATAAGAATTCATAGACGTAATCTCATTAGGTGTAGAATCACAAATGTCATTTCAATCAAACATATTTGGTTCATAACAGATGGAGCATAAAGTAATTGGAACATATCAATAGCGTATGAAATGTTCTGGAGTATATCAACGATATATGGAATATTTGAAAGCATCCCAATAAAAGATTAAATATTTCGGAGCAAATCAATGACATATGGAACATTTCGGAGTATAACAATAGCAAATGAAATATTTCGGAGCATATCAAAGGCGTATGAAATATTTTGGGGCATATCAATAATAAATGAAACATATTTCGAAACATATCATTGGCAAATGGACCATTTCGGAGTATTTCAAAGAACAAATACGAAACAGAAGCTCAAACGTCAAATTTGACGTTACATTCATATCATTCTTATCCATATAGAAACACATAACCAAAGCTCTGGATACTATATCAAACATACAAAAGGTGAAGTGGGACCATAACATAATATGGTACATCCATTTCTGAATGACCACCAAATATAAGTCTCCCACGTTTGGGAGCTCCATCCACCCACATTTGAGTGAAGTCATAAGGGTCGGCAGAGCATCACAAGCGCTATGCATAACTCTCATCACCATTTATGGCAAAGGTTCACAATATCCCACAAACACCAAAGTATAAAAATATAGTATGAACAATAAATAGCATATATTAGAAGCACACGGGGAACAACAAAATGTACATGTGTCTTTACGAGTCAATACGAAATAAGCAATAATCATTCACAATTGTATTCAGATTTGAAATGAAATTAAAGTAAGAGCACACATAGAATCCAGGCAATCACATACAGCTCAATTCAAATAAGAAGGTTAGATAAATTCGATATCCAAAGGAATGAAATTAGAATAGGCACATATCGAAAGTAATTGCGGAACAATAGGATATACATGTGCCTATATGAGTCAATGTGATATAGCATAAACGTTACACAATATGTTTCAAGAATGTAAAGAATTTATAGACAAGAGCAAACCAGAATTCAAGCATTAATATAAGCCTCAATTGAGTGAAGGGAACTGAATGAAATCTATTTTCAAACGAATAAAAACAGAATATGCGAAATCGATCAAAGCTCAATTTTTGACAGAATTCGAGAGGCACATTGAATAAATACTTCAGATTGTCAATTATGCTCCAATACCCTCCAGAAAGCTATTATCGAAAGAAATATCGATCTATTTTCTGATAATATAAATTTCATACGAATCAAGGTTTCCAACAAGGAGTTACCATTGATTTAGTAACCAAAGGTCAAAAATAAAATCACCATTTTGTATAATTCATAGGGTCGGTTTCAACAAAGAAAGATATAAGAGTCTAATTTCAAATGAACTAGATCCTGCCTAAATCCACGTTTGGTGCGAAAAATTATAGTTGAAACAGTGTATAGGGGTCAGTTTACCGAAAAATTCTAGATCCATGATTTTATGACCAAAAAGAGAAATATCAGGTTCTACGCATAAATCTTTCAAATTATTCAGAATTAATATAAGAACAAAGACTAATATTTTTGTAGGATGTGGTTAGAACACTTGCCTTTAAGAATTATGACTCAAATTGAGAAGATTTGAGCAAGAAACCTCAAAGCCCCAAAATTTCTCTTCTTCTTCCCCCTAATTTTTCTTCTTCTTTCTCTTTTTCTCTCTTATTCTCCCATGCAGCTGCCTTCTCAGGTTTCTTGAGAATGAAGGCGGAGAGGCTTAAGCGGTGGGTTTTGTAATTTTATGTATTTTGTAGTTTAGTCCTTGCATTATTATATTTACGATTAGGTCCTCAGGGTTTACATATAGGTCCTCAGATTTTTTTTTCTTTTTGAATAGATCCCTAAATCTTATTAATAAGTTCTCATATTTATACTTTGGCTCTTTTATCAAATTTAAAATAGATACGTACATTACAACTAGAAACTTATATGAAAATTTAGAAATGAGGGATGTTATAGGTATCACTGCCAAGAATTCCTGGGAGACCGAGTCTCTCAAGATGTGCCACCGCCGACAGGGAATTCAGGGTCCTCGTTGGGCCTTGAATCCGGCCCAAACCAGCCCAACTTAGGGTCCAATTGGCCCCAAATTAAGTTAATGGGATTACCTCCTAATCCTAACCTAATTTATGTTCTAACTATGATAATTAAGATATGATTACTGCACTTCATCTTCTGGTGCATCAATTGCTCTTCCGACGAGCTTCCGGCGTACTTTCGGCAAACATCCGACGAACTCTCAGCAATGCTTCGGTGGACTCCCAACAAGCTCCTGGACTTTGCGACGATCTTATTGGCAAGTTCCGACTAGCTTTTATGGCAAGCTCCTAGAATTCTCAGTTGGTTCCCGCAGAACTTCCGATAAATGTTCGGATTTCCGTCAAACTCTCAAACTCCGAATGAGATCTCGATCTTGACTCCGGCACAACACCTGCTTTATGTCTTACTGCCATCATAGTTAATCCTGCACACTTTTCTCAATATATAGATTAGATCAAACAAATTACAATTGACTTCATCATCAAAATCCGAGATTCAATAATCTCCCCCTTTTTGTTGATGACAAAGGAGGCGAAATAATACCAAAATATGATAAATTGATGATAAATATATGCAATATATTTCATCATATATACTCGAAATATTTGCTTGATAAATTCCCTTCATTATGATAAGATATCTAGAGCTTAACTTGTAATTTTATAAATTGATATCTTACCATAGAATGATGAATTGCTATCTTTGTCATCTTTCATATTTGAAATATCATACTTGAAAATGGATGTTATGCCTTGACATCATTTTGAGAATGTTAGATCATGATAGGAATCATGATTGGCATATTGATAAGTTTAATGAATTTAACTTATCGGTTTGATTCTTGAATTCAAAGGCCTTGAATTCAAGAATGTCTTTTCTCAAGTATGGCATATAGATAGGGGAGTTAAGGTTAACTCCGTCATCAATTGATTATCATCATAAAAAAGGGGGAGATTGTTGAATCTCGGATTTTGATGATGAAGTCAATTGTAATTTGTTTAATCTAATCTATATGTTGAGAAAAGTATGCATGATTAACCATGATGGCAGTAAGACATAAAGTAGGTGTTGTGCTGGAGTCAAGATCGAGATCTCATTGGGAATTCGAGAGTTTGACGAAAGTTCAGACGTTCATCGGAAGTTCTATAGGAACCATCCGAGAAGTCCAAGAGCTTGCCATAGAAGCTCATCGGAACTCGCCAAGAAGATCGTCGCAAAGTCTAAGAGCTTGTCGGGAGTCTGCCAGAGCATTGCCGAGAATTTGTTGGATGTTCGTGCTAGTCATAGGTGCCCAGCAAGCCAATCACTTGAGTGATGGCACGGGTGACTTGATACAGAATCTTTTTGCTTATTATATTTTGGCGTATATCACTTTATAACTATTGCATATGTGCATATATATATTGTGATGTCCTTGGATTTGTGCAATGGGAATCGGATCGTGATGAGATCACGATAATGAGATCGATTCACCTTTAAACACATATCCTAAATAATCCCGGTCATAGGTTACTCGAGAGGGACATCGTGATAACCGGATAGACTGGTGTACTATATACCCGTCCATATGATGGATGCAGCTGGTCTCATAGTTGCTCGTGTAGGGAGACTAGGGATACAGTACAGGTGCTCATTGGAGAATGAGTTCACTGATTGATCTGCTTACGGAATGCTGGATGGTTGATGATGCCTTATTGTCAGACAGCGATTTCGTAGTCCTAGTGGTGTATCTAGTCCTTAGACTTGAGATACCAAGGATGTCCTGTGTGAGTGCTCCACTCTTTGATACCAGACTTATAGGTTTGGCTGTCCCAGATCTAGTACAGCTGGTCATTGGGAGTGGTAGTCGACCTTACGAGGGCTATTGAGTGTCGATAGAGGATCATCCACTCTCGGCATCATGAGAGGAATATGTTGAATCTCGGATTTTGATGATGAAGTCAATTGTCATTTGTTATCTAATCTATGTGTTGAGATAAGTGTGCAGGATTAACTACGATGAGAGTAAGACAAGCAGCAGGTGTTGCACCGGAGTCAAGATCATGATCACGTTGGGAGTTCGAGAGTTCGACGGAAGTTCGGACGGTCGTCGGAGGTTCAGCGAGAACAGATCCAAGAAGTCCAGAAGCTTGCCAAGCGAAGCTCGTCGGAACTCGCCAAGTGGATCGTCGAAAAGTCCAGGAGTATGCCGGATGTCCGCAGAAGGATCACCGAGGGTTATCGGTTGATCGACGGAAGTTGGCCGGAAACTCGCCGGAAGAAGCGATTGACGCATCGGAGCAAAGCTGCAGAAGTTGTCTTAGAGTTAATCGTAGTTAGCATGATGATTAAGCATGAAAATGGGAGGTGATCCCATTAGCTTAATCTTGGGGCAATTGGGCCCCTGAAAAGATTCAAAGTGGGCCGAATGGAGTGAACCATTCGGACCCTGATTGCACCAGGAGGTGCAACCGCCCCAGCCAGGAGGTGCAACCGCCTGGGCTGTGGGGTTGGGAGGTGCAACCGCCCCAGCCAGGAGGTGCAACCGCCAGGGCTGCGAGGCTGGGAGGTGCAACCGCCCCAGCCGAGAGGTGCAACCGCCCAGAGCTCAGTCTTCGAGCTAGACTGGGCGGTGCAACCTCCTCTGCCAAGAGGTAGCACCGCTAGAGCTCAAGTTTCGAGCTCTGCCAGGCGATGCAACCACCGAGCTCAGTCTTCGAGCTCTGGCAGAGAGGTGCATCAGCCTGAGCTCAGTCTCGAGCTCTGCCAGGTGATGAAATCACCGAGCTCAGTCTTCGAGCTCTGGCAGAGAGGTGGATCAGCCTGAGCTCAGCTTGGAGCTCTGCTAGGTGATGCAACCACCGAGCTCAGTTTCGAGCTCTGCCAGGTGATGCAATCACCAAGCTCAGTCTTCGAGCTCTGCCAGGTGATGCAACCATCGAGCTCAGTCTTCGAGCTCTGGCAGAGAGAAGCAATCGGCAGAGCTCAGTCTTCGAGCTCTGCCAGGCGGTGCCACCTCTCCAGTCGAGAGGTGCAACCGCCTGATCCCAGAATTCTGGGATTTGATCGATTTGATCGTTTTGAGCTCGAATTTTGAATTGGGTTGGGGCCTATAAATACCCCACCCATTCAGCACTGAAAAGATACAGACCTACACCGAAATCTTGATCTTTTCTGTGATTCTAAGAGCTCAAAAGTGTTGTAAAGCCTTTAAGTCTCCTCCTTCTGTTCTTCAAGTTTTCAATTGTAAAGTGAGGAGAGAAAGGTCTGTAAAGGTTGTCTCCTAAGCCTGTCAAAAGGAGAGAAACTGTAAGAGGGATGTTTGGCCTTCGCCCATTGAAGGAAGGCACCTAGTTGACGTCGGCAACCTCATCGGTCGAGGAAGCCAAAAGTGGAGTAGGTCAAGGCTGACCGAACCACTCTAAATCTCTGGTTTGCGTTTATTTTCGAGCACTTTATCATTACTGCAAACCTCCCTCATCACTACTGCTTTCTGCGCTTTCACGAACAAGTTCTAAGTGTTGTTCTTCCAAATCTGCATTCAGACGTAAATTCGTATTTTCATACATTACAGTTTACGTTTACGTTTGATTCTGCAGAACTATTTTCCGTGCTTTTACGAACGAGTTTCTTTGCAGTTTACGCTTACATTTTAATCCTATTAATAACTGCAATCTGTCCTCTACGATTTTACGAACGAGTTTCAACATTTAGACGTAAAACTGCATTCAGACGTAAATTGGCTTTCCTCGCTCAATCATCAGATTTCAGTTCACGTTTACGTCTTGATTTCAACTGCATACTGCCTTCTGCGAGTATACAAACGAGTTTCAAAGTTTAGACGTAAATCTGCGTCTAGACGTAAAACTGCGTTTAGACGTAAATCTGCGTTTAGACGTAAAACTACGTTTAGACGTAAAACTGCGTTTAGACGTAAATCTGCGTTTAGACGTAAAACTGCGTTTAGACGTAAATCTGCGTTTAGACGTAAATCTGCGTTTAGACGTAAATCTGCATTTAGACGTAAATCTGAGTTTAGACGCAAAACTGCGCTTAGACGCAAAACTGCGCTTAAACGCAATCTGCGCTTAGACGCAAACTGCACTTAGATACAAACTGAGAATTTGCTTTTGCATCATAATAGTTTTTGAACGAACGCAGCTTTTGGTTTTTAAATTATTGTAAGATTTCCGCTGCACTAATTCACCCCCCCCCCCTCTTAGTGCTCTCGATCCTAACAATTGGTATCAGAGCAAGGTTAACTCTCTAAAGGATTAAAACCCAAGAGAGATGGCATACGCCGGAAACCAAGAGGGGCATTCGATTACACGTCCACCCATGTTCAGTGGAACGGACTACACTTATTGGAAGACCCGAATGAGGATCTTTCTGATTTCTATGGATTTTGAACTGTGGAACCTTGTTGAAAACGGTTTTTCAAAGTCTTCTCTTCCAATGATCGATTGGAATGAGTTGGAAAAGAAGGCTTTCGCTCTTAATGCAAAGGCTATGAATGCCTTATTTTGCGCACTTGATAAAAATGAGTTTAATCGTGTTTCAACTTGCGAAACTGCTTTTGATATTTGGCACACACTTGAAGTGACCCACGAGGGCACAAATAGAGTGAAAGAGTCAAAAATCAATCTGTTGCTGCATTCTTTTGAACTTTTCCGAATGAAACCGAGTGAAACCATTGGCGACATGTTTACCCGTTTCACGGATGTCGTCAACGGTCTAAAAGGACTCGGAAAGAGCTTTTCGGATTTTGAGCTTGTTAACAAGATACTAAGATCCCTTCCTAAAAGTTGGGATCCTAAAGTCACTGCTATTCAAGAGGCAAAAGATCTGCGAAATTTCCCTCTTGAAGAACTAATCGGGTCATTAATGACCTACGAAATGACCTACAAAGCTCATGAAGAGCAAGAAGACATCCTTCCAAAGAACAGGAAGGATATGGCACTTAAAACTTCTGAATGCCACTTGAGAGAAAACTCAAGTGATGAGGATTGTGACGATGACTTGGCACTTTTGACAAGAAAGTTTAAGAAATTCTTCAAAAGAAACAAGTTTAAAAACGATGTGAAAAATAAACTTGAACCCAAGAAGGACCAAGTAATCTGCTACGAATGTAAAAAGCCGGGACACTACAAGAGTGATTGTCCCCAAGTCAAGAAAAGAACAACAAAGAAGAAGGCGCTCCAAGCAACATGGGATTATTCGAGCGCATCTGAGGAAGAGGAGTCCAACACCGAGCAAGTTGCTCATTACGCCTTTATGGCCATCGAAGAGGAGGTAACGGATTTATTAGATGCTGATTTATCTTTCGATGAATTATTAAATGCCTTCCATGATTTATTTGATGAATGCAAAGTTATAAATAGAAAATACAAGTTGCTAAAAAAGGTACATGATAATCTTACTTGTGAGTTTGATAAGTTAAAAGTCGAACATCATGGTAGTTTAAATTCATGTATCAAATGTCATGATTTAGAAACTATACAAAAAGAAAACATGCTACTTAAGGACACCTTGAAGAAATTCGAGGTTGGTAGCAAGTCATTAAACATGATCCTTACAAACAAGGGTCATGCTCCCAAAAGAAGTGGGATTGGATTTGTGAGGAGTCCTCACCGAAATCCAACTACCTTTGTAAAAGGCCCCATCTTACATGTTCAACACCAAACCAAGTGCAACTTTTGTTGCAAATCTGGACACAAGACACATTGTTGTCCATTCAAGAAAATAAGTCCAAACAAATTAATTTGGGTTCCTAAAGGAACCATGATAAACTCTATGCAACATGATAGAAAATGTAGATCTATTTATGAGGCACCCAAAAGCAAATGGGTACCTAAACATCATCCTTTCTTGTAGAAAACTAAACAATCGCAAGCTAGGAGCAAGAAATGGTACCTTGATAGTGGATGCTCAAGGCATATGACCGGAGATCCATCTCAATTCTCTAAGCTCTCTAGCATAGACGAAGGATATGTCACCTTCGGAGACAACAACAAGGGTAAAATCATTGGCAAAGGAATCATAGGTAACAAATCCAACCTCTCTATTGAAGATGTTTTACTAGTTGATGGTTTAAAACATAACCTCTTGAGCATTAGTCAATTATGTGATAAAGGATATATTATAAGATTTGAATCTAATGCCTGCATCATTGAAAAATCACACAAAAATATATCTATGATTGCATTAAAACAAAACAACGTATACACTATTGACATCAATGACTTATGTGATGAAATGTGCTTTGCCGTTATGAATGAGGATGCTTGGCTATGGCATAGAAGATTAGGTCATGCTAGCATGAAACTAATCAATCAAGTATCATCTAGAGAACTTGTAAGAGGAATTCCTCATATCAAGTTCATCAAAGATAATGTATGTGATGCTTGCCAATTAGGTAAGCAAATTAGGGGTAGCTTCAAAGCTAAGAATCAAATAAGCACCTCTAGGCCCTTACAATTGATCCATATGGACTTGTTCGGACCAATCTCTACATCGAGTCTAGGAGGTAGCAAATACGCCTTTGTCATTATTGATGACTACAACAGATATACATGGACCTACTTCTTAAAACAAAAAAATGAATGCTTTAGACATTTTACCAAGTTTTGTAAACTTGTTCAAAATGAGAAGGAATCTATGATTTCGTCAATTAGAAGTGATCACGGTGGAGAATTTCAAAACCATGACTTCCAAGAATTATGTGAACTCAACGGATACAACCATAACTTCTCTACTCCAAGAAATCCTCAACAAAATGGGGTAGTAGAAAGAAAAAATCAAAATTTACAAGAAATGGCAAGAACCATGTTGAATGAACATAGCCTACCCAAATATTTTTGGGCCGAAGCTGTAAACACTGCATGCTATATTTTAAATAGAGTCCTAGTAAGACCCTTACTCACCAAAACTCCTTATGAGTTATGGAATAACAAAAAACCCAATGTCTCATATTTTAAAGTCTTTGGGTGTAAGTGTTTTATCTTGAATGAAAAGGATAACTTAGGAAAATTCGATGCTAAATCTGATGAAGGAATCTTTCTTGGTTATTCTTCGGTTTCTAAAGCTTTTCGCATCTTCAATAAAAGAACCTTAATTATTGAAGAATCCATCCATGTTGTTTTCAATGAGATTTCAGAAATTAAGAAAAATGATCTTGATGATGATGTTAATTTTGATTCCTTGAATTTAAACGAAACCCCGTCTCCAACCAGCAACTTGGTTGCATCCACTTCCAAAACATCCTTACCCAAGGATTGGAAGTATATAGATGCTCATCCTAAGGAGCTAATCCTAGGAGACACATCAAAGGGGGTTCAAACACGATCTTATTTTAAAAACTTTTGTGCCAACGCCGCTTTTCTCTCCCAAATTGAACCCAAATGTGTTAATGAAGCCATGAAAGATGATTCATGGATTATCGCAATGCAAGATGAATTAAATCAATTTGAGAGAAATGAGGTGTGGACGCTTGTTCCTAGGCCAAATGACCATTTAGTAATTGGTACTAAATGGGTCTTTAGAAACAAGCAAGATGAAAATGGTATCGTGGTTAGAAACAAGGCTAGATTAGTGGCCAAAGGTTTCAACCAAGAAGAAGGTATCGATTTCGAAGAAACCTTCGCACCTGTGGCTCGATTGGAAGCCATAAGGATGCTCCTTGCCTACGCTAGTTGCAATAATTTTAAGTTATTTCAAATGGATGTTAAAAGCGCTTTTCTAAATGGTTTCATTTCCGAAGAAATTTATGTTGAACAACCTCCTGGATTTGAAAATAATGGCTACCCTAATCATGTGTTTAGATTAACTAAAGCTCTCTATGGTTTAAAACAAGCCCCAAGGGCTTGGTATGAGAGACTTAGCTCTTTTCTCATTGAAAATAATTTCATAAAAGGCAAGGTTGATACTACATTGTTTATCAAGAATTTTGAAAATGATTTTCTCATTGTTCAGATTTATGTTGATGATATTATCTTTGGTTCTACAAATGAATCTCTTTGTGAATCCTTTGCGAAAACTATGAGTCATGAATTCGAAATGAGTCTAATGGGAGAGTTAACATTCTTCTTAGGCCTACAAATCAAACAACTAAGCAATGGCATATTTATTAGTCAAACCAAATATGCTGTGAGTTTGCTAAAGAAGTTCAAAATGAATAATTCAAAAGCCATTGACACTCCTATGAGCACCTCCACTAAGTTAGAAATTGATGAGAATGGAGAAAGCTTCGATCAAAAAACCTATAGGGGTATGATAGGAAGTTTACTTTACCTTACTGCCACCAGACCAGACATCATGTTCAGTGTAGGACTTTGTGCTAGATTTCAATCAGACCCTAAGATATCTCATCTCAAAGCAGTCAAAAGAATACTCAGATATCTTAATGGAACTACCAATCTAGGATTATGGTACCCAAAATCAGAAAATTTTGAATTAACAGCCTATGCTGATGCGGACTTCGCTGGCTGTAAACTAGACAGAAAAAGCACATCAGGATCATGTCAATTTTTAGGACATGCCCTTGTATCCTGGTCATCTAAGAAACAAAACTCGGTTGCCCTATCAACAACCGAAGCTGAATACATTGCAGCAAGTGCATGTTGTGCACAAGTTGTATGGATGAAAAACACTTTAGAAGATTACAAAGTGAATCTTAAAGATATTCCCATTAAATGTGATAACACGAGTGCAATATGCTTAACTAAAAATCCTATACAACACTCAAGAACAAAACACATTGATATTAGACATCACTTTATACGAGATCATGTCTCTAATCATGATGTAACCATAGAGTTTATTGATACCAAACATCAACTAGCTGATATCTTCACAAAACCCCTATGTGAAGAACAATTTGATTACATAAGAAGAGAATTAGGAATGTTGATGTGTCCGAATACTTAAACTAGTTAAAATTATTTTTCGAATGTTATTACTATTACATGCCTTGACAACGCTTGATCAAATAACATGTTGCAAATTATGTGACAAATATTTTTAACCAAATGCATGTAAGAAGTTCATTTTTCGGGTTGTATGCTAAAAATGGGATGTTCCCGTACACTCTTATGAAAACTCTTTGGAAAATGACTTTCCTCCGTCAAGCAAAAACAATAAAGAGATATATGTGTCATGACTTCCTTTATATGCTTGATAATGCTATCATGTTTTTTGTTGATGACAAAGGGGGAGAAACATATGAATTGATAAACACTATGTCATAGCTGAACTGCCATAATCATATCTATGTCAGAGTTGCAAATACTTGAGTGATGCTATAAACAATGTTATGCCATCCTTGCATCACCAAGAGATATGTGAACATGTGCTATAGTTTGCATCAAATCTTGATTTGATATTCTATATTGTGAAGAAAATGCAAACTTGCTAGAAAATCTCAAATGTGTGCATCATGTAAAAAGTCCTTCGTAGCTTTATATGATTACATGATGAATGGTTACAAACACTATCATACAAACTTGATGATGTATGTCATGCCTTGACATCATTCTTGAAGAGATACATCATGATGGGCATCATGATGGGAGCATTGATAAGTTTAACTGATCTAACTTATCAATACGTCACTTGAATTCTTAGGTCTTGAATTCAAGGTTGACTTATCTCAACTATGGCATATAGATAGGGGGAGTTAAGGACAACTCCTTTATCAATTGATTGTCATCATCAAAAAGGGGGAGATTGTTGAATCTCGGATTTTGATGATGAAGTCAATTGTCATTTGTTATCTAATCTATGTGTTGAGATAAGTGTGCAGGATTAACTACGATGAGAGTAAGACAAGCAGCAGGTGTTGCGCCGGAGTCAAGATCATGATCACGTTGGGAGTTCGAGAGTTCGACGGAAGTTCGGACGGTCGTCGGAGGTTCAGCGAGAACAGATCCGAGAAGTCCAGAAGCTTGCCAAGCGAAGCTCGTCGGAACTCGCCAAGTGGATCGTCGCAAAGTCCAGGAGTATGCCGGATGTCCGCAGAAGGATCACCGAGGGTTATCGGTTGATCGACGGAAGTTGGCCGGAAACTCGCCGGAAGAAGCGATTGACGCATCGGAGCAAAGCTGCAGAAGTTGTCATAGAGTTAATCGTAGTTAGCATGATGATTAAGCATGAAAATGGGAGGTGATCCCATTAGCTTAATCTTGGGGCAATTGGGCCCCTGAAAAGATTCAAAGTGGGCCGAATGGAGTGAACCATTCGGACCCTGATTGCACCAGGAGGTGCAACCGCCCCAGCCAGGAGGTGCAACCGCCTGGGCTGTGGGGTTGGGAGGTGCAACCGCCCCAGCCAGGAGGTGCAACCGCCAGGGCTGCGAGGCTGGGAGGTGCAACCGCCCCAGCCGAGAGGTGCAACCGCCCAGAGCTCAGTCTTCGAGCTAGACTGGGCGGTGCAACCTCCTCTGCCAAGAGGTAGCACCGCCAGAGCTCAAGTTTCGAGCTCTGCCAGGCGATGCAACCACCGAGCTCAGTCTTCGAGCTCTGGCAGAGAGGTGCATCAGCCTGAGCTCAGTCTCGAGCTCTGCCAGGTGATGAAATCACCGAGCTCAGTCTTCGAGCTCTGGTAGAGAGGTGGATCAGCCTGAGCTCAGCTTGGAGCTCTGCTAGGTGATGCAACCACCGAGCTCAGTTTCGAGCTCTGCCAGGTGATGCAATCACCAAGCTCAGTCTTCGAGCTCTGCCAGGTGATGCAACCATCGAGCTCAGTCTTCGAGCTCTGGCAGAGAGAAGCAATCGGCAGAGCTCAGTCTTCGAGCTCTGCCAGGCGGTGCCACCTCTCCAGTCGAGAGGTGCAACCGCCTGATCCCAGAATTCTGGGATTTGATCGATTTGATCGTTTTGAGCTCGAATTTTGAATTGGGTTGGGGCCTATAAATACCCCACCCATTCAGCACTGAAAAGATACAGACCTACACCGAAATCTTGATCTTTTCTGTGATTCTAAGAGCTCAAAAGTGTTGTAAAGCCTTTAAGTCTCCTCCTTCTGTTCTTCAAGTTTTCAATTGTAAAGTGAGGAGAGAAAGGTCTGTAAAGGTTGTCTCCTAAGCCTGTCAAAAGGAGAGAAACTGTAAGAGGGAAGTTTGGCCTTCGCCCATTGAAGGAAGGCACCTAGTTGACGTCGGCAACCTCATCGGTCGAGGAAGCCAAAAGTGGAGTAGGTCAAGGCTGACCGAACCACTCTAAATCTCTGGTTTGCGTTTATTTTCGAGCACTTTATCATTACTGCAAACCTCCCTCATCACTACTGCTTTCTGCGCTTTCACGAACAAGTTCTAAGTGCTGTTCTTCCAAATCTGCATTCAGACGTAAATTCGTATTTTCATACATTACAGTTTACGTTTACGTTTGATTCTGCAGAACTGTTTTCCGTACTTTTACGAACGAGTTTCTTTGCAGTTTACGCTTACATTTTAATCCTATTAATAACTGCAATCTGTCCTCTACGATTTTATGAACGAGTTTCAACATTTAGACGTAAAACTGCATTCAGACGTAAATTGGCTTTCCTCGCTCAATCATCAGATTTCAGTTCACGTTTACGTCTTGATTTCAACTGCATACTGCCTTCTGCGAGTATACAAACGAGTTTCACAGTTTAGACATAAATCTGCGTCTAGACGTAAAACTGCGTTTAGACGTAAATCTGCGTTTAGACGTAAAACTGCGTTTAGACGTAAAACTGCGTTTAGACGTAAATCTGTGTTTAGACGTAAAACTGCGTTTAGACGTAAATCTGCGTTTAGACGTAAATCTGCGTTTAGACGTAAATCTGCATTTAGACGTAAATCTGAGTTTAGACGCAAAACTGCGCTTAGACGCAAAACTGCGCTTAAACGCAATCTGCGCTTAGACGCAAACTGCACTTAGATACAAACTGAGAATTTGCTTTTGCATCATAATAGTTTTTGAACGAACGCAGCTTTTGGTTTTTAAATTATTGTAAGATTTCTGCTGCACTAATTCACCCCCCCCCCCTCTTAGTGCTCTCGATCCTAACAGAATATCCCATGTGTTCTTGCTCAAACAAATCCCTGGCCAGGGTCATTCGGGTTAAGAGAGAAAGAGTAGAAACCGTATTAGAGCGAGACTCGAGTAGAAACCGTATGGGTCTGATAGCACCATGCTCGATATACGGTCTCTGGGATATTAGATGGATGAGGGACTATAGGTACACGGTAACTGAGGACAGACAGGTCCAATGGATTGGATTCCCTTGTATCGTCTGGGGACTACGGCGTAGTGGCCTAGTACGTCCGTAGTCGATGAGTCGAGTGAATTATTACAGAGATAATAATTCACTGAGTTAGAAGGAGTTCTGACAGGTATGACTCACGGCTAGCTCGATATTGGGCCTAGAGGGTTACACACATATGGTAGGCATTACGATGAGTAGAGGTTCGGATATGAGATATCCGACGGAGCCCTTGTCTTATTGGATGCAGATCCAATACCCACTAGGGGAGGACCCATTAGGGTTTGACAAGGGACCTCTATAAATAGGAGGGATTTAGAGCCTCATAGGCTAGAGTCTTTGCTTACCTTTCCTATTCTCCTCTTCCTCTCCACCTTATAGCAGGCCTGGAGTCTTGGAGTCTTGAGGAGCGTCGTCGCAACCCTGCTATGTGGATCACCGCTAGAGAGGAGGACGCTTGACCTCCTTCACCCTCTCCTAAGGATCTGCAAGGAAACAGGGATATACGATCTCCCTAGGTAACACAACCTACTCTATACGCAGTTTTATGTTTCGCGGATTTTGCGCACCAATCTTCGCACGACGACGAACATCTTTTTGGGAATCGGGGATTTTGTTTTCTTGTTCTTCCGCTGCGCATGTAATGTCGCCCCCATGATTTCCCAACTTGAGAATTGTTCTCACAGCGGAGAAAATCGTGTACGTCCTTGATACAGTGATGCCTACGCCCGAAGAAGGGGCAAGAGAGGATGAGATCGCTCGCTACGTGAAGTACATTGATGACTCCTCTCTTGTTCAGTGCTAAATATTGGGCTCTATGACTCCTGAGTTACAAAGACAACATAAAAAGATGGATGCCATATCCATTCTCCTACATGGTCGCAAATTGTTTGAGGAACAGGGAAGGACTCAACGATATGAGATATCCAGCCTTTTTCGTGCTAGGATGACTAAGGGGACACCGGTTCAGAACCATGTCCTAAAGATGATTGAGTGGATAGAGAAACTCATAGGTCTAGGAATGGTCCTAGAGGATAACTTATGTGTGGACATTGTGCTTCAGTCCCTACCAGATTCCTTTTCACAGTTCATAATGAATTTTAATATGAACAAGCTTGAGGTAACTCTCCCAGAACTCCTCAATATGTTGAGGGAGGTAGAGAGTACTATTAAGAAAGAGAAGCCAGTTCTCTACACTAGTGAGACCAGAAAGAAAATGAAAGCAAAAAGGTCCCTTAAGAAGGGAAAGGGCAAGGGCAAACCAGGTAAAGCAAAGGTTGCTAAGAAAGACCCAGTAAAGGACAAAGGCCAATACTTCCACTATGGTAAAGATTGGCATTGGAAGAGGAACCGCAAAGAGTACCTTGCAGAAAGGACAAAACAAGAAGCTTGGAGAAGCTTCAGGTACATTCATGATCAATCTCCAATTGGCAGATTTTTGTGATAGTGCATTAGTATTGGATACCAGTATTACTTATTACATCTACAATTTATTGTAAATTCTAGCAAAGCCGAGGGGAGATTGATGAGAGGAATATTGCATAAAGGTTGTTTATGCAAGACACTACTCAGCATATCATGAATGTAAGTGTATAAGAGGAAACGAGATGAGGTGAACAGTGCATACCTATGGCATAGTAGGCTAGGTCACATCCATGAAAGAACGATTCAAAAGTTGCTAAATAATGGATATCTAGATCCATTCGACTACGTGTCATATGCAACTTGTGAACCTTGCATTCGTGGAAAATTGACCAACTCTCCATTTAGTGGAACTGGAGAGAGAGCCACTGAGTTGTTGGAACTCATACATAGTGATGTATGTGGACCCATGTCAACTCATGCCATTGGAGGTTACTCCTACTTCATTACATTTACTGATGATTTCTCAAGGTATGGATATGTGTACTTAATGAAGTACAAGTCCGAGGCCTTTGAGAAATTCAGAGAGTATAAGAATGAGGTGGAGAACAAGACTAGAAAGAGTATCAAAACTCTTCGATTAGATCGAGGAGGTAAGTACTTAAGTACAAAGTTTACTCAGTTCCTCAAGGATCATGGGATATTATCCCAATGGAC
This sequence comes from Musa acuminata AAA Group, assembly GCF_036884655.1. Lineage (NCBI taxonomy): Eukaryota > Viridiplantae > Streptophyta > Magnoliopsida > Zingiberales > Musaceae > Musa > Musa acuminata. The sequence continues at coordinate 14,214,411 of NC_088351.1, read as the reverse complement.
ACCTCCTTATACATCTCAGCTCAATGGTGTCTTTAGAAGGAGGAATCGTACGCTATTAGATATGGTACAGTCCATGATGAGTTTCGCTGACCTACCCATCTTATTCTAGGGATATGCCCTAGAGACCGCAGCTTACCTTCTGAACAGAGTTCCAACTAAGTCGGTAGTGTCTACACTATATGAGATATGGAAAGGGAAGAAGCCTGATCTTAAGGTTGTTAAGATTTGGGGCTGCCCTGCCCATGTTAAAAGACACAACCCCGATAAGTTAGAATCAAGGATAACGCGATGTAAATTTGTGGGATACCCCAAGGAAACTTGTGGGTATTATTTCTATCATCTTGAGGACCAAAAGGTCTTTGTAGCTAAGAGAGTAGTGTTCCTTGAGAAGGAATGCATTCTTGGTGGAGACAATGGGAGAATGATAGAGTTGAGGGAGGTTGGAGAACCAAGCTCAAGCACCACTCTACAGCCCGAGTATGTTAAGGTACCTAATACACAAGTTTCAACTTTACGTAGGTCAGATAGAGTATCTCATCCTCCTGAGAGATATGTGGGATATATTAGAGGAGAGGATGTTGAGGATATTGATCCTCAGACCTACAAGGAGGCTATTATGAGTATAGACTCCAGGAAGTGGCAAGAAGCCATGAATTCTGAGATGGATTCTATGTACTCCAATAAGGTTAGGAACCTAGTTGATGCGCCCGAAGGTATTGTACCCATCGGTTGCAAGTGGATCTTTAAGAAAAAGATCGGAGTAGATGGAAAGGTAGAGATCTATAAAGCAAGGCTAGTGGCTAAGTAGTATCGTCAAAGGCAAGGTGTTGACTACGATGAAACCTTCTCACCCGTAGCAATGCTAAAAACCATCAAAATTCTATTGGCTATTGCAGCACACTATGATTATGAGATCTGGCAGATGGATGTGAAAACCGCATTCCTCAATGGGAACCTCGAGGAGGAGGTGTATATGATGCAACCTGAGGGATTCGTTTCCAAGAACTGCCCAGATAAGGTGTGTAGGTTGCTTAGATCCATTTATGGACTAAAGCAATCTTCCCGAAGTTGGAACATAAGATTTGATGAGACAATCAGATCTTATGAATTCGTTAAGAACGAAGATGAGCCTTGTGTGTACAGGAAGGTAAGTGGGAGCGCTATCACCTTTTTGGTGTTATATGTGAATGACATCCTCATCATTGGGAATGACGTACGAATGCTATCCACAGTAAAGGCTTGGTTATCTAGACACTTCTCCATGAAGGACTTAGGGGAAGCATCATATATCTTGGGGATTAGAATCTATAGAGATAGATCCAAAAGGATGCTTGGCTTGTCCCAGTCCAAGTACATAGAAACCATTGTCAAAAGGTTTGGCATGAAAAATTCCAAGAGAGGTCTCATACTGATGAGACATGGGATATCGCTTTCTACGAATATGTCCCCAAAGACTCCAGAAGAAAGGGCGAACATGGATATGATACCTTATGCCTATTGCTGAGGCATATCATGTATGCCATGCTATGTACTAGGCCTGATATAGCGCATGCTCTGAGTGTCACAAGCAGGTATCAGGCGGATCCAGGCTTAGAGCACTAGAAAGCAGTAAAGTGTATCCTTAAGTACTTAAGAAAGACTAAGGATCTTTTACTAGTATATCGAGGTAATAGCCTTAAGGTTGAAGGCTACACAGACTCATGTTTTCAGTCTGATGTCGATGATAGCAAGTCGAATTCAGGGTATGTGTACACCTTTAATGGAGGAGCAGTGTGCTGGAAGAGTTCCAAGCAAGATACCACTACTGACTCGACCACAGAGGCGGAGTACATTGCTGCATTAGATGTAGCAAAGGAGGGAGTCTGGGTGAAGAAGTTCATCACAGATTTGGGAGTCGTGCCAGGTAGCGAGGAGCTGATCTCCTTATATTGTGACAACTATGGGGCGATTACTCGAATAAGGGAACCCGATCATAGGTTACTCGAGACGGACATCGTGATAACCGGATAGACTGGTGTGCTGTATACCCGTCCATATGATGGATGCAGCTGGTCTCATAGTTGCTCGTGTAGGGACACTAGGGATACAGTATAGGTGCTCATTGAAGAATGAGTTCACTGATTGATCCGCTTACAGAATGTTGGATGGTTGATGATGCCTTATTGTCAGACAGCGATTCCGTAGTCCTAGTGGTGTATCCGGTCCTTAGACTTGAGACACCAAGGATGCCCTGTATGAGTGCTCAACTCTTTGATACCAGACTTATTGGTTTGGCTGTCCCAGATCTAGTACAGTTGGCCATTGGGAGTGGTAGTCGACCTTACGAGGGCTATTGAGTGTCGATAGAGGATCATCCACTCTCGGCATCATGAGAGGAATATCCCATGTGTTATTGCTCAGACAAATCCCTGGCCAGGGTCATTCGGGTTGAGAGAGAAAGAGTTCTTCGGGAGAATCCGATTAGAGCGAGACTCGAGTAGAAACCGTATGGGTCTGATAGCACCATGCTCGATATATGGTCTCTGGGATATTAGATGGATGAGGGACTATAGGTACACGGTAACTGAGGACAGACAGGTCCAATGGATTGGATTCCCCTGTATCGTCTAGGGACTACGACGTAGTGGCCTAGTACGTCCGTAGTCGATGAGTCGAGTGAATTATTACAGAGATAATAATTCACTGAGTTAGAAGGAGTTCTGACAGGTATGACTCATGACCAGCTTTATATTGGGCCTAGAGGGTCACACACATATGGTAGGCATTGCGATGAGTAGAGGTTCGGATATGAGATATCCGACGGAGCCCTTGTCTTATTGGATGCAGATCCAATACCCACTAGGGGAGGACCCATTAGGGTTTGACAGGGGACCTCTATAAATAGGAGGGATTTAGAGCCTCATATGCTAGAGTCTTTGCTTGCCTTTCCTATTCTACTCTTCCTCTCCACCTTAGAGCAGGCCTGGAGTCTTGGAGTCTTAAGGAGCGTCGTCGCAACCCTGTTGTGTGGATCACCGCTAGAGAGGAGGACGCTTGACCTACTTCACCCTCTCCTAAGGATCTGTAAGGAAACAGGGATATACGATCTCCATAGGTAACACAACCCACTCTATACGCAGTTTTAAGTTTCGCGGATTTTGCGCACCAATCTTCGCACGACGACGAACATCTTTTTGGAAATCAGGGATTTTGTTTTCTTGTTCTTCCGCTGCGTATGTGATGTCGCCCCCATGATTTCCCAATAGTTCGCCCGAAGTATGCCGGAAGCTCACTGGAAAAGCAATTGATGCACCGGAACATGAAGTGCAGTAATCATATCTTAATTATTGTAGTTAGAGCGTAAATTAAGTTAGGATTGGGAGGTAATCCCACTAACTTAATTTCGGGCCAACTAGGCCTTAAGTTGGGCTGGTTTGGGCCGGATTCAAGGCCCAACCAAGACCCTGAATTCCCGGCCGGCGGTGGCACCACCTGGGAGACTCAGTCTCCTAGGAATTCTGGGCAGTGATACCACCCTTGTCAAGCGGTGGCACCACGGGTAGTTATTACTGCCAATGGTGGTACCGGCCAGACTGAGTGATAGTACCGCCCAGTGTCAATTATCATGTGGTAGTACCACCTAGTAATGGTGGCGGTACTGCCAATACCTCAGAAATCCAAGATTAGATACTTTTTGGCTCCATTTTTTAAGCCATTGGTAAAAACCTCACCCTTTTCTATTGAAAGTGCATGAAACCTATTGGTATAGTCATGAGTTCTTGAGCCTTAAAGTGTTGTAAAAGTTAAAGTTCTTCTCTTTCGTCTCTTAGCCTTGTAACCATCCAAGAAAGAGGAGTGAGACTTGTAAGGGTTCATCTCCTAAACCCAGGAAAAGGAAAAAATGCTGTAAAGAGGTGTTTGGTCTTCACCTATTGAAGGAAGGCCTTTAGTGGATGCTGGAGATCTCGTCGTAGGAGGAAACCGAAAGTGAATGTAGGTCACGTTGACCGAACCACTCTAAAACTTAGTTTACATTTACTTTGAGCAACTTTCTTTTATAGCAAACTGCCTCTCGTCCTTACTATGCTTTAACTATGTTTACATACGCTTTCAAGTAAACACCTTCTAAGATCGGCTTTAATCTTATGAAGACTTAACGAAACCGACGCTTTTCATTTGTGCAATTTACATTACTGCAAATCACCTTAGTCTTCTCTTGCACTTTCTCAAAAGCTTTCAAGTTTAAATTCTTTCCGAAACGGATTGAATCGAAACCATTCTCATCGGAATCGGTTTTAATCGAAACAAGTCTTTTGAAATAACAAAAGTTTTCTGCTGCACTAATTCACCCCTCCTCCTAGTGCCGCTCTTGATCGTAACATCCCCTCAATCATCCAAGCTCGGAAGAGGTTCTTGGATATCTCATATCGTTGAATCCTTCCTTGTTCCTCAAATAGTTTGCGGACATGTAAGAGAATAGATATGACATCCATCTTTTCCTATTCTCACTATAATTCAGGAGTCATAGGGCCCAACATGTAACACTGAGCAAGAGTGGAGTCATCAATGTACTTCACATAGCGAGCGATTTCATCCGCGCTTGCCCCTTCCTCTGGCGTAGGCATTATTTTATCAAGGACGTACGCGATTTTCTCCACCGTGAGAACAATTCTCAAGTTACGAAGCTAATCTATATAATTTGGACCAATGAGGCAGTTGACATCAAGTATACCATGTAAGGGATTTGAAAGCGATATTTTTTGAAAATAAAGATAATAATTCACCGAGCTAGAAGGAGTTCTGATATGTATGACTGACAACTAGCTCAATATTAGGCCTCGAGGGTCACACACATATGGTAGATGTTTACCGACCACCTATAACGATGGAAGGCCATGTGAGTCAATCTAATTGCCTCACGTTTACCGATTTAATATTAGCGAGAGAGGAATTTCTATGATTTGGTCTCCTAATATGACATGTCACATACATACATATTTAATATATATCTACATGACATACAAATATATATCTACAAATCTGGTAGGTGTATAAACAATCACATATCACAAGAGCAATTACACCAGATGATCATAAACCAAAACATAATATGATTAGGCCCGAGCTAGTGGGCCTAATCATTCACATTAAGATCTATGTGTGTAGCAGTGCATCTCCATGCCCTGTGATCATCTATCGCGTCCTCGTTGGTTCTGTCGGTATCTCGACGCATCTCCATACATCATGATCATCTGTCTCGTGGGTCACGCTATCGCATCCATGCTCCCGCTGTGCCTCCTCGTGTGATTATAACTTAATTATAGGTACGCAAGCATGGTAATAAATGAGAAATAAAATGGAGGCTCACAGGCCCTAATAATAATAATCACAAGTATACACATCACATGGTCCATGATCACCCGTCCACATATTATACATCACATGTACAAATCATTATCATATAGGACTACTAGATATTAATAATAATAATAATCAATTAAAATTTATAATTAAATATTTTTTTGAAATCAAGGATATGCAAGGAATTTTTTGATTCATGAGGGGTATTTTCATAATTTGGACAAAGGATAGAACTTAGAATTTAGGGGCTTATTGGATATCCAATAAGATAGGGGCTCTTATTAGATCTCATTCATATAATCCAATAATTTAGGAGCTTATTGGATATCCAATAAGATAGGGGCTCTATCGGATATCTCATATACGATCCTCTACTCATCGCAATGCCCACCATATGTGTGTCACCCTCTAGGCCCAATATCAAGTTGGTCGTGAGTTATACCTGTCAGAACTCCTTTTGGCTTAGTGAATTATTATCTCCATAATAATTCATTCGACTCATTAATTGTGGACATACTAGGTCACTACACCGTAGTCCCCAAATGATATAGGGGAATCCAATCCATTAGACTTGTATATCTTCAATTATCATGTACTTATAGTCTCTTATGGTTGAAGGCTATACAGACTCTAGTTTTAGTCCGATGTCGATGATAGTCGAATTCGGGGTATGTGTATACCTTGAATGAAGGAGCAGTGTGCTGGAAGAGTTCCAAACAAGATATCAGTACTGACTTGACCATAGAAGCAGAGTACATTACTATAGTAGAGGTAGCAAAAGAGGGACTATGAAAGAAGAAGTTAATCATAGATCTGGGAGTCATGTCGGGTAGCAAGGAGCCAATTTCCTTATATTGTGACAACAACAGAGTGATTGCTTAAGTGAATGAACCTTAGGACTAATCAGAAGTGTTCTGAGGAGGTTCTTCCTAATAATAGAGATTGTGACCTAAGGAGATGTAGGAGTGGAAGGAGTTAGATTGCAGATCCACTGACAAAGCCATTGTCTTAGATTGTCTTTGAGCATCACAAGGGTCTGATGGGGATCAAACATATAGGTGATTGGCTTTAGGTCAAGTGGGAGATTGCTAGTCATATGTGCCCTATAAGCTAATTATGTGAGTGATGGCATATGTGACTTGACATTTTGGTATTTTATCACTTTATATTGACTATTGCATATATGCATATATGTATTGTGATGTCCTTGGATCTGTGTAATGGGAATCGGATCATGATGAGATCATCATAATGAAACCAATTCGCCTTTAAACATAGATCCTAAATAATCCCGGTCATAGGTTACTTGAGAGGGACATCGAGATAACTAGACAAACTAGTGTATTGTATACCCATCTATATGATGGATCTAGTTGATCTCATAGCTGCTTATATGGGGACATTAAGGATACAATACAGGTGCTCATTGGGGAATGAGTTCATTGATTGAACCACTTAGGGAATGCTGGATGGTTGATAATGCCTTATTGTCAAACAGTGATTCCGTGGTCCCAATGGTATATCTGGTCCTTAGACTTAAGACACCAAGGATGCCCTGTATGAGTGCTCCACTCTTTGATACCGGACTTATAGGTTTGGATTTCCCATATCTAGCACAACCGGTCTTCGGGAGTGGTAGTTAACTTTACGAGGGCTATTGAGTGTCGATAAAGGACCATCCACTCTCAGTATCATGAGCGGAATGTCCCATATATTCTTGCTTAGACAAATCTCTAGCTAGGGTCATTCGGATTGATAGAGAAAGAGTTCTCCAAGAGAATCAAATTAGAGCAAGACTCGAGTAGAAACTGTATGGGTTTGACAACATCATGCCCGGTATATGGTCTATGGGATATTAGATGGATGAGAGACTATAGGTACATGGTAACTAAGGACAAACATGTCTAATGGATTGGATTCTCCTGTATCGTCTAGGGACTGCGGCGTAGTGGCCTAGTATGTCCACAGTGTTAGGATCAAGAGTACTAATAGGAGAGAGGGGGGGGGGGGGGGGGGTAAATTAGTGTAGCAAAAAACTTTCAACAATTAAAGAGATGTTCGTATGATAAAAGAATTTTTGATAAAAAATCATTTCAATAAGTTTTTCAACTTAAGATCAAGTGAAAGTATAGTTGAAGTAAAGCAAGAGAGGTAGTTTGCAGTTAAGATAGAGAGCAGAATGTAAATGCAAATTGAGATTTAGAGTGGTTCGGATAATCTTGATCTACATCCACTTTTGGCTTCCTCCTCCGATGAGATCACCGACATCCACTAGAGGCCTTCCTTCAATAGGTGAAGGCCAACCACCCTTTTACAGCTTTACTCCTTTTGACGAGCTTAGGAGACAACCCTTACAGATTTCCACTCCTCTCTTGAAGGATCAAAACTTAGAAGAAAAGAGGGAGAAGAACTTCTAGCATTTTACAATACTTTTAAGCTCTTAAATTCTCAGAATAAATGTAAGCTTTTGGTTACCTTTCATGCAGGAAAGGGTGGGGTTTATATAAGCCCCAACTAGTTTGAATTTGGAGCTCAAAAGTGTCATCTCTCATATTTCATGGGTCCTGGCGGTACCACCACCATAATTGGGCGGTACTATCGCCTGGCATCTGACACTGGGTGGTACTACCACTCAGTCTAGGTGGTACCACTGCCTGGCTGAGCTCGGAGACCGAGCTCTGGTAGTACCACCGCTTGACTAGGGCGGTACCACCACCTGACTAGGGTGGTACCACCGTCTGGCAGTAATAACTACCGACAGTACCACCGCCTGATAGGGGCGATAATACCACCTAGAATTCCTAGGAGACCAAGTCTCTTGGGCGATTCCACCATCGGCCCTAGCGGTGCCACTATTGATTGGGAATTTTGGGTCCAAATAGGCTAATCCATTCAGCCCAATTTGGGTCTGTTTAGGGCCCAGTTGGCCCTAGATTAAGTTAATGGGATCATCTCCTAATTCTAACTTAATCTACCTACTAACCACGACACTTAAGATATTAATGCTGCAAATCATGTTCCGGTCCCTCAATTGCTTCTTCCAGCGAGCTTCCGTGAACTTCTGGCAAACATCCGACGAACCCTCGACGATGCTCCGGCGAACTTCTAGCAAACTCCTGGACTTGCGATTATCCTCTTGGCAAGTTCCGACGAGCTTCTTTAGCAAGCTCCTGGACTTCTCAGATTATTCCGGTAGAACCTCCGACGACCGTCCGGACTTCCGACGAACTCTCGAACCCCCAATATGATCTTGGTCTTGACTCCGGCTCAACACCTGCTGCATGTTTTGCTGCCATCGTAGTTAATCCTGCACACTTATCTCAACATACGGATTAGATAACCAAATGATAATTGACTTCATCATCAAAATCCGAGATTCAACAATCTCCCCCTTTTTTATGATGACAATCAATTGATGATGGAGTTAACCTTAACTCCCCCTATCTATATGCTATACTTGAGATAAGTTATTCTTGAATTCAAAGCCTTTGAATTCAAGAGACATATTGATAAGTTAAGTTTATTTAAACTTATCAATACCCCCATCATGATTCCTATCATGATGTTTGTCTCTGAAAATGATGTCAAGGCATGACATCCATTTCCAAGTTTCATATTTCAAATGTGAATGAGAGCAATCATAGCAATTCATCAAATGGTAAGATATCAACATTGTAAAATTATGAAGCAAGCTCTTGATATCTTAACATAATGCAAATATTTCAAATGTAAGCTTTATGTATAGCAATTCATTCTATCATAGCAATTCATCATATGTTAAGCTTTTGATATCTTAACATAATGTAAATATGGTAGTCATAGCAATTATAGCAATTTTATCATCAATTTACCATATATTTCTCTGATATCTTAATATAATGTAAATATGACAATTATAGCAATTCTATCTATCATCAATTTACCACATATTTCTCCCCCTTTGCCATCAACAAAAAGGAGAACGATTTAAGCATATTTCAAGCATAAGTGCGGTAATGATTCATGTCATAGAAAGGTTCATGTCATTTTTCAATAATAAGTGATAGGATACCAATTATACAAACATTTTAAGGAAACATGACATGGAGATAACTTTCATTACATCTTCCTTTTTATTTGTCATTATTTATTTGCATGAAGGAGGAAAGCCATTGTGAGCTTACTTAAATGAAGTTAAACAAAACAATAAGAGATTAAATCATGCTTCATTTTTACACGGATCAAGATATGCATGTGAATTAAATTCATGCAAGTGTTCATCTCAAAAGGAAATCTTCCCTCATAAAGAAGGAATTCATATGAAAGAATCATTTCATCAAATCCCTTACTCAATTAAAATTTCAAGATAAATCTATGATAGATGCATTTTCATATGTCAAAAATCATGGAGCATTGATATAAAATAAACTTGATACATTGATATAAAATCATTTAGGCTCATGAAAGCTCCATTAAGTCTGGAAAATAAATACAAAATCATGTATTCATACAATATTGTTAGGATCAAGAAAGTTCGAAAATAAAATTCATATATTCGGACAAGGTTTTGTTATAGATTTTCAAACACAATCATGAAGATAAAACATGCTTATCATCATGGAAATTTTACATCCAAAACACAAAATTTCGAACATATTATTAAGGCATGTAATCTTGTAAAATTCTCATCATAGCAATTAAGTGATTGATCATTGAATCAAGAAAGTCCGAAAAATAAATTTAATAAGTTCATGCATTCGGACAAAGTTTTGTAGTACTCAAGGATTAAGAATCTGATGTATGAATGAACCTTCTCAAATCACAATGAGAGTATAACATGCTCATCATGGAAACTTTTACCACCAAGGCACAAAATTTTCATTTTTAAAGTAAACACATTATTTAATCATATCAACTTCGTATAAAATTTTCAGTATAGAATTTAAGTGATTAAAAAAAATCTGAAAATGAGGTTCAATCAATATTAATGTCCCTTACATTGTAAATGCTCACCAAATAATACATCAAGTCATAGATGCCAACGGTTAAACATATCAAAGCGAGTGGCATTGTTATCAAGGTGAGTAGCATAAAGAGTTAATAACAACATAGTTTTACAACAAGACAGGAAGCAATTATGTCCACATTTTCTAAGTACATACATATGCTCATTCAGGTGGTGAAAAATTAAAATGCCTAAATAGACAGTCAAATTGTCATTAAATTTGATGTAGCTCAGATAGGATTTGATCTTGGTGATGTTTGAGCCGATCTTGTCTTTGTTCAAAGTGATCCATCCGAATCCCTATGTCTTCGATAGATGATGAAGGAGCTTGCTCAATTGGATGTGATTCCTCAAAGGGACCGATTGGAGGAGATTGGTTACCTTTAAAGATTGGTGTTTCTGGTTCTAGTTCTAGTTAAGGGGGATCGGTTCTTCTAGACATTCTAACCCACGTACCATTTCTATATATACATCTCATTCGACGAAGTAGATTTTTATTTATGATGCTCAATCTATCTACCTTTTTAATCTCTTCGTTGGGTGGTATTGCAATATCGTAGGGATTAAGTATTCTAGTGATTATACTACCATATGGAAGCATCACATCTTTCTTAGATATTTCTATCATATTTTGTTGGATAAGGTAACCAAAACAGCTGTTAAATCCTTTCATGATCCAGTACATGGTTCCTAGTTCCATTTGACTTACTTCATCATGATGGTATTGTTTAGGGAGAATGATACAAATTAGAATGTGATGAAGTATGTGGGTGTTTAATGGTAATAGATGTTCATAGCTTTTAGGAAATACCATTAAGTTGGGATTACCGAAAATTGTTCCTAAAGCATCAACATATGTGGTCCCAACTGTTTCATCATCCCATTATCCTCTAAAATAACAACCTCTATATTTTATTGGGATGCCTATTATGTCGCAAAGGGATCTATCCGTAATGGATATGTGATGTCCTAGAAGATAGAAAGACACCCTTTCTTCTTCATCTATATGTAGATTGTTGTAAAATAACCTAATAAGTCTAGGGTAGATGGGTTCAATTATTTATAGGATTGGGAGAAGATCTAGATTTGTAAACCATTGAATTGACTCTAAATCATTTAGTTCATCTAAGTCAACATGCTTTCCCTTGTGAACATTTCTAAATTCTATGGAAATAAATTTTTGGGCATGTAGATTTGAATAAAAAAGTGTGGAATCAAAGTTTTTTTCTAATCTCCTCTACCCTTTGTCCCTAGAGGATCTTATAGAACCCATAAATACTGCTATTTAGGAAGATAAATAATGAGCAAGAGTGGATGATACAAAACATAACTCAAAAGACCTCTTAGAGAATACCTTAGTTGAGATCTTCAATAGGATTAAGGATTGATTCTTGATCTTGCAGGAAATAGGAAGTTTTAGGTAGCTAATGTTAGGATCATGATAAGACCCTAAAGTCTTATCGTCGCTCTGATACCAAATGATAAGACCCTAAAATCTTATCTTGGAAGAAAGGGGAGAAATGGGGATGATAATGATTATTTCGAGGGGATCGGCCTCCTTGATCGCTTCGACGGGATTGGCCCTCCTTGATCACTTCGAGGGGATCGACCCTCCTTGATCACTTCGAGGGGATCGGCCTCCTAGGGTTTGTCAAAAGACAGAATAATATTTTTCATATATATTACTAAAAAGAAGCAGTTACATCCCTATTTATAGAGTTCCACCCAAAGTCCAAAAGGACTTGAACTCTAATAATAAATAAATATTAAATAAACCTCTACTTGATTTTAACTGAACTAAACCGATTCAATAAACAACTGGATTAAACAGACTCAATAAACATTATTCAAAAGCTCATAAAAAGATTCCTAACAGTTTATCCCTCTTCATATCAGCCTTGTCCTCAAAGCTGAGTAGCATCAATCTCTGGGAGCTTCTATTTCAACACTTTAGCCATAGACTATCTGCAATGCATTACAACCCGTTGATCAAGTAAGTATGATCTCCACTTTTTGATAGTGTAAGCAACAAGTCGGTCTTTCAATGTAGTAATCGTTGCATGAAACTTCTGGCCCTGTATAATCAATTTTATCTTTGAACCTTTGCAATCACAAGTGAAAATCCGTCCATCAACGATCTTTACTTCGAATCTGTCATAGCCTTCAATGTGGTGGGCCAATCGGTCAATAGTCTCACTATCCATAAAATTGTTAGTGCTACTAGTATCAATCAAAACTATAATAGGCTGATGTTCTAGAGTTTCGCCAACTTCCATAGTTTGCGGGTTAGAGTAGTCGGCTAATGGATGCATTGTATATATGGTAGTTCCAACATCTCCATTAGAATTTATACCTTCATAATCGGAGTCCACACTCTTAGCTTTCGGTTCCTCTCCAATTGGTTCAGTCATCAGAAGTTGCCCTTGTTTACATCGGTGCTCCGTACTCCATTTTTCATCATAATACAAACCCTTTACTGATCTTTCTTTAAGTTCTTCTTGGGTTAGTCTTCGGGTGTCAAGGCTTTTGTTGGGAATAGATAGGGCTGGTAGCTTACTGATCATCTGGTAATTGTCACTTCTATTTCCATGATTTTCCCTGTTGATTTTTTTCTCATGTAGATGTACGAATGAGATCGCAGCTATCATAGTGCGTGGTTGACGAGCCTTGACTTCACACCGGATCTCTAGAATAAGACCTTCAATAAATGTATCCATAAGTTGTTGTTCCGACCAATCTCTAGCTTGATTTGATAATCTTTCAAACCTACTATGATATTCCAACACTGTAGAAGTCTGACAAATTTTTGAGAGCTGTCCATCCACCTTCATGTATGAGTAGATTATGTCACAATCTTGGGGCCCTTTTCTAGTATTTCCAGATATGTGTAGAACTTGAGCTCCCACCTTGTTGAAATTTACTAAAGCTCCCTAGTAATTCGTTTTTGAAATCATTAAGTACTTCTTGTAACTGGTTCTCAATTCTAATTTCCAATGCTTCCATTTGTGCTTTCACTGAGTTATCGATGGCCATTTCGTAAGACTGCAAATCTATAATCTCAACTCCTATTTTTTGCATTGGTCAAGGGCATCAATCACTGTCCTATTCGGTGCTGCTGTTGTGACGCAGTTAGTGGCAACACTATGAGAATGAAGGGTTGTTGCGAGGATGCAAGGATGTAGCTGCGGTCGCCGCGTGGGAAGCAACGATGCTTGTTTTGGTCGCTGCGTAGAGGGATCGCTATTGCTGAGGGCTTGGCAGCGATAGTGGTGCGGCTAGGGCAGCACCGCCAAGGGCTCACCGCTGTGATGGCTGCAACGGCGCGGATGGAAGACAACGTTGCTCTATTTCTATCACACTACGGAAGGAGGCGCTGGTGAGAGGCAACGATGCTTGTTGTAGTCGCTGCGTGGAGGGATCGCTGCTGTTTAGGTCTGGGAGGCAGCGATGGTGATGTGGTTGGGGGCAGCGTCGGCAAGGACTTGCCGTTGCGGTGTCTGCGATGGAGGAAGAGTTGCTGCTCTATGTTTTTATCACTGTGTGAGATGAGAGTGCCGAGGCTGAAAGGCGACAGTTGTGACTGTTGTGACCCAAGGAAGCAATCGCCGAGCAGCCGGGTTAAGGTTGCGGTGATGACAACCAACAACTGCAGCAGCAGAGGTAGAACAAGAGGGAGGTGACGTTGAAGCAGGGTTGAGGCTGTAGTGGTGGCAACCGGCGGCTACGGCAAAGATGCAAGGGGGCTGCAGCAACGGTGCAGATGAGGGGTTTGAGGTGAAGGCTGCAGTGGTTGGCTGCAGTAGTCGTGGCAGGCAGGGCGGCGAGCGGCGTCGTCGCTGGCTGGGTAGCAGTGGCGACGGTGGTGGCAACCGATGTTCGCAGCAGCAAGAGGATGCCCTGTTTCTCGGTCACAAGGGGGCAAAGCAAGGGGGAGTGGTGTTAGGGCTCTAGCTTGGAGAGTCCTAATTGAGAGGAACATTCATGTAAAACTGTTAGGACTCTAGCTAGGAGAGTCCGAATTGAGAGGGACATTCTGTTAGGACTCTAGCTAGGAGAGTCCTAACTGAGAGGGGCATTCATGTAGGAGGTTTTTTCTTATAGAAGAATTAGGAGTTGTAAGGGAATAGGAGTCTTGAGTAGGAGTCCTATTAGGAGTTGGTTAGAAGTAAGAGTCTTAAGTAGGAGTCATATTAGGAGTTAGGGTTTAGAAACCCTATAAATAGCCATGTATTCCTTCACTTTTCTTAAGCAATAGATAAATCTTTTCTGCAGCCTTTGAGCAGCAACTTGGAGGGAGGAACCCCTATAGAGTTCCAAGGAGGTCGATCCCCTAAAGAGATCAACCCCAAGTTTAGAATCTGCAAGTGTTCTAACACCTGGTATTAGAGCAGCATTCTTGGCATCTCGCTGCCCTTCCACTGCCATCCATCAGCCCTCCACAACCGCCCAAAGCAATTCCCACAATTGCTTAAATGATCGTCGCCAAATTCCACCGTCATCTCCACCACTGCAGATCATCCTTTGATCTCCCCGTGAATTGCAATACGTTCTAGTTTCCTACCTTACTGCTGCTGCAATTTAGTTATCCTTATTCGAAAATCTAAAAAAAAAATTGTTCCTATATTGCTGCATAAATCTTTCGTCACAAAGTTTTCATCTCTACGACTAAAGATACATTACAGAATTCCAGCCGCATAGCACCATCTGTTTGATCTTGCTACTGTGCTTTTTCTATCCAAATTTCTATGAAATTTTTATTATAGCTTTGACACATCCTAATAGTAGATTTCCCTTTGGTTTCATAAAAAATACTGATCTTTTACGTCCAATCTGCTATACCTAAAAATTTGTGCTACAGAAAATTTCAGCCGCATATTGTTGCCTTAACCCATCTATTTGCAATCTTTTTTGAATGAAAATTCTTATACACTTCATAGATCATCTTGGCTTCCATCTAAGATTGATATATTAAGAAATTCATCTCTAAAAATGATTTTATGTTGCTACAAATTTTCTTCATAACCCGCTGAAAATTTTCGATGAGAATTCTGCATTCGCAACGTGCACCAATTTCCTTGCTGTTATACTGCCGAAATTTTCTTGATTAAATTAGATATCCTTGCTGTCATATAAACTGTCATTTTGCTATCAATTTCCTCCTCAATTCTCTCAAGTTTTTGGTGGAAATTACGTTGAGAAACCGTTGTTTCTTCGACGACAATTCTACTCTTACAAGACAGCACATACTTGCTGTAACTTCCACTGATTTCTATCAAACCTTTGCTACCATCTACCACAGATCCAAAACTTTCATCCACAACCCTAAAACTCTGCCAAACTGCACCCAAAACTGTTAGGATCGAGAGCACTAAGAGGGGGGGGGGTGAATTAGTGCAGCGGAAATCTTACAGCGATTAAAAACCAAAAGCTGCGTTCGTTCAAAAACTATTATGATGCAAAAGCAAATTCTCAGTTTGTATCTAAGTGCAGTTTGCATCAAAGCGCAGATTGCGTCTAAGCGCAGTTTTGCGTCTAAGCGCAGTTTACGTCTAAACTCAGATTTACGTCTAAACACAGTTTTACGTCTAAACGCAGATTTACGTCTAAACGCAGATTTACGTCTGAACGCAGATTTACGTCTAAACGCAGTTTTACGTCTAAACGCAGATTTACGTCTAAACTCAGATTTACGTCTTAAACTCAGATTTACGTCTAAATGCAGATTTACGTCTAAACGCAGTTTTACGTCTAGACGCAGATTTACGTCTAAACTTTGAAACTTGTTTGTATACTCGCAGAAGGCGGTATGCAGTTGAAATCAAGACGTAAACGTGAACTGAGATCTGATGATTGAGCGAGGAAAGCCGATTTACGTCTGAATGCAGTTTTACGTCTAAATGTTGAAACTCGTTCGTAAAATCGCAGAGGACAGATTGCAGTTATCAATAGGATTAAAATGTAAGTGTAAACTGCAAAGAAGCTCGTTCGTAAAAGCACGGAAAACAGTTCTGCAGAATCAAACGTAAACGTAAACTGTAATGTATGAAAATACGAATTTACGTCTGAATGCAGATTCGGAAGAACAGCACTTAGAACTTGTTCGTGAAAGCGCAGAGAGCAGTAGTAATGAGGGAGGTTTGCAGTAATGATAAAGTGCTCGAAAATAAACGCAAACCAGAGATTTAGAGTGGTTCGGTCAGCCTTGACCTACTCCACTTTTGGCTTCCTCCACCGATGAGGTTGCCGACGTCAACTAGGTGCCTTCCTTCAATGGGCCAAGGCCAAACTGCCCTTTTACAATTTCTCTCCTTTTGACAGGCTCAGGAGACAACCTTTACAGACCTTTCTCTCCTCACTTTACAACTGAAAACTTGAAGAACAGAAGGAGGAGACTTAAAGGCTTTACAACACTTTTGAGCTCTTAGAATCACAGAAAAGATCAAGATTTCGGTGTAGGTCTGTGTCTTTTCAGTGCTGAATGGGTGGGGTATTTATAGGCCCCAACCCAATTCAAAATTCGAGCTCAAAACGATCAAATCGATCAAATCCCAGAATTCTGGGATCAGGCGGTTGCACCTCTTGATTGGAGAGGTGGCACCGCCTGGCAGAGCTCGAAGACTGAGCTCAGGCGATTGCTCCTCTCTGCCTGAACTCGAAGACTGAGCTCGATGGTTGCATCACCTAGCAGAGCTCGAAGACTGAGCTCGGTGGTTGCATCACCTGGCAGAGCTCGAAATCTGAGCTCGGTGGTTGCATCACCTGCCAGAGCTCGAAACTGAGCTCAGGCTGATGCACCTCTCTGCCAGAGCTCGAAGACTGAGCTCGGTGATTGCATCACCTGGCAGAGCTCGAGACTGAGGTTACGGTACATGTACTAGCCGGTGATTGCATCACCTGGCAGAGCTCGGTGATTGCATCACCTGGCAGAGCTCGGTGATTGCATCATCTTATGATTGAACCAATAGAAGAAGAGGTCATTGAATATCCAGAAGAGAGCCTTGAACATGAAGAAGAATATGCAAAAGAAGAGCCACAACCGACTGAAGTTACGGTACATGTACTAGCCGGTTACTCAAACCCGCAAACGATGAAAGTTGGAGGCCTTCTCAAACAACAACCGATCACTATTCTCATCGACCCGGACAGTTCTAATAACTTTCTAAATAGTAAGGTTACTATCCAGATGGCCTTACCTATTGAGAATTGCAGCAGGGTTGAAGTTAAGGTCGTCGAAGGACGGATTTTGAATTGTGATCGTATGCACCCGCAAGAGAAACTATTACTGTAGGACCAAGAGATAATTGCATATTTCATCCTTCTCCCTCTTGATAATCATATGGCCATGCTCATAATTAAATGGTTGACGACATTAGGTGATATTTCTTGGAATTTTATGCAACTAATTATGAAATTTTACAGTAAGGAGAAAAAGGTGATACTGAACGGGAAACGTGAGAGCAACATAACGACGATTTGCACACAACAAATGAAGAAGGTTTTGCATAAAGCATGCAGCAGCCTTTTGGTACAACTTGAGCTGCAAACTAAGGGAGAGCCAATAGAATTTGAAGATCCAAACCTACTTCCTTTGCTTGCTGAATTTTCAGATATATTTGACGAACCGCACAACCTATCTCTTACCAGTCGGCATGATCATTATATAACGATTCTTTCAGGCAAGCCTCTAGCAAATACTCTGTCATATCAGAATCTACATCTCCAGAAGGATAAAATAGAAAGGATTGTAATAGAGATGCTCGAAACAGGAGTTATTCGGCCAAGTTACAACCTCTACTCTTCACTGGTGCTACTTGTACGCAAGAAGGACGGAACATGGCGAATATGCATTGATTATCGAGCTCTCAATGGCATAACCATCAAGAACAAATACCTTATTCCAATAGCAGATGGATTGCTAGATGAAAGGGAGTACAAATCTTCGCAAAGCTGACCTTTGATCCGGGTATTATCAAATACGAGTGTATGAAGAAGTCATACCGAAAACTGCCTTTCGAACACACAACGGCCACTACGAATTTTTACTTTCTTTAACAAAAGATGAAATATCTTGGGCATATCATATCAGAGGAAAGTGTGACGGTGGACCCCTTCAAAATTGAAGCAATGCAAAACTGGCCTACCCCGAGGAACATAAAATTGCTACATGGCTTTTTGGGTTTAACAGGCTACTACCGTAAGTTCGTGAAAAATTATGGAAAGATCAGTGCACCACTTACTTCCTTACTAGAAAAAGATATCTTCCAATGGTCGGACAGAGCCTCCACTGCCTTCGACAAACTTAAGGCAGCCATAACGACGACGCCGGTGCTAACACTACCAGATTTCAACCAACCCTTCGTTATTGAGGTCGACGCATCTGGAGTCAGAATTGGAGTCATTCTCATGCAAGATGGTCGACCACTCGTATACACTAGCAAGGCATTATCTCCCTCCCATCAAAATAAGTCAACATATGATAAGGAGATGCTCGCCATTGTGCGCGCAGCAACGAGGTGGAGACCCTACTTGATCGGTCGACGATTTCGAATTAAAACCGACCATAAAAGCCTTAAGTACTTTTTGGACCGAAAGATATTATCCCCTGAGCAGCAAAAATGGGTAACAAAACTTCTTGGATTTGATTATGAAATTACTTACAAAAGGTGGAAAGAGAATGTTGTTGCAGATGCGCTTTCGCAGCTACCTGAGCAAGCAGAATTTTCGGTCGTTTTACTTCCAACCAATGACTTCCTTGAGGATATTAAGATGGAATTGCAGGAAGATTCGGAGGCCAGTAAGAAAAAAAAAACAATTAGAGGAAGCACCAAGCTTTGTGGCTCATTACAATCGGGACTCGAAAGAATTATGCTATAAGGGACGCATTGTGCTTGTGACAAATTCTACTTGCATCTTTAAGAGAAGATTTTGGACAAAGTTATTCCATATGCAGTGTACTAAATTGAAAAGGAGTACGATATATCACCCACAAACCAACAGCCAGACGGAAGTTTTAAATAGGTGCTTGGAGACAGCCTAAAGCCACCCCCCAAATATGACTACCCAAAGAGAACTCCAGACACAGCCAAGTGCCATTATTGATCGACGGATCGTGACTCGACGACGACGAACCACTAATGAAGTGCTAATACAGTGGACGAACCTACCAATAGAAGATGCCACTTGGGAGAACTATGACGACTTGAAGATCAAATTCCCATAATTCACGAATCATCAGCCTCGAGGACAAGGCTGATTTGAAGAGGGCGGGCGGGTATGTTAGGACTCTAGCTTAGAGAGTCCTAATTGAGAGGAACATTCATGTAAAACTGTTAGGACTCTAGCTAGGAGAGTCCTAAATGAGAGGGACATTCTGTTAGGACTCTAGCTAGGAGAGTCCTAATTGAGAGGGGCATTCATGTAGGAGGTTTATTCTTATAGAAGAATTAGGAGTTGTAAGGGAATAGGTGTTGGGAAATCATGGGGGGGCCACATCGTATGCGCAGCGGAAGAACAAGAAAACAAAAATCCCCGATTCCCAAATAGATGTTCGTCGTCGTGCGAAGATTGGTGCGCAAAATCCGCAAAACACAAAACTGCGTATAGAGATTGTGTTACCTAGGGAGATCGTATATCCCTGTTTCCTTGCAGATCCTTAGGAGAGGGTGAAGGAGGTCAAGCGTCCTCCTCTCTAGCGGTGATCCACACAGCAGGGTTGCGATGACGCTCCTCAAAACTCCAGGCCTACTCTGAGGTGGAGAGGGAGAGGAGAATAGGAAGGGCAAGCAAAGACTCTAGCCTCTGAGGCTGTGAATCCCTCATATTTATAGAGATCCCGTGTCAAACCCTAATGGGTCCTTCGCTAATGGGTATTGGATTTGCATCCAATAAGACAAGGGCTCCGTCGGATATCTCATATCCGAACCTCTACTCATCGCAATGCCTACCATATGTGTGTGACCCTCTAGGCCCAATATCGAGCTGGCCGTGAGTCATACCTGTCAGAACTCCTTCTAACTCAGTGAATTATTATCTCTGTAATAATTCACTCGACTCATCGACTACTGACGTACTAGGCCACTACGCCGTCGTCCCCAGACGATATAGGGGAATCCAATCCATTGGACCTGTCTGTCCTCAGTTACTATGTACCTATAGTCCCTCATCCATCTAATATCCCAGAGACCGTATATCGAGCATGGTGTTGTCAGACCCATACGGTTTCTACTCGAGTCTTGCTCTAATCGGATGACCCTGGCCAGGGATTTGTCTAAGCAATAACACATGGGATATTCCTCTCATGACGCCGAGAGTGGATGATCCTCTGTCGACACTCAATAGACCTCGTAAGGTCGACTACCACTCCCAATGACCACCTGTACTAGATCTGGGACAGCCAAACCTATAAGTCTGGTATCAAGGAGTGGAGCACTCATACAGGACATCCTTGGTGTCTAAAGTCTAAGGACCAGATACACCACTAGGACTACGGAATCGCTGTCTAACAATAAGGCATCATCAACCATCCAGCATTCCGTAAGCGGATCAATCAGTGAACTCATTCTCCAATGAGCACCTGTACTGTATCCCTAGTGTCCCTACTCGAGCAGCTATGAGACCAGCTGCATCCATCATATGGACGGGTATACAGCACACCAGTCTATCTGGTTATCACGATGTCCCTCTCGAGTAACCTATGACCGGGATTATTTAGGATATGTGTTTAAAGGTGAATCGATCTCATTATCGTGATCTCATCACGATTCGATTCCCATTGCACAAATCCAAGGACATCACAATATATATATGCATTTATGCAATAGTTATATAGTGATATACGCCAAAATATAATAAGCAAAAAGATTCTGTATCAAGTCACACGTGCCATCACTCACGTGATTGGCTTGCTTGGCACCTATGACTAGCAATCTCCTACTTGACCTAAAGCCAATCACCTATGTGTCTGATCCCCATCAGACTCCTGTGACGCTCAAAGACAATCTGAGACAACGGCTTTGTCAATGGATCTGCAATGTTATCTTCGGATGGATCTCTTTCCACTACTACATCTTCTTGGGTTACGATCTCTTTGATAAGCTGGAACCTTCTCAGAACACTTCTGATGAGACCCGAGTTCCCTTAATTGTGTAATCGCCTCATAGTTGTCGCAATATAAGGAAGTCGACTTCTCGCTATTCGGAACGACTCCTAAATCTGTGATGAACATCTTCACCCAGACTCCCTCTTTTGCTGAATCTGATGCAACAATGTACTCCGCCTCTAAGGTCGAGTCAGCAGTGGTATTTTGTTTGGAACTCTTCCAGCACACTGCTCCTCCATTCAAGGTGTACACATACCCTGAATTCGACTTGCTTTCATCGATATCAGACTGAAAACTTGAGTCAGTGAAGCCTTCAACCTTAAGGCTATTACCTCCATATACTAGTAAAAGATCCTTAGTCCTTCTCAAGTACTTATGGATACACTTTACTGCTTTCCAGTGCTCCAAGCCTGGATCCGCCTGATACCTGCTCGTGACACTCAGAGCATGCGCTATATTAGGCCTAGTACATAGCATGGCATACATGATATACCATATTGCTGAGGCATAAGGTATCATATCCATGTTCGCCCTTTCTTAGAATTTTCAATGCCAAACCTTTTGACAATGGTTTCTATGTACCTGGACTGGGACAAGCCAAGCATCCTCTTGGATCTATCTCTATAGATTCTAATCCCCAAGATATAGGATGCTTCCCCTAAGTCCTTTATGGAGAAGTGTCTAGATAACCAAGTCTTTACTGTGGATAGCATTCCTACGTCATTCCCAATGATGAGGATGTCATCCACATATAACTCCAAAAAGGTGATAGTGCTCCCACTTACCTTCCTATATACACAAGGCTCATCTTCGTTCTTAACGAAGTCATAAGATCTGATTGCCTCATCAAATCTTATGTTCCAACTTCAGGAAGCTTGCTTTAGTCCATAAATGGATTTAAGCAACCTACACACCTTATCTGGGCAGTTCTTGGACACGAATCCCTCAAGTTGCATCGTATACACCTCCGCCTCGAGGTTCCCGTTGAGGAATGCGGTTTACACATCCATCTGCCAGATCTTATAATCATAGTGTGCTGCAATAGCCAATTGAATTCTGATGGATTTTAGCATTGCTACGGGTGAGAAAGTTTCGTCGTAGTCAACACCTTGCCTTTGACGATACCCCTTAGCCATTAGCCTTGCTTTATAGGTCTCTGCCTTTCCATCTACTTCGATCTTTTTCTTAAAGATCCACTTGCAACCGATGGGTACAATACCTTCGGGCGCATCAACTAGGTTCCAAACCTTATTGGAGTACATAGAATCCATCTCAGAATTCATGGCTTCTTTCCACTTCCCGGAGTCTATACTCATAATAGCCTCCTCGTAGGTCTGAGGATCAATATCCTCAGCATCCTCTCCTCTAATATGTCCCACATATCTCTCAGGAGGATGAGAAACTCTATCAGACCTGCGTAAAGTTGAAACTTGTGTATTAGGTACCTGAACAGACTCGGGCTGTAGAGTGGTGCTTGAGCTTGGTTCTCTAACTTCGCTCAACTCTATCATTCTCCCACTGTCTCCGCCAAGAATGTGTTCCTTCTAAAGGAACACTGCTCTCTTAGCTACAAAGACCTTTTGTCCTCGGGATGATAGAAGTAATACCCACAAGTTTCCTTGGGGTACCCCACAAATATGCATCGCTCTATCCTTGATTCTAACTTATCGGGGTTGTGTCTTTTAACGTGGGCTGGGCAGCCCCAAATCTTAACAACCTTAAGATCAGGCTTCTTCCCTTTCCATATCTTGCATCACACATATCATCACAATAAAAGCATAACTATTGCTTGCATCATTCCAAAACATTTCAAGCTATAAATACAAGGAAATCATATCATGAAAGATAAGACTACATGAATACCAAAAAACATGATTCATAAATAAATTTTTAATAAAATGCAAGAAGTCATGGTGAGCCATCTTGATTTACATAAAGTTTCAAAACATCATTATCAAGATCATGGTTAGTTTTATAGATCTCCTCTTTAGTAAATGGTAAAAGGAAACATAGGAGTACAAAAAAGAGATCATGATTAAAAAAATCTCAAATAATTTCAACGATTCGAATTTGTGCAACTTTTGATATTCTGACCTTTTGATTCTGATCTGCTTGCAAGTCGATGTTGGAAACTTCGATTTGTTCAAAGCTTATTTCATTGGAAACTAGACATGTAGATCTTTCTTTGATACCTGGATTGAAAGATTTAGAGTCCAACTGCCTGCCCAGTTTTC
Source organism: Musa acuminata AAA Group (assembly GCF_036884655.1). Lineage (NCBI taxonomy): Eukaryota > Viridiplantae > Streptophyta > Magnoliopsida > Zingiberales > Musaceae > Musa > Musa acuminata. The sequence goes on along the minus strand of NC_088351.1, from coordinate 14,190,755 downwards.
TGTTGAAACCAACCATGTGAATTCTGTAAAATTGAGATTTGTTCTTTGATCTTGGGTTACTAAATCTTTTGTAACTCTTTGTTGGAAACTTCGATTCATACAAGTCTTGTTTTATCTAAAAACAAATTGAAATATCTTTCCAATGATATATTTCTGAGTAAATTGGAGCACGATTGATAGTTTGAATCATCTGTTCAATGTGCTTCTTGAATTCTGCCAGAAATCGAGCTTTGGTCGATTTCGTATATTCTGGTTTCATTTCTTTGGAAATTGACATTCTTTAGCCTTCTTATTCAATTGAGCTTTATATTACTGCTTTGAATTCTTGTATGCTCTTGTCCTTAAAATTATTTGCATTCTTGAAAACTATTGTGTAACGTTTATGCTATATCGTATTGACTCCTATAGGCACATGTGTATCCCATTATTCCGCATTTGCTTTCGATATATGCCTATTCCATTTCATTCCAAAATCTGAATACATTTGTGAGAGATTTGTTCCTTGTATCGTATTATCGTGAAAAGGCACATGTACGTTTTGTTGTTCCGCGTGTGCTTCCGATATATACTACTTATTGTTAAAACTACATTCTTGTACTCTGGTGTTTGTGGGATTGTCTGGACCTTTGCCAGAAATGGTAAAGGGTATGTGCTTAGAGCCTGCGATGCTCTACCGGCCCCCTCTGACTTCACCTAGACGTGGGTAGATGGAGCTCCCAGACGTGGGAGACTTCTGTCTAGTGGTCATTCAGAAATGGATGAATCACAATTTTGTTTGAGATCCCACTACACCTTCTATATGTTTGATATGATATCCAGAGCTTTGGTTATGTGTTTCTGTACATGCTTTGGATAAGAATGATATGATTGCAACGTCAAGGACGACGTTTGAGCTTCTGTACGGTATTTGTTTTTGATATGCTCTGAAATGGTTCATTCTCTATTGATATGTTTCGAAATGTTCCATATGCCGTTGATATGCTCCGGAACATTTCATACGCCATTGATAAGCTCCGAAATGTTTCATTTGTTATTGATATGCTCCGAAACATTTCATATGCCTTTGTTATGCTCCGAAATGTTCCATATGCCGTTGATATGCTCCGGAACAATTCATATGCCATTGATAAGCTCCGATATGTTCCATTTGTTATTGATATGGTTTGAAATGTACCATTTGACATTGATATGCTCCGAAACATCTCATACGCTATTAATATGCTCCAATTACTCTGTGCTCCATTTGTTAGGAATCAAATATGTTTTGAATGACATGATACATATGATTTTGTATCTAATGAAATGGTATCCTTGACAATTCTTGTATTCTGCCTTGCATTATGATACCTTACTTGTTTGAAACTAATCCTTTTGTTCTGAATATGCTTTGTCACTTGCTGAGCTATTTTTAGCTCATTCCGTTGTTATATAAATCTTTCAGGTCAGCTTGTCACCATTTGAGATGTTTGATTTGGGCTGAGGTAGTGGATAGCTATTCAGAATTATAGGCAAGTCTTGTTGGTTGTTATGCTATTGTTGTATAAGCACATTTTGTATGTAATGAAAGGTTGTTGATGAATCGAAATGGATATACTATTTAAAAGTGTTAGAAGATCTCTCTTATTTGGAATTTCGGAATGTTAAGTCTAATTTATGACGATATGAACTTGTCGTGAATAGTTGGAGTTCTGATTGTATAATTTATTTAGCTTGTGGATTTATAAATGTTGTTCATGTTTGTCAAGTTGGCTTGGGTTGCCATAAATGTGAATTATCGAGTGATGTGATATATGATTATAAACTGCACAGGTTTTATAGATGTGAATTTGATGGAATGTTTTCAGTGTCCTCAAATGTTAGTTTGGATCCTGGATTGGTTTGCGATGAAATTGTTTTAATATCATGGATAATTTATTTTGAGGGGCATGACAAGTTGGCCCCAGATTAAGTTAATGGGATCATCTCCCAATTCTAACTTAATCCACCTACTAACCATGACACTTAAGATATTAATGCTGCAAATCATGTTTCGGTGCGTCAATCGCTTCTTCTGGCAAGCTTCCGGTGAACTTCCAGTAAAGATCCGACGAACCCTTAGCGATGCTTCGGCGGACTTCCAGCAAACTCCTAGACTTGTGACGATCCTCTTAGCGAGTTCTAACGAGCTTCTTTGGCAAGCTCCTGGACTTCTCGGATTGTTCTTGTAGAACCTCCGACGACCGTCCAGACTTTCGATGAACTCTCGAACCCCCAACATGATCTTGGTCTTGACTCCGGCTCAATACCTGCTGCATGTCTTACTACCATCGTAGTTAATCCTACACACTTATCTCAATATGCGGATTAGATAAATAAATGACAATTGACTTCATCATCAAAATCCGAGATTCAACCCACAGTCGATAAGTTAAGTGAATTATTATAGAATAATTCACTAAGCTAGAAGGAGTTCTGACAAGTATGACTCACAACCAGCTCAATATTGGGCCGAGAAAGTCACACACATATGGTAGGCATTGTGATGAGTAGATGTTTGGATATGAGATATCCATCGGAGCCCCTATCTTATTGGATATCCAATAAACTCATGAATTATTGGATCCCATGGATGAGATCCAATAAGAGCCCATGAGAGATTGTTGGATAGAAGTCCACTAATCTAAGAGGCTTAGGTAGTTGGATGGAGATCCAATACCCAATAGGGGAGGATCTAAGGTTAAGTTAATAGGGGACCTCTATAAATAAGAGGGATTTAGTGGTTCATAGGCTAGAGTCTTTGCTTGCCTCTCCTATTCTCCTCCCTCTCTCCACCTCAGAGTAGGTCTGGAGTTTTGAGAAGCGTCGTCACAGCCCTGCTATGTGGATCACTTGTAGAGAGGAGGGAGCTTGACCTCCTTTACCCTCTCATAAATATCAAGAGGGATATTTATTTGCACTAATCTTCACACGATGACGAACATATCATTGGGAATTACGGATTTTGTTTTTCTATTCTTCCACTGTGCATGTGATGTCGCCCCCAAGATTTCCTAACATAGCATACACTCAAAATCACCCACGAGGGCACTAGTAGAGTAAAGGAGTCCAAAATTAATCTTTTAGTCCATACTTATGAATTGTTGCAGATGAAACCAAGTGAGACCATTGGAGACATGTACACTCGGTTTATCAATGTCTTCAATGGTCTAAAAGGACTTGGTAAATTTTTTTCTAATTTCAAACTTGTTAACAAAATCTGAAGATCCCTCCCAAAGAGTTGGGATTCTAAAGTAACAGTAATTCAAAAAGCCAAGGACTTGAACAACTTTTTACTCGAAGAACTTATTGGGTCTTCGATGACCTACAAAATGACTTGCAATGCTCATGAAGAGCTTGAGAACAACCTTCCAATGAATAGTAAGGAACAAGTTATATACTACGAATGCAAGAAGTTGGGACATTTCAAAAGTGAATGTCCCCAAATAAAGAAAAACAACCAAAGAAGAAGAAGGCGCTCAAAGCAACTTCGGATGACTCGAGTGATTCCGAAGGCGAAGAATAAAGCAATAAGGAGATTTTCAACTACGCACTAATGGCTATTGGAGATGAGGTAAATAGTTCATTATATGCAAATTTATCAATGAGCTTTTAAGTGGTTTTCATGAATTGTTCGATGAATGTAAAATATTGAGAAAAAAGTATAATTCTTTGAAAATGGAGCATGCCTTTTTAAATAATGAACTTGAAAAACTGAAGCATGATTCTTGCTAAGTGTGCACACTTAGAGGTACTTGAGAAGGAAAACTTGCTACTCTAAGAAATATTAGAAAAGTTGAAGGTTAGTAGTAAGTCCTTAAACATGATTCTTGCTAATAAGGGTTACATTCATAAAAGAGACGGAATCAGATTTGTGAGTAGCTCTCACCAAAATCTAACTACCTTCATTAAAGGCCCTACCTTGCATGTATCAAACTCGGACATATTGCCTGCAAATATCCATTTAAGATATATAGTCCACACAAATTGATTTGGGTTCCTAAAGGAACCGGAAAGAACTCCATGCAAAATGATAAGTTGAGTATATCGATTTTTGAGGCACCTAAGGTCAAATGGTTACCTAAAAATTACCCTTCTTTGTAGAAATATTTACCATCACAAGCTAGGAGCAAAAATAATACATTGATAGTAGATGCTGAAGGCTTATGATCGGAGTTCCAAAATATCCCATAAAGCTCTCTAGCCAAAACAATAAACGAAATATCATTAGAAGTAGAATTATTGGTTGCAAAATGATTGAAGATGCTTTATATTTAACAAAATCATGTTTGATGACTTGACGATGCAATGATTATTTGAAAACTTATGTTTTGGAAATATGTGATAAATGTTTGATTTTGATTTCTTGATATTTGAAACTTGAAAATTTTTATACATGATTTCCTCTCTTATATTTTTCTAGATTTCTTGACCTTTGAAAATTGAGTCTTGTTTTTCAAGATCGTTTACTTTTATTCTTTCTCTTTATATCTAACAAGAGATCTAATTCATGGATCATTGGTATGTTTGAACTAATTATTTTGACACATACTCTTTTTATTTATTATATTATTTGATATTTTATCATTTTATATTGCTTATTCATTTCTTAAGAAGGAACTACCTACCATGTGAGGAACTTGCTATGGTAGGATTCTCAAAATACTAAATATAATTAATTAAAATAGTTTAATTAATTATTATTATCTAGTAGTCCTACATGATAATGTGTACATGTGATGTATGATGTGGACGGATGATCATGGACCATGTGATGTGTGTGTACTATGATGTGATTATTATTATTATTATTGGGGCCTGTGAGCCTCCAATTTATTTCTAGTTTATTATCGGGCTGGAAGCCTATGATTAAGTTGTAATTACATAGCGAGGCGCAGTGAGGGTATAGAAGCGATAGCGGAACCAATGAGGCTGAGACGGACGATCGCAACGCTTGGAGATGGACGATCACAAGGCATAGAAATACGTCGTTACACACATAGATCTTAATGTGAGTGATCAAGCTCACTAGGTGATACCTGGGAGGGTAGAATTACAGAATGGATTTTGAAAGAACATCGATAGAACAGTTGTTCAGATAGAAAATGTCACAGAAGGTAATGAACGAACTCCTGAAGAAACTTCGGTAAAACGTAAAATAGTTCAACACCAAGTTTAAAAATCAAAAGGGATACAAAATATCACCACCCTAATGATAATAAGCAAGGATATAGAACTGAAAGCAAAAGACTCACCACTCAAGGACACTTCCAAGAGATACAGAGTTCACAAGAGCACTCCAAGAGAACTTCTGCTAATATCCTTAGTTTTCTAAAAGTCCTTTCTAAGTCTTAAACACCAAAATAAATACTAGTGCATGAAACAACCCTTCATGCATAGGGAATTTCGAAATTAAGTGTTTACAGCTACTAACCAACTATTTTAATGCACTCATTGCTAATGAAGAAATGTTCACAGCTGCCAACCAACTCCTTTAATGCATTCCTTTATCTTGAAGAAAAGCACATTGAAACAGCTTTAACTTTGTGCAGAGAATATGCTGATGAGCTGTCATATTTGAGTGTGCTGAGATAAATATTATGAGGCATCATTATTGACTGAAAAAGATACTAGATCATAATCAAGGCTCATATAATCAGATTGTAGTAAATTAGACACTCCCGTGTCAATCTCCCCCGGTTGAATGAAACTTGTCCTCAAGTCTTCATTTGATTCATCAACATGATTATAAAAAGGACTCAAATTAGCCACATTAAATGTTGGGGATACTCCGTAATCTTCAGGTCGCTCTATCTCATAAGCATTTCTACCAATTCTCTTAAGCACCTTTAATGGACCATCAGCCTTTAGTTTCAATTTTCCAAATTTTCCCGGCGGAAACCTCTCCTTCCTTAGATGAATCCAGACCAAATCACCTGCATTAAACTCTACAAGTTTTATATGTTTGTTAGCAGCTTGCATGTACCTCTCATTTTGTTTCTCAATGGTTGCTTTCACACCCTCATGTAGCTTCTTTATCTGCTTAGCTCTTTCATCAGCATCTCCACTAAATTGCTTTGTTATAGAATGAGGGATTAAGTCCAAAGGACCAGCAGGATTAGCACCATAAACTACCTCAAAAGGACTCTTACCAATACTATGACGCATAGAACGATTGTAGGCAAACTCAATTTGTGGAAGAATGACATCCCATTGCTTAATATTCTTGCCAACATAGCTTCTAAGTAAATTTCCCAAGCTTCGGTTTGTTACCTCAGTTTGCCAATCGGTTTGTGGATGATGGGAGCTGCTGAAATTCAAAGAAGTACCTAGCTTCCTCCAAATAGTTCTCCAAAAATGACTAATAAATTTTGAATCTCGATCAGACACCATAGTTCTTGGAATACCATGCAATTTAACAATCTCCTTAAAATATAAATCAGCAATATGAGATGCATCATTTGATTTATTGCATGGAACAAAGTGAGACATTTTTGAAAATCTGTCAACAACAACCATGATAGAATCCTTGTTCTTTTTAGTTCTTGGCAGTCCTAAGACGAAATCAAGACTCACATCCTCCCATGGAGCATTTGGCACTGGCAATGGAGTGTACAAACCAGAATTTTGACTTCTTGTTTTTGCCAAATGACACAATCGGCATTGCTTCACATGTCTATCCATATCTCTGAACATTTTAGGCTAGTAGAAATTTGATTGAACAAGAGCTAGAGTCTTGTCCCTATCGAAATGTCCTCCCAAAACACCACCATGAGCTTCAGCTAGAATTACTTGTCTCAAAGAACAAGATGGAACACATAAAGCATTAGCTCGAAAAAGAAAACCATCAAAGATCGAAAATTGTTGACAGGAACCTGATTCGCAATTCTGCCATATCGAGCCAAAATCCACATTATTCTCATATAGATCTTTGAATGTTTCAAATCCAACCACTTTGACTTCCATTGCTGATAATAAAGAATGCTTTCTGCTCAATGCGTCAGCAACTACATTTTGAACACCAGATTTGTGCTTGATTGTAAAGTTGTAAGATTGTAAGAATTCCACCCAAGCTGCATGCCTCTTGTTTAGCTTGTGCTGATGATTAATGAACTTTAATGCCTCGTGATCAGAATATAGAACAAATGGCTTGGCGAGAAGATATTGACTCCAATGAGACAAAGCTCGATAAATCACATAAAACTCCTTATCATAAGTAGAGTATTTCTTTCTCGTATCATTCAACTTTTCACTAAAAAATGCAATGGGCTTTCCGTCTTGACTCAAAATAGCACCAATTCCCACATTAGATGCATCACATTCAACTTCAAACACATTGTCAAAATTTGGTAGAACTAAGATAGGAGCTTCAGTAACCTTTCTTTTCAAAAGCTCAAAAGCATCATTAGCCTCATTAGTCCATTTGAATTTATCACATTTCAGACATTCGGTGATTGGAGTGACAATAGAGTTGAAACTCTTGATGAATCTTCTATAAAACGATGTTAAGCTATGGAAACTCCTCACATCATGTAATGAAGCAGGTGTTGGCCAATTGAGAATAGCTTCAACCTTGCTTTGATCCATCATGATTCCATCTTTTGAAACAACATACCCCAAAAACACCACACTAGAAGTAAAGAAATCACATTTCTTTAGATTACCATAAAGTTTTTGCTGCCTCAAAATAAGAAAGATCTCTTTCAGATGACTCATATGCTCCTCTTCACTCTTGCTGTACACCAATATATCGTCAAAATAAACTACAACAAATATTCCAATGCATGGCTTAAGTATGTGATTCATAAATCTCATGAATGTGCTAGGAGCATTAGATAGTCCAAATGGCATAACCAACCATTCATATAAGCATTCTCTAGTTTTAAACGCTATTTTCCACTCATCTCCGGGTCTCATTCTTATTTGGTGATAGCCACTCCTCAAATCAATTTTAGAGAAAATATAAGCACCACACAATTGATCAAGTAAATCATCTAACCTTGGAATAGGAAAGCGATAGTCCACTATGATTTTGTTAATGGTGCGACTGTCCACGCACATTCTCCAAGAACCATCCTTCTTAGGCACTAACAAAGTGGGAACCGCACAAGGACTCATGCTCTCTCAGATTAACCCTTTTTTAACCAATTCATCAACTTGCCTTTGAAGTTCTTCATGCTCCTTGGGACTCATTCTATATGCTGCCTTATTAGGTAGAACAACCCTAGGAATAAGATCAATGTGATGCTGGATATCTCTCAAGGGTGGAAGGCCATGTGGAATCTCTTCCGGTATAACATCTTGAAATTCTTCTATGATTGGTTGCATGATTTTCGGTGTCTCCTTATGTTGTTTGTTCTCCTCTACTACCATTAGGGCCAAAACATGACCGCCCTTATCCAATTCATATCTGCATTCTCTATAAGAAATAAAAGCACTAACTTCCTTATTTGGCGCACTGATTTCGGAAGGTTGTAATGGAGCTAAGATAATATTCTTTTCATTCACTTTAAAAGAATAAGTATGTTTATAACCATCATACAACACTTTTCTATCATAATGCCAAGGTCTTCCCAATAGTAAATGACAAGCATCCATAGGGGCAACATCACACCACACTTTATCTTTATAATACTTGCCAATAGAAAATGAAACTAAACATCTTTTAGTTACCTTGATGTCATTTCCTTTTTGCAACCAACATAATTGGTATGGATGTGGATGAGAGATCGTATCCAACTTCAGCTTCTGCACCATCTCCAAAGAAAACACGTTCTCAAAACTACAACTGTCGATGATCACCAAGCACACCTTGCCAAGAGAAGTGCATTTAGTGTGAAACATATTTTTTCTCACCCAACTTTCATCGTCGGCCACATATGACACTTGTAAACTAAGTTGCAATACAATAGACAAACCATGATCAGGATAAGTAATCTCTTCCTCATCATCATCGTATTTTGGTTCATCGTCAGCTTCATCTTCGCCTCCATCACTATGATCTTCAACCAAAGTTACAATCCTCCTATCTGGACAATCCGAAGCAATATGCCCAAAACCATGACATTTGAAGCATTTTCGGCCACTTGGGGTAGAAGAATTAGGTATTTTTTTGTTGCCAGCAGACTCTTCACCCTTTTCTTGCACCTTCGATATCACCTTGCTTTGGACAATAGGCTTGGAACTTCCTCCTTTTGTGTAGCCTTCTTTTGAGCCATACCGAAAACTCTTTTCAAACTTCTATTGCTTTTCAACTTTTAATGCCAGCTTGCTCACATCATTTAAAGACCAATATGGCTGTAGCTGAACAACTTTAGAAATCTCATACTTCAGACCTCCTAAGTATCTTGCAATTGTTTGCTCTTCCGGTTCCACAAGCTCTCCTTTTAACATCAAGTTATCAAATTATGTAGTGTACTCCTCTACACTAAGATCTTTTTGCTTGAAATCATGTATTTTGAGAAAGATCTCTTATCTATAATTATCAGGTAAATATTTTCTCTTTAGCTCCCTTTTCATTTTCTCCCATGTAACGATCTTACTCTTCCCCTCACGTTCTCTTTGTTTCTTCAGATTTTCCCACCAAAAAGATGCATTCCGCCTGAGTTTGAGTGCCACAAGTTTGACCTTCTTTTATTCTAGTGGTTCATGAAAATCGAAGATTCTTTCTACTGTATTAAGCCAATCGATGAAGTCATCAACATTTATTTTCCCTTCAAATTCTGGAATATCAAATCTGGGATTATATTTATTCTGCCACTCGTCTTGGACTTTATTTCTTCTCCGACATCTTCTCGACTCCCTTCGAAGAGGTGTATCATCATCAGAAGTAAACTCTCGAGCTTCATTTTCATGTTGGTTATGTCTACTTTGAAGTTCGTCGATTATCTCATTTTTTTCTTGTAGGCTACACAGCAATTTGCATAGCTGCAGCCTCAACGAGTCAGCGTCATCTTCGTGGTCGCTACCTTCACCAACTGTATCTTTTCCATTCCGTCTTGCCATGATCTCTAGCCTTTAGCTCTGATACCAAACTGATACCGGGGAGGGTAGAATTGCAGAATGGATTTTGAAAGAACACCGATAGAACAGTTGTTCAGATAGAAAATGTCATAGAAGGTAATGAATGAACTCTTGAAGAAACTTCGGTAAAACGTAAAATAGTTCACCACCAAGTTTAAAAATCAAAAGGGATACAGAAGATCACCACCCTAATGATAATAAGCAAGGATACAGAACTGAAATCAAAAGACTCACCACTCAAGGACACTTCCAAGAGATACAGAGTTCACAAGAGCACTCCAAGAGAGCTTCTGCCAATATCCTTAGTTTTCTAAAAGTCCTTTATAAGTCCTAAACACCAAAATAAATACTAGTGCATGAAACAACCCTTCATGCATAGGGAATTTCGAAATTAAGTGTTTACAGCTACTAACCAACTATTTTAATGCACTCATTGGTAATGAAGAAATGTTCACAGCTGCCAACCAACTCCTTTAAGTCATTCCTTTGTCTTGAAGAAAAGCACATTGAAACAACTTTAACTTTGTGCAGAGAATATGCTGATGAGCTGTCATATTTGAGTGTGCTGAGATAAAGATTATGAGGCATCATTATTGACTGAAAAAGATACTAGATCATAATCAAGACTCATATAATCAGATTCTAGTAAATTAGACACTCCCCTGTCACTAGGGTAACACCCATCATTTTTTAAAATTTTGTAAGGTCTTATTTGTAATGTAGGGACCTAAATATAAATATTAAAAATTTAAAATGATTTATGAAAGATTCAAATTAAGTTAAAAAAACAAAAGGTGGATATGTGTCACCAGCTTACCTAAGAAGGGTACCACCCATATTGGTTCTATGGATGACACATAAGTCTCTTTCATACATACTTTCCACCTTACAACTCTTGTATTAGCTAAACCCAAATAATTATATGAGAGATTAAAGAAAAAAAAACATAATAAAGGAGGGATAATTGCTGCAACCAGTGTGGGTTTGAGAAGAGAAGAGAAGGGAAGAGAAATTGAAGAAGAAGAAGAAGAAGAAGAAGCTTTGCTTGAGGGTTTGCATCAATTTCCCCACATTTGGGAATCAAACTTTTCTAAGGCAAGTGTTCTAACCCCATCGCACATAATTCTATATAATTATAAAAATTTCAGCTTGGCACTAAACATTTCTTTTGTTTTGATACAAAGCCATGAATCTATAATTTTTTGATAATCTGATCTCTACGCATTGTTTTGGACCGAACTTTTAATACTAAATTCTGATTTAGGCAAAGCCTGATCCTTTTAAAATAAACTTAAAGTCCTTTATTTTGATATATAGATTGAATGATTTGGATCATAAATGACTATTGAAACATCTATTCAAATCAACTTTATAAATTCTGTAAAATAAGAACTGTAATTTCTGAACTTTTGTTGCTTAACTGCTTGTAACTTTCTGCTGGGAACTCAAATTCACGTAAAGTATGATTTATTGGAAACTAGACTCAAAACTATTTTTGAGCCTACCTGATTTGAAATTTTTAGAATATAAATGCAAACTAAAACATCTATTTTCTTCGACCCTATGGATTTAGTAAAATAGAGCTGATGTTTTCAAATCTTTCACTACAAAATTATTTGTAACTCCCTATTGTAAACCCCAATTCATGCAAAAAATTAATTTACCTAAAACTAGACTGACACATCTTTTGAATGACACCTATTTTGTATAAATTGGAGTATAATTGGTTATCAAAATAATTTATATAATGTGCCTCTAAAATTTTGCCAAAATCAAGCTTTGGTCGATTTCGCCTATTTATTTTTTCTTCCCTTTACAAATTGATTTCAGCTAACATCCTTACTTCAGTTGAGCTTTTACATAATTGCTTTAAATTTTTATATATTCTTGTCTTTCAATTATTTGTATACCTCCATCTTGTTAGGATCAAGAGCACTAAGAGGGGGGGGGGGGGGGGTGAATTAGTGCAGCGGAAATCTTATAATAATTTAAAAACCAAAAGCTGCGTTCGTTCAAAAACTATTATGATGCAAAAGCAAATTCTCAGTTTGTATCTAAGTGCAGTTTGCGTCTAAGCGCAGATTGCGTTTAAGCGCAGTTTTGCGTCTAAGCGCAGTTTTGCGTCTAAGCGCAGTTTTGCGTCTAAACTCAGATTTACGTCTAAATGCAGATTTACGTCTAAACGCAGATTTACGTCTAAACGCAGTTTTACGTCTAAACGCAGTTTTACGTCTAAACGTAGTTTTACGTCTAAACGCAGATTTACGTCTAAACGCAGTTTTACGTCTAAACGCAGTTTTACGTCTAAACGCAGATTTACGTCTAAACGCAATTTTACGTCTAGACGTAGATTTACGTCTAAACTTGGAAACTCGTTTGTATACTCGCAGAAGGCAGTATGCAGTTGAAATCAAGACGTAAACGTGAACTGAAATCTGATGATTGAGCGAGGAAAGCCGATTTACGTCTGAATGCAGTTTTACGTCTAAATGTTGAAACTCGTTCGTAAAATCGTAGAGGACAGATTGCAGTTATTAATAGGATTAAAATGTAAGCGTAAACTGCAAGGAAGCTCGTTCGTAAAAGCGCGGAAAACAGTTCTGCAGAATCAAACGTAAACGTAAACTGTAATGTATGAAAATACGAATTTACGTCTGAATGCAGATTTGGAAGATCAGCACTTAGAACTTGTTCGTGAAAGCGCAGAGAGCAGTAGTGATGAGGGAGGTTTGCAGTAATGATAAAGTGCTCGAAAATAAACGCAAACCAGAGATTTAGAGTGGTTCGGTCAGCCTTGACCTACTCCACTTTTGGCTTCCTCCACCGATGAGGTTGCCGACGTCAACTAGGTGCCTTCCTTCAATGGGCGAAGGCCAAACTTCCCTCTTACAATTTCTCTCCTTTTGACAGGCTCAGGAGACAACCTTTACAGACCTTTCTCTCCTCACTTTACAATTGAAAACTTGAAGAACAGAAGGAGGAGACTTAAAGGCTTTACAACACTTTTGAGCTCTTAGAATCACAGAAAAGATCACGATTTCGGTATAGGTCTGTATCTTTTCAGTGCTGAATGGGTGGGGTATTTATAGGCCCCAACCCAATTCAAAATTCGAGCTCAAAACGATCAAATCGATCAAATCCCAGAATTCTGGGATCAGGCGGTTGCACCTCTCGACTGGAGAGGTGGCACCGCCTGGCAGAGCTCGAAGACTGAGCTCTGCCGATTGCTTCTCTCTGCCAGAGCTCGAAGACTGAGCTCGATGGTTGCATCACCTGGCAGAGCTCGAAGACTGAGCTTGGTGATTGCATCACCTGGCAGAGCTCGAAACTGAGCTCGGTGGTTGCATCACCTGGCAGAGCTCTAAGCTGAGCTCAGGCTGATCCACCTCTCTACCAGAGCTCGAAGACTGAGCTTGGTGAATGCATCACCTTGCAGAGCTCGAGACTGAGCTCAGGCTGATGCACCTCTCTGCCAGAGCTCGAAGACTGAGCTCGGTGGTTGCATCGCCTGGCAGAGCTCGGAACTTGAGCTCTGGCGGTGCAACCTCTTGGCTGGGGCGGTTGCACCTCCCAGCCTTGCAGCCCTGGCGGTTGCACCTCCTGGCTGGGGCGGTTGCACCTCCCAGCCCCACAGCCCAGGCGGTTGCACCTCCTGGCTGGGGCGGTTGCACCTCCCAACCCCACAGCCCAGGCGGTTGCACCTCCTGGCTGGGGCGGTTGCACCTCCTGGTGCAATCAGGGTCCGAATGGTTCACTCCATTCGGCCCACTTTGAATCTTTTCAGGGGCCCAATTGCCCCAAGATTAAGCTAATGGGATCACCTCCCATTTTCATGCTTAATCATCATGCTAACTACGATTAACTCTATGACAACTTCTGCAGCTTTGCTCCGATGCGTCAATCGCTTCTTCCGGCGAGTTTCCTGCCAACTTCCGTCGATCAACCGATAACCCTCGGTGATCCTTCTGCGGACATCCGGCATACTCCTGGACTTTGCGACGATCCACTTGGCGAGTTCCGACGAGCTTCTCTTGGCAAGCTTCTGGACTTCTCGGATCTGTTCTCTCTGAACCTCCGACGACCGTCCGAACTTCCGTCGAACTCTCGAACTCCCAACGTGATCATGATCTTGACTCCGGCGCAACTCCTGCTGCTTGTCTTACTCTCATCGTAGTTAATCATGCACACTTAAAACAAAACTTCAATCGAGACAATTAATCCTAAGCAATTAACCAAGTTGTCCGACATGTCATTGGTCCCTCGACGCTTCGTCCGATTCTTCGGCGCATCGTCCTCTCGTGCAGCCTATTGCCCAATCGGCCAGTTGACTCCGCAACTCCGATATCCTTGGCACAATACCCGCTCTTCTTGGCCCGATGCCCGAGTCCACGGCCCGAAGCCTTCTGTCGATACGTCGACCGATCCACTGGCCCGACGTCCAATCTTCTGACATGTTCCTTCGGCACAATATGATTTTCCTGCTTTAATTGTCTCATCCTGATCGAAGCATCCTGCGTCACTCAAAACGCAGATTAAATCATAAACATATATCAAGTAGTTTCATCATCAAAATACGAGATTCAACAATCTCCCCCTTTTTGATGATGACAACCACTTGATGACGGAGTTAAACTTAACTCCCGGAGTTTAAACAAACTCCCCCTATCAATATGCCATATTGATAGAACCTTGAATTCAAACTGAATTCAAGTCATTGCAATATTCATCATGAATACATGCAATACGTCAACATGAACTTATGCATAAACTTATGCATCACATGTCATGTCATCAACATACTTCTCCCCCTTTGTCATCAACAAAAAGGAGAAGTACTACAAACAAGTGTGTGTGATATTGGTTCAACTCATTGCATGAAAATCATACTATCAAGTTTTATCATCATGCAATCTTGGAGCTAGAAGATTTAGCAAGTGTTATATAATGCTTAGAACATTCATGCTATCAAGTTTTAGATATGCAAGTTTTATAGCATATAAGATAGCACTTTTGGTAATGTTCAAGATAGCAAGTTCTATATTATGCAAGCTAGCAAATTAGAGATGTTCAAGAAGGCAACTCTTGCTTCTTGAAAATTTAGCTCATTTTGCTAGATGCGCAAGTTAGCATTTTTGCCTCTTGAGATAGGCAAGATAGCATATTTGCTTCTTTTGAGATAGCAACTTTTTGCTTCTCTTTAGACCAACAAGCTAGCAATTTTTATGATATACAAGTTTCACAATATATAAGCTAGCAAAAATTTCGAAAGCAAATGCAAGATAAATTTCTTGTGTAAGCTCATGATTCTTGCTTCCTATTGCAAAGTGCAAATTGCAAGTTTTGCTTCTTGAGATATTCAAGATAGTGATGTTCAAGAAGACAATTTTTCTTCTTGAAATAAGCAAGTTAGCAATCTTTGCTTCTTAAAATAGGCAAGCTAGCAATCAAGTTTTTGCATCTTCTTGACTTGTACAAGCTAGCTATCTCCCCCTTTGTCATTATAAAAAAGAAAGAGAGAATACAGTTTTGTAGTTCTCTTTTCCTTTTAGAACGATTTCAAAATCATGACAAATGATGGATAATCAAGTTATGAATGTCAAGACAATTTTTCATCATGAATATTTTATCATTGCATGCATCATTATCATAAATTGAAGTATTACATGCATGATATTATATCACCATTCATAATTACATTAATATTTCAATATAATAATTTCTTCTCAAAATGTGTAACTTGGCACTCATAGCATTTTAAATCATGATATGCAATACATCACATCATAATTAGAAAGCACAAGTATTGCATGCATAATTGTACATCATAAATGTTTCATATCATGATGGTATCAATTTTGTCAAATTATATCCTACCATGCATGATCAGAACTTCTCCCCATTTTATCATTGAAAACAAGAAGAAAGTAGGGGGAAGAGCATAAAAGTGTTAAATATTTCAATCATTTTTAAGATTCATAACATGAATAACGTTATTACTATTTCATCAAAATCAGTTTCGAGATTCACATAATATCATGAAATCATTAATCTCGATAAAATGGGAAAAACATTTTCTTTTTAAGTGATTTTTTTAACACATCATAAAAAAGAAAAACTCATTCATAATTCAAGTGATTTACAAGATATCATAAATGAATTTATCACTTATATTTCACCAAAATCGAGAACTCTTAGAGATAGAAAATGATTGAAGCATTTAATCTGATTGAAGAATGATTCATATTTAAAGTGTAGCATTTGTCAAATCTGAAATCATCAAGTATAACTTTAATATTTTCATTGCAACATTAAGCAAGGTTTCATTGAACATAATTTTGAATGATTCTTATAAATGCCTAAAACTTCTTTAGTTTTAATTTATGATTGACTTTATAATAGCATGCTCAAATCTTTATTTTTATGTCAAAACCATACATTATATTTAATAAACAAAGACAATGAAAAATATCAAGCCTTCTAGACAAAAGCCATGTATCGTCATTGAAAAGCAATATCAAAATATACATTCTTGCTTCTATAAGATTAATCTCACTAGGTGTAAAATCATTAGATTTCTATCTTGCATTAACATAAGACATGCAATTTTCATTATCATTTTCAAGATTACAAGCATGATCATATTTTTGCATTTTCATTGTTAAATTATTAAAAATATAATTTTCAACAAAATTTAAAGAAAAAGAAAAGTGCATCATGAAAAGCATCATGTAATTTCGAAGTAAATTAGGGGGATTTCGATTACCTCATCATTGTAGGCTGTTAAGGCGTAGTTTGCCGCCTTGCTTTTGTTGACTTTCTCTTCTTCGGAGGAGCTCGATTCATCCCAATTTTTGTTCTTCTTCTTGCGTTTAAAGCAAGTAGTTCCATTCTTTTTGCTTTTTAATTTTCGTTTCATTTTAAGTTCACCATCACTTGAGCTTATGCTCGAGTGGTCTTCAAATGTTCTATGTCCCAAATCCTTCCTGTTCTTTGGAAGGTTGGTTTGTTCATCATTGTCCTCATCACTTGAGTCATCGCTCAAGTGGCATTCATTTGTCCAGAGTTCCAAATCCTTCCTGTTCTTTGGAAGGTGGTTCTCAAGTTCTTCACGTGCATTGCACGTCATTTCATATGTGATCAATGAACCAATTAGTTCTTCAAGTGGAAAATGGTTCAAGTTTTTCGATTCTTGAATAGCAGTTACTTTTGAATCCCAAGTTTTAGAAAGTGAGCGCAAAACTTTGTTAACGAGTTCAAAATCCGAAAAGCTTTTACCAAGTGATTTTAAACCATTGACGACATCCGTAAAACGGGTGTACATGTCAACAACGGTTTCACTTGGTTTCATATGAAAAAGCTCGAAATCAAGCAGTAGAATATTAACTTTCGAGTCTTTGACTCTACTAGTTCCCTCGTGCGTGATTTCAAGAGTGCGCCAAATATCGAAAGCCGTTTCACACGTAGAAATCCGATTGAACTCATTTTTGTCCAATGCGCAAAATAAGGCATTCATAGCCTTTGCATTTAAAGAAAATTTCTTCTTCTCCAAAACCGACCATTCGTTCATCGGTTTGGAGGGAAGTTGAAAACCGTTTTCAATGATATTCCATAAATCCAGATTTAGAGAAATTAAGAAAACTCTCATTCGAGTTTTCCAATAAGTGTAGTCCAATCCGTTAAAGAACGGTGGACGAAAGACCGAACAGCCCTCTTGAAAAGTCATTTCTCTCGGGTGTAAATCCGAAATGAGAAATACCCCGCTCTGATACCAATTGTTAGGATCAAGAGCACTAAGAGGGGGGGGGGTGAATTAGTGCAGCGGAAATCTTATAATAATTTAAAAACCAAAAGCTGCGTTCGTTCAAAAACTATTATGATGCAAAAGCAAATTCTCAGTTTGTATCTAAGTGCAGTTTGCGTATAAGCGCAGATTGCGTTTAAGCGCAGTTTTGCGTCTAAGCGCAGTTTTGCGTCTAAGCGCAGTTTTGCGTCTAAACTCAGATTTACGTCTAAATGCAGATTTACGTCTAAACGCAGATTTACGTCTAAACGCAGTTTTACGTCTAAACGCAGTTTTACATCTAAACGCAATTTTACGTCTAAACGCAGATTTACGTCTAAAAACAGTTTTACGTCTAAACGCAGTTTTACGTCTAAACGCAGATTTACGTCTAAACGCAGTTTTACGTCTAGACGCAGATTTACGTCTAAACTTGGAAACTCGTTTGTATACTCGCAGAAGGCAGTATGCAGTTGAAATCAAGACGTAAACGTGAACTGAAATCTGATGATTGAGCGAGGAAAGCCGATTTACGTCTGAATGCAGTTTTACGTCTAAATGTTGAAACTCGTTCGTAAAATCGTAGAGGACAGATTGCAGTTATTAATAGGATTAAAATGTAAGCGTAAACTGCAAGGAAGCTCGTTCGTAAAAGCGCGGAAAACAGTTCTGCAGAATCAAACGTAAACGTAAACTGTAATGTATGAAAATACGAATTTACGTCTGAATGCAGATTTGGAAGATCAGCACTTAGAACTTGTTCGTGAAAGCGCAGAGAGCAGTAGTGATGAGGGAGGTTTGCAGTAATGATAAAGTGCTCGAAAATAAACGCAAACCAGAGATTTAGAGTGGTTCGGTCAGCCTTGACCTACTCCACTTTTGGCTTCCTCCACCGATGAGGTTGCCGACGTCAACTAGGTGCCTTCCTTCAATGGGCGAAGGCCAAACTTCCCTCTTACAATTTCTCTCCTTTTGACAGGCTCAGGAGACAACCTTTACAGACCTTTCTCTCCTCACTTTACAATTGAAAACTTGAAGAACAGAAGGAGGAGACTTAAAGGCTTTACAACACTTTTGAGCTCTTAGAATCACAGAAAAGATCACGATTTCGGTATAGGTCTGTATCTTTTCAGTGCTGAATGGGTGGGGTATTTATAGGCCCCAACCCAATTCAAAATTCGAGCTCAAAACGATCAAATCGATCAAATCCCAGAATTCTGGGATCAGGCGGTTGCACCTCTCGACTGGAGAGGTGGCACCGCCTGGCAGAGCTCGAAGACTGAGCTCTGCCGATTGCTTCTCTCTGCCAGAGCTCGAAGACTGAGCTCGATGGTTGCATCACCTGGCAGAGCTCGAAGACTGAGCTTGGTGATTGCATCACCTGGCAGAGCTCGAAACTGAGCTCGGTGGTTGCATCACCTGGCAGAGCTCTAAGCTGAGCTCAGGCTGATCCACCTCTCTACCAGAGCTCGAAGACTGAGCTTGGTGAATGCATCACCTGGCAGAGCTCGAGACTGAGCTCAGGCTGATGCACCTCTCTGCCAGAGCTCGAAGACTAAGCTCGGTGGTTGCATCGCCTGGCAGAGCTCGGAACTTGAGCTCTGGCGGTGCAACCTCTTGGCTGGGGCGGTTGCACCTCCCAGCCTTGCAGCCCTGGCGGTTGCACCTCCTGGCTAGGGCGGTTGCACCTCCCAGCCCCACAGCCCAGGCGGTTGCACCTCCTGGCTGGGGCGGTTGCACCTCCCAACCCCACAGCCCAGGCGGTTGCACCTCCTGGCTGGGGCGGTTGCACCTCCTGGTGCAATCAGGGTCCGAATGGTTCACTCCATTCGGCCCACTTTGAATCTTTTCAGGGGCCCAATTGCCCCAAGATTAAGCTAATGGGATCACCTCCCATTTTCATGCTTAATCATCATGCTAACTACGATTAACTCTAAGACAACTTCTGCAGCTTTGCTCCGATGCGTCAATCGCTTCTTCCGGCGAGTTTCCTGCCAACTTCCGTCGATCAACCGATAACCCTCGGTGATCCTTCTGCGGACATCCGGCATATTCCTGGACTTTGCGACGATCCACTTGGCGAGTTCCGACGAGCTTCGCTTGGCAAGCTTCTGGACTTCTCGGATCTGTTCTCTCTGAACCTCCGACGACCGTCCGAACTTCCGTCGAACTCTCGAACTCCCAACGTGATCATGATCTTGACTCCGGCGCAACTCCTGCTGCTTGTCTTACTCTCATCGTAGTTAATCCTGCACACTTAAAACAAAACTTCAATCGAGACAATTAATCCTAAGCAATTAACCAAGTTGTCCGACATGTCATTGGTCCCTCGACGCTTCGTCCGATTCTTCGGCGCATCGTCCTCTCGTGCAGCCTATTGCCCAATCGGCCAGTTGACTCCGCAACTCCGATATCCTTGGCACAATACCCGCTCTTCTTGGCCCGATGCCCGAGTCCACGGCCCGAAGCCTTCTGTCGATACGTCGACCGATCCACTGGCCCGACGTCCAATCTTCTGACATGTTCCTTCGGCACAATATGATTTTCCTGCTTTAATTGTCTCATCCTGATCGAAGCATCCTGCGTCACTCAAAACGCAGATTAAATCATAAACATATATCAAGTAGTTTCATCATCAAAATACGAGATTCAACACATCTATCATGTAAAGTTCATGTTAGTATCGCAATGTTTCGTATAGGCACGTGCATTTCGTTGTTCCGCATATGTTTCATGTATGTACCAACTTTATGTTCACAATACCCCCTTTTGTACTCTAGTGTTTGTGAGATTATTTGGACCTTTGCTAGAAATGGTAAAGGAATTATCTGAACCTTTGCCATAAATGGTAAAGGGTATATGCTTAGAGCCCACGATGCTCTACCGGCCCCCTCTAGCTTCATCCAAATGCGGATGGATGATGCTCCTAGACATGGGAGATTATGCTTGAGATCCCACTTCACCTTCTATATGTTTGATATGATATCCAAAGCTTTGGTTATACTCTTCTATGTGTGCTTTGGATAAAAATGAAATGTATGCAATGTCAAATGCGACATTAAGCTTCTGTTTCACATTTGTTCTTTGATATGTTTCAAAATGTTTCATTTGTTATTGATATGCTCCAAAATGTTTCATATGTCATTGGTATCTCAAATGCTCCTTACATCTTTGATATGCTTTGAAATATTTCATATGTCATATATATGCTTCTTATGGCAATGATATGCTCCAATTAGCCCTTACTCCATTGTTATGAATAAAACATGCTTCGAATGAAATGATATTTTAACTCTACGTTCATCGAGTGGCTATTTTTGAACTCTTAAATCTCTGCCTTGTATTTTGAAACCTTATTTGTTTGAAACTTTTCTCTTTTCCACGGATATGTTAGTCACTTGCTGAGCTTTATATGCTCACTCTATTGCTATATAATTTTTTCCGGATAGCTTGTTGCTCGCTAAAATGTTTAAATTGGGCTAAGGCAGTAGAAAGCTAGAACATTTTGGGGCAAATCTTTCATACTTGATAGGTTGATGTTGTATAAGTTCCATTTATATGTAATGAAATATCAACGATAGCTCTAGATTGATGTATCTTGTAAATATTTGAAAAGTACCTCTCATATCGAGATTTTAGGAATGTTATGTTTAAATTGTGTAATGATATTAACATAAGGTACATGTTGGTTTTGTGATTGTATAGATTCCAATGCGTATGAAGTTATAATGTGGTTATGGTTTAGTTGAGTTAGCTATGGATTTTGTGAATCGTTAAGTGATATGATAGTATGATTATAAACTGCACATGTTTTATAAATTGTGGATTATATAGGTGAATTTTGACTTGAGTGTTTTCTTAGTTGCCTTAAATGTGTGTTTAGATCTTGGATTGTTTGTTGAATTATAATATTATCAATTTTGAGATAGGTTCACACCTCTTGAATGAGAATTAAATTCAAGGGACGTGACAATTGGCTCGAGCTTGATCACATTAGGATGTGGTTCATGATCATCTAATGTGATTGCTTATATGATGTGTGATTGATTATACACCTACTATATATTAAATGTGTATGTGTGTGACACATTACATTGGAAGACTGAATCAAAATCCTCTCACTCGATAATATTAAGTCGGTAAACATGAGGCAATTAGATTCAACCATATGGCCTTCAATCATTATAGGTAGGGTGGTAGAACCCTAGTGGATTCTAAGCTTGGGGTACATTTTTTTAGGGGATCGGCCTCCTTAGAACTCTGTAAGGGTTCCTTCCTCCAAGTTGCTACTCAAAGGCTGCTAAGAAGATTCATCTATTGCTTATCGAAAGAGGATGAATACATGATTGTTTATAAGGCATCTAAACCCTAACTCCTAATAGGACTCCTACTCAAGACTCTTACTTCTAACCAACTCCTTATAAGACTCATACTCTAAGAAGCAACCTCCCAACTAACCCTAACCCTAGTTGGCCTCTTCACCTCTTTAATAGGGCTCGACTAGGTAGGTTTTCCATGAATGCCCCTTTCAATAAAATTCAATTATGACTCTCTTAGCAAGAGTCCTAACAGACTCGCCCTCTTCAAATCAGTCTTATCCTTGAGGCTAACGATCCTTGAATTCTGGGAATTTGATCTTCTAGTCGTCATCGTTCTCCTAAGTGGCATCTTCTGCTAGTAGGTTCGCCCACTGTATTAGCACTTCAATAGTGGGTCATCGTCGTCGAATCATGATCCATATTCCATTGATTAATAATGGCACTGGGCTGGGTCTGGAGTTCTCCTTGGGTAGTTATATTTGGTAGATGGCTTTGAGTTGTCTCGTTTTGCCCTAGCTTGAGCTTTAAACATGATACATGGAAGACCGAATGGATTCGGGAGCTAGCGGGTAAGTCCAATCTATATGCTACCGCTTCGATGTGTTCTAAAATTTGGTAGGGTCCATAGAACCGAGGTGAAAGCTTCATAGATGCTCTAGTCTGGATTGATGTTTGCTTGTATGGCTGGAGTCTTAGGAAGACCCAATCTCATACTGAAAATTATCTTTTGCCTTTGTGTTGATCATACTACTATTTCATCCTTGCTTGATCTTTTCCTTATGATGAGAGAAGCCCTTCGATGAAGTCCATTGATATATTAGTCCACATTGAGTCTAGGATGGGTAAGGGTTGCAGCTTTCCGGGACTTGCCACTATCTCACCTTTATGTCATTGACATACATCACATTGTGCCACAAATTTAGTAATAATATTTTTCATCCCTACCTAATAAAAATTTTGCTTAATTCTCTTATAGGTTCTGAGGAACCTGGAGTCCCCGACCGTAGGTGTGGAATGCATCTCTTGAAGGATGATCTTTATGCAAGTAGAATTTGGCACAAGCATAATGCATCCCTTATAGCGTAATTCTTGTGAGTCCCAACTGTAATGAGCTATGGAGCTTGGTGCTTCCTCCAATTTTTTTATGATCTAACTGGTCTCTGGATCTTCCTATCATTCCCTCTTAATATGCTCAAGGAAGTCGCTGGTCAAAAGTTCAGCTTGCTCGGGTAGCCATGAGTGCGCATCTGCAACAACATTCTCTTTCCCCTTTTTGTAAGTTATTTCATAATCATATCTAAGAAGCTTTATTACCCATTTTTGCTGCTTAGGGAAAGATATCTTCTAATCCAAGAAATATTTTAAGCTTTAATGGTCAGTCTTGATTTGAAAGCATTACTCGATCAAGTACGGTCTCTATTTGGTCCTCGCATGCATAATTACGAGCATCTCCTTATCGTAAATAGTCATTTTGAGATGGGAAGGAGATAATGCCTTACTGGTATAAGTGAGGGGGCGACCATCTTGCATTAATAAAGCACCAATTCTAGCTTCGGAGGCATCGGCTTCAATAACAAAAGTCTTACCGAAGTCGAGTAGTGCTAGTACGGGCATTATCGTCATTGCAGCTTTAAGTTCGTCGAAGACGGTGGTAGTTTTGTCTGACCATTGGAAAGCATCTTTTTTTAGCAATGAAGTAAGGGGTGCATTGATCTTTCCATAGTTTTGTTGAATCTCAGATTTTGATAATGAAGTCAATTGTCATTTGTTGTCTAATCTATGTGTTGAGATAAGTGTGCAGGATTAACTACGATGAAAGTAAGACATGCAGCAGGAGTTACGCCGGAGTGATGACAATGATCATGTTGGGAGTTCGAGAGCTCGACGGAAGTTCGGACAGTCGTCGGCGGTTCAACGGGAACAAATCCGAGAAGTCCAGAAGCTTGCGAAAGAAGCTCGTCAGAACTTGCCAAGTGGATCGTTGCAAGTCCAGGAGTTTCCCGGAAGTCCGCAGGAGCATCACCGAGGGTTCATCGGATGATCGACGGAAGTTCACCGGAAACTCGCCGGAAGAAGCGACTGACGCACCGGAGCAAGCTACAAAATTGTCTTAGGATTTATCGTAGTTAGCACTAATGATTAAGTTGATAAGGGGAGGTGATCCCATTAGCTTAATCTTGGGGCAATTAGGCCCCTGAAAAACCCAAATTGGGCCGAATGGATCAACCCATTCGGACCCTGGTTGCTGTGGGAGGTGCAACCGCCCAAGCCAGGAGGTAGCACCGCCTGGGCGAAGTCTCCCAGGGAGACTAGGCGGTGCAACCACCCCCGCCAGGAGGTGCAACCGCCTGGGCTCAGTCTCCGAGCGAGACTGGGTGGTGCAATCTCCGCTGACAAGAGGTGGCACCGCCTGAGCTCAAGTTTCGAGCTCTGTCAGGCGGTGCAACCGCCTGATCCCGGAATTCCGGGAATTGACAGATTTGAGCTCCAAATTTGAACAGGGTTGGGGCCTATAAATACCCCACCCATTCAGCACTGAAAGGTAGCAACTTACACTCGAAATCTTGATATCTTTCTGTGATTCTTAGAGCTCAAAACTGTTGTGAAGACCAAAAGTTGTCCTCCTTCTGTTCTTCAAAGTTTGAGTTGTAAAGAGAGGAGAGAAAACTTCTGTAAGGGTTGTCTCCTAAGCCCGTAAAAAGGAGTGAATCTGTAAAAGGGTAGTTGGCCTTCGCCTATTGAAGGAAGGCCTCTAGTTGATGTCGGTGACCTCGTCGGTGGAGGAAGCCAAAAGTGGAGTAGGTCAAGATTAACCAAACCACTCTAAATCTCGGTTTGCATTTCCTTTGAGCATTTAGTTTCACTGCAAACTTCTCAATAGCTTACTGCCTTCTGCGATTTTACGAATGAGTTTCTAAGTTCATAACTTTCCGAATTTGCGTTTAGACGTAAATCGGCTTTTTTCGTACGATCATCATATTTCAGTTTACGCTTACGTTTTGATTTCAATCATAACTATTTACTGCCTTCAGTGATCTTACGAATAAGTTTCTAAGTTCATAACTTTCTAAATCTGCGTTTAGACGTAAATCGGCTTTTATCGTACGAACGTCGCATTTCAGTTTGCGCTTGTATTCTGCCTTCCATCATAAACTGCAAACTGCCTTCGTAGATCTACTTTAACGTCATCTCGCTTAATATCAAGTTAAAGTAATCTTAGAATCGGCTTTCACATCGAAATCATTTTTATCGAACGAATGCAACTTTCATTTTAATCGCTGAAAAATTTCCGCTGCACTAATTCACCCCCCCCTCTTAGTGCTCTTGATCCTAACAATTGGTATCAGAGCTCGGTTAACTCTCAAACGGATTAAAACCCAAGAGAGATGGCTTACGCCGGAAACCAAGAGGGCCATTCTATTACACGTCCACCCATGTTCAATGGGATGGAGTACACCTATTGGAAGACCCGAATGAGGATCTTTCTTATTTCTATGGACTTTGAATTTTGGAATCTTGTCGATAATGGTTTTTCGAAGTCTTCTCTTCCAATGATCGATTGGAATGATTTGGAGAAGAAGGCTTTCGCTCATAATGCAAAGGCTATGAATGCCTTATTTTGTGTACTTGATAAAAACGAGTTTAATCGTGTTTCGATTTGTGAAACCGCATTTGATATTTGGCACACACTCGAAGTGACTCATGAAGGCACAAGTGGAGTGAAATAGTCAAAAATCAATATTTTGTTACACTCTTTCGAACTTTTCCCGATGAAACCGAGTGAGACTTTTGGCGACATGTTTACCCGTTTGACGGATGTCGTCAACGGTCTAAAAGGACTCGGAAAAAGTTTTTTGCATTTTGTGCTCGTAAATAAGATTCTAAGATCCCTTCCTAAGAGTTGGGATCCTAAAGTCACTGCTATTCAAGAGGCGAAAGATCTAAACAACTTCCCTCTTGAAGAACTAATTGGGTCATTAATGACCTACGAGATGACTTGCAAAGCTCATGAAGAGCAAGAAGACATCCTTCCAAAGAACAGGAAGGATATATCACATAGAACTTTGGAAGACCAATTGAAAGAAAACTCAAGTGATGAGGACTGTGACGATGACATGGCACTTCTAACAAGAAAATTTAAAAAATTCATTAAAAGAAACAAGTTTAAGAATGACACTAAAAATAAACTTGAACCCAAGAAGGACCAAGTTATTTGCTATGAGTGCAAAAAGCCGGGATACTACAAGAGTGATTGTCCCCAAGTCAAAAAGAGAACAACAAAGAAGAAGGCGCTCAAAGCAACATGGGATGATTCGAGCGCGTCCGAAGAAGAGGAGTCCAACACCGAGCAAGTTGCTCATTACGCCTTAATGGCCATCGGAGAGGAGGTAACAAATTTATTAGATGCAGATTTATCTTTCGATGAATTATTAAATGCCTTCCATGACTTATTTGATGAATGCAAGATTATCAATATAAAATATAAATTGCTAAAAAAGGAGCATGATAGTCTTACTTGTGATTTTGATAAGTTAAAAACTGAATATCATGAAAGTTTAGATCCATGCATCAAATGTCATGATCTAGAAACTCTCCAAAAAGAAAACTTGCTACTTAAAGACACCTTGAAGAAATTCGAGGTTGGTAGCAAGTAACCAAACATGATCCTTGCAAACAAGGGTCACGTTCCAAAAAGGAGTGGAATTGGATTTGTGAGAAGTTCTCACCAAAATCCAACCACCTTCATAAAAGGCCCCATCTTACATGTTCAACACCAAACCAAATGCAACTTTTGTTGCAAACTTGGACACAATACACACTATTGTCCATTCAAGAAAATTAGTCCAAACAAATTGATTTGGGTTCCTAAAGGAACCATGATAAACTCTATGCAACATGATAAGTAATGTAGATCTATCTTTGAGGCGCCCAAAGGCAAATGGGTACATAAAAATCATCCTTTCTTGTAGAAACCCACACCATCGCAAGCTAGGAGCAAGAGATGGTACCTTGATAGTGGATGCTCAAGGCATATGACCGGAGATCCATCTCAATTCTCTAAGCTCATTAGCATAGACGAAGGCTATGTCACCTTCGGAGACAACAACAAGGGTAAAATCATTGGCAAAGGAACCATAGGTAACAAATTCAACTTTTTATTGAAGATGTTTTGTTAGTTGATGTTTTAAAACATAACCTCTTGAGCATTAGTCAATTATGTGATAAAGGATACACTGTCAAATTCGAATCTAATGCTTGCATCATTGAAAAACCACATAAAAACATGTCTATGATTGCATTAAAACAAAATAACGTATACACTATTGACATCAATGATTTGTGTAATGAAATGTGTTTTTCGGTTTTGAATGAGGATGCTTGGCTATGGCATAGAAGATTAGGTCATGCTAGCATGAAACTAATCACTCAAATATCATCTAAAGAAATTGTAAGAGGAATTCCTCATATCAAGTTCATCAAAGATAATGTATGTGATGCTTGCCAATTAGGTAAACAAATTAAGGGTAGTTTCAAAACTAAGAATCAAATAAGCACCTCTAGGCCCTTACAATTGATCCATATGGACTTGTTCGGACCAATCTCTACATCGAGTCTAGGAGGTAGCAAATACACCTTTGTCATTGTTGATGACTATAGCAGATATATATGGACCGACTTCTTAAAACATAAAAATGAATGCTTTAGATATTTTACCAAGTTTTGTAAACTTGTTCAAAATGAGAAGGGTTCTATGATTTCGTCAATTAGAAGTGATCATGGTGGAGAATTTCAAAACCATGATTTCCAAGAATTCTGTGAACTCAATGGATACAACCATAATTTCTCTACTCCAAGAAATCCTCAACAAAATGGGGTAGTAGAAAGAAAAAATAGAAATTTACAAGAAATGGCAAGAACCATGTTGAATGAACATAGCCTACCGAAATATTTTTGGGCCGAAGCCGTAAACATTGCATGCTATATTTTAAATAGAGTTGTAGTAAGACCCTTACTCACCAAAACTCCTTATGAGTTATGGAATAATAAAAAACCCAATGTTTCATATTTTAAAGTCTTTGGGTGTAAGTGTTTTATCTTGAATGAAAAGGATAACTTAGGAAAATTTGATGCTAAATCCGATGAAGGAATCTTTCTTGGTTATTCTTCGGTTTCTAAAGCTTTTCGTTTCTTCAATAAAAGAACTTTAATTATTGAAAAATCCATTCATGTTGTTTTCATTGAGATTTCCGAAATTAGGAAAAATGATCTTGATGATGATGTTAATTTTGATTCTTTGAATTTAAATGAAACCCCGTCTCAAACTAGCAACTTGGATGCATCCACTTCCCAGATTTCCTTACCCAAGGATTGGAAGTATGTAGATGCTCATCCTAAGGAGCTAATCTTAGGAGACACATCAAAGGGGGTTCAAACACGATCTTCTCTTAAAAATTTTTGTGCCAACGCAGATTTTCTCTCCCAAATTGAACCCAAATGTGTTGATGAAGCCATGAAAGATGATTCATGGATTATCGAAATACAAGATGAATTGAATCAATTTGAGAGAAATGAGGTGTGGACGCTTATTCCTAGGCCAAATGACCATTTAGTTATTGGTACTAAATGGGTCTTTAGAAACAAGCGAGATGAAAATGGTATCGTGGTTAGAAATAAGGCTAGATTAGTGGCCAAAGGTTTCAACCAAGAAGAAGGTATCGATTACGAAGAAACCTTCGCTCCTATGGCTCGATTAGAAGTCATAAGGATGCTCCTTGCCTACGCTAGTAGTAATAATTTTAAGTTATTTCAAATGGATGTTAAAAGTGCTTTTCTTAATGGCTTTATTTCGGAAGAAGTCTATGTTGAACAACCTCCTAGATTTGAAAATAATAGTCTCCCTAATCATGTGTTTAGATTAACTAAAGCTCTCTATGGTTTAAAACAAGCTCCAAGGGCTTGGTATGAGAGACTTAGTTCTTTTCTTATTGAAAATAATTTCATAAAAGGCAAGGTTGATACTGCATTATTCATCAAGAACTTTGAAAATAATTTTCTCATTGTTCAAATTTATGTTGATGATATTATCTTTGGTTCTACGAATGAATCTCTTTGTGAATCTTTTGCTAAAACTATGAGTCTTGAATTCGAAATGAGTTTAATGGGTGAGTTAACATTCTTCTTAGGTTTACAAATCAAACAACTAAGCAATGGCATCTTTATTAGTCAAACTAAATATGCTATGAATTTACTAAAGAAGTTTAATATGAATAACTCAAAAGCTATTAACACTCCTATGAGCACCTCCACTAAGTTAGAAATTGATGAAAGTGGAGAAAGCTTCGATCAAAAAACTTATAGGGGCATGATAGGAAGTTTACTTTACCTCACTGCAACTAGACCAAACATCATGTTCAATGTAGGACTTTATGTTAGATTTCAATCAAACCCTAAGATATCTCATCTCAAAGCAGTTAAAAGAATACTCAGATATCTTAATGGTACCACAAATCTAGGATTATGGTACCCAAAATCAGAGAATCTTGAGTTAATTGCTTATGCTGATGCGGACTTTGCTGGCTGTAGATTAGATAGAAAAAGCACATTAGGAACATGTCAATTCTTAGGACATGCCCTTGTTTCCTGGTCATCTAAGAAACAAAACTCGGTTGCACTATCGACAACCGAAGCTGAATATATTACAGCAAGTGCAAGCTGTGCACAAGTTGTATGGATGAAAAATACCTCAGAAGATTATAAAGTTCATTTTAAAAATATTCCCATTAAATGTGATAACACAAGTGCAATATGCTTAACAAAGAACCCTATACAACACTCAAGAACAAAATATATTGATATTAGACATTATTTTATACGAGATCATGTTACTAATCATGATGTAATCATAGAGTTCATTGATACTAAACATAAACTAGCTGATATTTTTACAAAACCTCTAAATGAAGAACAATTTGATTTTATAAGAAGAGAATTAGGAATGTTGATGTGTCCGAATACTTAAACTAGTTAAAATTACTTTTCGGACTTTATTGAATGACTTGATTGCCATGTGTTGAAATGTTTTGATTTTTGAAAAACTGTAGCATAATCTTGTCCGAATGCATGAAAGAATTCGTCTCATTTTCGGACTCGCTTTTTTTTTTTTGGTAAGTAAAAGTAAATTGATTATGTGTAAAGTTTCTACAAATAGCTTTATCTATACAAGTCATAGACAAAGCCAAGTAACTCATAGACTGCGAATGCGATAGTTATGACTATAAATGCTGTAGACTATAACTACCT
The DNA here is from genome assembly GCF_036884655.1 of Musa acuminata AAA Group. Classification (NCBI taxonomy): domain Eukaryota; kingdom Viridiplantae; phylum Streptophyta; class Magnoliopsida; order Zingiberales; family Musaceae; genus Musa; species Musa acuminata. The sequence continues at coordinate 14,160,317 of NC_088351.1, read as the reverse complement.
TTGGGTACATTATTTGGCATCATTCCCAAGATCATTAGCTAATAGCAAAATTAAATTTGATAAAAATATCTTTTTCTCTTCGGGTGAAGTGCTCGGTTTTAAGATCATGCTCCATACAAGATCTTGAGTCTCTAATAATCTCTTTCAAGAGCTGAGCATTGTTTGTGTGTTGACATTCAAAGATTCTATTACATCTCTCCTTCCACATCCACCAGATAGCGCATCTGAAAGTAACCTTTGCTAGGTGTGTAAGAGGCCCTTTTCTTGAGAAACATTGCACGAGATCGCCTAGTTCTTGGTGCAAGTTTGGTTGTGGCATTCTATTGAGTTCAAATCGCTGGAGAATCTCCTTCCATATCCATTTTGTATAATCACAAGCAAAATAGAGGTGGTCAACAGTTTCTTCTTGTTGCAAACAAAGGGAGCATCGATTAACATGATAGATACCTCTTCTTTTCATATTGTCTATTGTAGGTAGTTTATTGAGAAGGGCCTGCCATGTATATAAGGAGTGTCTTTGTGATCCCGGTCGATCCCATATCCAACTGCTTGGGACCCACTTGTTATTTCTTTGCCTAATTTGATTCCATACGGATGTGGCACTAAATTTGCCATTGTCATGAGGCCAAATAAGTATATCTGAAGAGTTGTTCCTGATTGGAATAGCTATGATAGTCGGCCAAAGTGATAACATTTTGGGAGAAGTAGGATTAGGGAGACACCATGTACCGTTAGCAATGAACTCGGAAACCTTCCAATCTTTGGGAGCCTTGAGATCTTTTCGTATTCTATCACCATATAATTGAAATATACTCTTCCCATTCACCCAAGGATCGTACCACATATTAGTACTAGTTCCAGAAGAGATTGCATAAGAAATGTGTTTGATTAGCCAATTCCTTGCCTTTAAAATTCCTTTCCAAGCTGTAGAGTGATATGTTCTTGTTGAAATTTCCCAGATTGATTCCTTTGAAAGATATCTAGTAGAAACCCATTGTGACCATAAGGAACATTTGTTTTGCAAAAGATCCCACAGTTATTGTACCAGGCATGCTTGATTCCAATCTCTAGTATTTCTTAAGTTTAGCCCCCCTTCATATTTCAGTTTGCAAATGCTATCCCAATTTACTATATGCATTGCCTTGTCATTTGTGCCATTCCAGAAGAAGTTCATTAATAACCGTTCAATATCTTGGATAAGTCCAACAGGCAGAAGAAATGCATTACACCAATATATAGAGTAGGAGTGCAATACAGAACGGATGAGTTCGAGGCGTCCTGCTTTAGATAGAAGCCTATTTTTCCAAGAAGAAATTATATTCTTTATTTTTTGCAGGATAGGCTGACAGTGGGTTTTGTGAATGCCTGTGGATATGAGCGGGAGACCCAAATAAGGAACTGGAAGGCTTCCCTCACTAACCCCCAAATATTATGCAATAAAGACCTTATCCTCAACGTAAAGGCTCATATATACTTTACTTTTAGCATGATTTAACTGAAGTCCAGAAACCATACCAAAGTCATTCATAATAGTAGCCAGGTTCTTTACTGAAGTTGGATCATTTTGGAGAAAGATAAGTAAATCATATGCAAATGTTATATGTGATATATGAATAGAGCCAGCATTGGGTACCTTAATGCTGCCATTTAAGACTGCATGTTCCAACATACAGCTAAGTCCTTCCATCGCAATAGTAAAGAGATACGGAGAGAGTGGATCACCTTGTCGGATGTCATTCGTGCTCCCAAAAAAACCAATAGGTGAGCCATTAAAGAGTATCGAAAACTTTGGAGTTTCTAGGCAAGATTGTATCCAATTAACCCATTCCTGTGGGAAGTTCATATCGAGGAGCATCTTATAGATAAATTTCCTATTGACCGAATCAAAGGCTTTCTGTAAATCAGCTTTAAAACATATTTTTGTCCCTCTTGCTTTTGAATGCAAATCTTTGACCAAGTCATTAGCAAGCAAAATGTTATGATGTATACTTCTCCCTTTGATGAAAGCAGCTTGATTTGGGCTAATGATCTTGTGTATTACCTTTTGCATTCTATTTGCCAATACTTTGGAGATGATCTTGTAAATAAAGTTGCATAATGATATGGGTCGATAGTTCTCTAGTGAATCAGCCCCTGCATTCTTCGGAAGTAAAGAAATAAAAGTGCAATTCATCTCTCTAAGAATATGACCTGAAGAGAAAAAATGTTGGCAAGCCTTGATCACATCATTTCCAATAATAGACTAAGTAGTTTGGTAAAATTCAGCTCGAAATCCATCTGGACTTGGGCTTTTGTGCTTTGGTGACTTAAAGACAACACATACAATTTCGTCGTCTATAATTAGGGCATTGAGGATTGAAATAGCTTCCGAATCAAGTTTTCTAGTCGGCTCCATATGAATGTTATTAGTTTTCCTAGCTTGATTGAGTAAGGAATAAATAATTGCTCTATGTGTGCTTTAACCTCTTCTAAATTCTCAATAAGATTATCATCTTTGTCTCTGCATTTGCTGATACGGTTAACAGCCCTTCGAGTAGCAATTAAAGCATAGAAAAATTTAGTATTGGAATCCCCTAGTGTAAGCCAATGCTGTCGAGACTTCTGCTTTGCAAAACTTTCCTCCTGAAGGCTTGCATGAAGTTATTTCTGGCTTCTGTCTCTTTGTAGATAATATTCTCATCATTTGGCTGAAGTTGTAGCTGATGTTGCAATGACATTAGTTCCTTCCTGCAAAATTGAACTGTGGTGGTAATATTGCCAAAGGTATTTGTATTCCACTCCTTTAATGCTGCTTTACAGCCTTTAAGCTTTTGACATAAGATGTATGGGGGGGATCCATGCACATTAACATTCCAAGCAGATCTGATAACATCAAGAAATTGAGGATGAGTACTCCACATGTTAAAGAATCTAAACGGTTTCTTGCCTCTTGGTGTCGCTTTGTCTGCGTGTATATACATTAAAGAATGGTCAGAAAACAAAGGAGCACCATACTCAAGAAGTGAATCTGGATAAACTGTTAACCATTCATGATTAATCAAACACCTATCAAGTCGAGCCATTATTTTTCTGTTAGCAGCACCTTGATTACTCTAGGAGAGCCAATTACCCACATATTTCATATCAAACAAAGCTGCAGTGTCAATGTAATCATTAAAACTTTGAAGTTGGCTTTCTGAAAGTTGTCTACCCCCCGCTTTTTCATTTGTGTACCGAACAGTATTAAAGTCTCCAAGAACAATCCAAGGTACATTGAGACAGCCATTTGCAATATTAGTCAGGTTAGACCAAAGAGTATTTCTTTCTTGCATACTATTTGAAGCATATATAGCAACGATCTGATCTCCCTTATTGTAGTGGTGATCGGATCTCCTGCAGCGTCGACTTCTCCTCAAGGGCGATAATACTATAGCAGAGACCATATCTCCCTAGGGCGACGGTACTGTAGCGGAGATCTGATATACTGCGACGGTGGCTTTTCCCTATGGAGACGATTCTAGCGGCGACCAGAAGAGGGATCAAACATGGCAGCGACGGCCCCTAGGGCTGGCGACGGTGGCGGGAGGGTTGATACGATGGTAAGACTCCCTACCGTTACCCCTCAATTGGCTCCTCCTCCATATCCTCTCCAGAGAGAAACTCCTTCGACGAAATAGCATCGAAGTAGGTCGCGCTCTAGATCACGACAGCCTGCCCTCATTTCCAGTGACCCTAGGCCTTGGACTAGCCTCTTCAAGGCTCCGATTGGAAGTCCGGATCTAAGCTTGGAATTCTTTACTCCAGAAGTTTAGGCTGATAAGAAGATTGCTGTATACGAGACTACTGATTCAGCAGAGCTTATTGAGACATGATCTATGGCGATTGTTGGCTAAGTGGTAGGTCTCAAAACATCTTATTTCCCACTATCCTCATTTATCAAAACTCAGTGGGGAATATCGTCATTTGATCTTCATATGCTGGAGAACGGATTCTTTGTTTGCAAGTTATACTCTGAAGAAGATTTACAATGGGTCCTCGAAGGATTCTGGACTATTCGCGGCCATCCAATGATTCTACGACGCTGGTCTCCTGATGTCCGTTTGGAGTTAGATAGCCTACAGTCTATTCCATTATGGGTATCCTTTCAAGGTATTCCTCTACATCTTTGGAGTCAACGTTTTATTGCAAAGTTATGCAGCACTCTGGGACAACCAATCTACATCGACAAAGCAACAGCTGCTCAGACGAGATTAGCATTTGCACGAGCATGTGTACTGGTTTCTTCCGACGAAGATCTTCCAAATGAGGTTTTCTATCGTGATCTTGATGGGAACACTCGGAAGGTACATGTCTCATATTCCTGGAAGCCACAACGATGTCAGCATTGCTTATCTTTTGGTCATGCAAATAGAGCTTGTCAGCAAACTCCAAAACAAATCACAAAGGTCTATCGACCACGTCAAGCGCCTCAGCAACAAAGCGAGTCTTCTCTAATGGCAGTAGCACCGATTGTGGCGAAGAATATTGAGCATTCCGACTCGCAAGGACAGCACCACGGACAGAAGGACAAATCCAAAACTATATCTCTTCCTATAATGTCGAAGCCTTCCATAACAGAGATTTCCCTTGGTACTAGTGGACAGGAGAAACATAAGTCATGAACTTCATTTCTTCCAAAATCATTGGATCCTTCCACAATAACTCAACAAACTCAGGCCCAAACAAATCTCGAGAGCAAGGATATTCTTCCTCAACAAACTCAGGCCACAACAAACATCGCCAACAAGGATATTCTGTCTCAACAAATTCATGCCCCAACAAACCTTTCTAGCTAGGCTACTCCAACAAGTACTATCCAGGATATTGTGCTGCAACAATCTTATCGTGCTTCATCAAACCCTGCCAATCAAGACCACATGATTCAAGGTATTTTAAAGTTTAAAAATCTACAAGCTGTAGATGAAGTGGATAAATATAGGAATAAAGCCATAAAAGGTAAGGATTTTGTGCGAGAGGAAAATATAAAACCGAAGGATAAGAAAAAGGATGGTACAGTCCATCCAAAGTCGTAGGATGAATACCTTACCACCTTTTCATTTCTTTATTACTGATGAAGATAACATGTTGGAATGTTCGCAGACTTAAAAAGCCGGAGAAATGTCGGGAGCTCAACAGAATAATCAAGTCTACCGCATGTGATATTGTTATTCTAGTAGAAACGAAAATTAAACAATCATGCATTCAAGCTCAAAAGAATTTATTATGGCCGAACGCAGAACTGTTTACCAATGACTCAAATGAAACTTTTGGTAGAATAACTCTATTAATGCTTGGTTTATTTCTGCTACTGATTAATTCATTCATCTTAAGGTAGAGGATAAAAAGAATGGCTGTCATTTTCGGACTCGCTTAATAGCTGGAATGACAAAAATCAAACACACTCTTATGAAAAATATTTTTTTCAAAATGGATTTGATAAAATGACTTTCCTCCTTCATGCACAAAGAATTATAACATACAAGGAGAAGAAGTATTCAAAGCATTATACTTATCATGCCTTTCTTTATATGCTTGATAACTTACTTATATTGCTCTCCTAGTATCACATCTACCATGCTTTTTGTTAATGACAAAGGGGGAGAAATATATGAATTGATTTGATGCTATAAACACTGATGCGATGATTATGCCATGCTTGCATCATCAAGAGATATATGAAAAGATGCCATGCAACACTTGCTAAAATATAAGAAATGTGTGCATCATGTAATGATATCAAAATCTTACTTCACAGCTTTACATGTTGATATGTTACAATATGATGAATTGCTACTATTACTATCATTCAAACTTGTAATGTAAAATTTGAAAATGAATGTCAAGCCTTGACATCATCTTCAAAGAGATACATCATGATAGGAATCATGATGGGAATATGTCTCTTGAATTTATAAGGTTTTAAATTCAAGAATGACTTATCTCAAGTATGACATATAGATAGGGGGAGTTAAGGTTAACTCCATTATCAATTGATTGTCATCATCAAAAAGGGGGAGATTGTTCAATCTCGGATTTTGATGATGAAGTCAATTGTCATTTGTTGTCTAATCTATGTGTTGAGATAAGTGTGCAGGATTAACTACGATGAAAGTAAGATATGCAGCAGGAGTTGCACCGGAGTCATGACAATGATCACGTTTGGAGTTCGAGAGCTCGACGGAAGTTCGGACAGTCGTCGGAGGTTCTACGGGAACAAATCCGAGAAGTCCAGAAGCTTGCCAAAGAAGCTCGTCGGAACTTGCCAAGTGGATCGTCGCTAGTCCAGGAGTTTGCCGGAAGTCCGCAGGAGAATCACCGAGGGTTCATCGGATGATCGACGGAAGTTCGCCGGAAACTCGCCGGAAGAAGCGACTGACGCACCAGAGCAAGCTGTAGAAATTTTCTTAGGATTTATCGTAGTTAGCACTACTGATTAAGTTAAAAATGGCAGGTGATCCCATTAGCTTAATCTTGGGGCAATTGGGCCCCTGAAAAACCCAAATTGGGCCGAATGGATCAACCCATTCGGACCTTGGTTGCTGTGGGAGGTGCAACCGCCCAAGCCAGGAGGTAGCACCGCCTAGGCTAAGTCTCCCAAGGAGACTGGGCGGTGCAACCGCCCCAGCCAGGAGGTGCAAATGCCTGGGCTCAGTCTCCGAGCGAGACTGGGCAGTGCAACCTCTCCTGAGAAGAGGTGGCACCGCCTGAGCTCAAGTTTCGAGCTTTGCCAAGCGGTGCAACCGCCCCAGTCAGGAGGTGCAACCGCTTGAGCTCGGTCTTCGAGCTCTGGCAGAGAGGTGCAACCGCCCCTAACAGAGGTGGCACCGCCTAGAGGCTCAGTCTTCGAGCTTTGCCAGGCGGTGCAACCGCCCCAGTCAGGAGGTGCAACCGCCTGATCCCGGAATTCCGGGAATTGACAGATTTGAGCTCCAAATTTGAACTGGGATGGGGCCTATAAATACCCCACCCATTCAGCACTGAAAGGTAGCAACTTACACTCGAAATCTTGATATCTTTCTGTGATTCTTAGAGCTCAAAACTGTTGTGAAGACCAAAAGTTCTCCTCCTTTTGTTCTTCAAAGTTTGAGTTGTAAAGAGAGGAGAGAAAACTTATGTAAGGGTTGTCTCCTAAGCCCGTCAAAAGGAGTGAATCTGTAAAAGGGTGGTTGGCCTTCGCCTATTGAAGGAAGGCCTCTAGTTGACGTCGGTGACCTCGTCGGTGGAGGAAGCCAAAAGTGGAGTTGGTCAAGATTGACCGAACCACTCTAAATCACGGTTTGCATTTCCTTTGAGCATTTTACCTTCACTGCAAACTTCTCAATAGCTTACTGCCTTCTGCGATTTTACAAATGAGTTTCTAAGTTCATAACTTTTCGAATCTACGTTTAGACGTAAATCGACTTTTTTCGTACGATCATCATATTTCAGTTTACGCTTACGTTTTGATTTCAATCATAATTGTTTACTGCCTTCTGTGATCTTACGAATAAGTTTCTAAGTTCAGAACTTTCTAAATCTGCGTTTAGATGTAAATCGGCTTTTATCGTACGAACGTCGTATTTCAGTTTGCGCTTGTATTCTGCCTTCCATCATAAACTGCAAACTGCCTTTGTAGATCTACTTTAACGTCATCTCGTTTAATCTCAAGTTAAAGTAATCTTAGAATCGGCATTCACATCGAAATCATTTTTATCGAACGAACGTAGCTTTCGTTTTAATCGCTGAAAAATTTCCGCTGCACTAATTCACCCCCCCCCCCCTCTTAGTGCTCTTGATATTAACAAGTTTTTCACAAAATTGTGGTAGTAGCCTATTAAACCAAGAAAACATGCTTCAATTTTAGAAGGGTCCACCATCACACCTTCCTTTGATATGATATGCCTAAGATATTCCACCTTTTATTGAAGAAAGTAGCACTTCAAATTTTTTGATAAAAAGAACATGTTCTCATAAAATCGTCAAAACAAGTCGTAAGACCTGAAAATGATTTTCAATAGAAGGGCTACAAATAAGGATATCGTCGAAGAAAACCAACACAAACTTACAAAGATAATTCTAAATAATATCATTTATAAGGCTCTGGAAGGTTGAGGGAGCATTGGTGAGACCAAAGGGCATAACCAAAAATTCGTAGTGGTCATTGTGTATTTAAAAGGAGATTTTTGGTATGTCTTCTTTATACGCTCATTTTTGATGATACCCGGATCGAAAGTCTAGCTTTGTGAGGACTCGTGATTTCTTTAATTTATCAAGCAATTCATCTACTAGTGGAATAGAGTATTTGTCCTTGACGGTTATTGTAACACCCCTCATTTCCGAATTTTCGTATAAATTTCTGGTGATAATGTAAGCATTTATTTTAAATTGACAAAAGAAATAGAGTATGAATCAGAGGTAACTTATTTGTAAGATGTGGGAGATCTGTTAAAAAAAAAAAGAGAAAAAATATGAGGACCTATATGTAAACCTAAGGACCTAATCGTGAATATGATAAAAACAAGGACTAAACTGCAAAACACACAAAATGACAAATTCCACCATTTAAGCCTCTCTGCCTTCGTTCTTAAGGAAGCAGAGAAGGCAGCTCGTGGGTGATCAGGGAAAGAAAGAAGAAGAAGAAGAAAAAAATTGGTGTTTTTAGGGTTCTTGCTTTAATCTTTTCACTTCGGGTCAAAATTCTCAAAGGCAAGTGTTCTAACCCCATCCTACAGAATTTTTAGTCTCTGTTTTATGTTGATTCAAAATAAACTAAAGGATTTCTATTTAGAAACTGATATGTTCTCTCCTTGGGCAAAGAACCATCGATTCTGAAATTTTTCGGTAAACTGACCCCTATATACGATTCCAGCTATAATTTTTATTACAAAATGCAGATTTGAACAGGTCCTAGTTTGTTTGAAATAAGACTCATATATCTTTCTTATGACACAAATTTTGAAGATTTTGAATACCGAATACATACCCAAAACGTCTGTTGCAAATGAGTCTATGAACGCTGCAAATCAGGGATTAAGATTTATGACCTTTTGATACTGAAATGCCTAGAACTCCCTGTTGGAAATTCTGATTTATACCAACCAGATTTTATTTGAAACTAGACTTGAAAATATTTCTTTTGACATATAGTTTGAAAATTTTGGAATTCAATTGCCTACCCTATTATCTGTTGAATCTGACCATATAAATTCTGCAAAACAGTGATTGTGTTTTTGACCTTGTGTTACCAAATCAAAGGTAACTCCGTGTTGGGAACCCTGTTTCATATGAAATTTGTTCCATCAGAATATAGATTGATATATGGTTCGACCATAGCTTTTTTATGGGTATTGGAGCATAATTGATATTCTGAAGTATTTGTTTGATGTGCCATTGGAATTATGTCCGAAATCGAGCTTTGGTCGATTTCGCGTATTCTGTTCCGTTCCTTTGGATATTTGAATTCGTCTAACCTTCTTATTGGAATTGAGCTAAATATAACTGCTTGGAATCCCTGTACACTATTGTTTTCCTTTCATTCTAAATCTTTATACATTTGTGAGAGATTTGTTCTTTGTTTCGTATTGTCTCGAAAAGGCACATGCACGTTTTGTTGTTCCGCGTGTGCTTCCGATATATGCTACTTATTGTTAAAACTGCCCTCTTGTACTCTGGTGTGTGGGATTGTCTGGACCTTTGCCAGAAATGGTAAAGGGTATGCGCTTATTGCCCGCTCTGTGGGGTCCCGCTTTGTGGGATATTCTGGACCTTTGCTAGAAATGGTAAAGGGTATGCGCTTATTGCCCACTCTGTGGGGTCTGGCTTTGTGGGATATTCTTGACCTTTGCCAGAAATGGTAAAGGGTATGTGCTTAGAGCCTGCGATGCTCTACCGGCCCCCTCTGACTTCACCTAGACATGGGTGGATGGACCTCGCAGACGTGAGAGACTTTTGTTAGGTGGTCATTCAGAAATGGATGAATCACATTTTGACTGAGATCCCACTACACCTTCTATATGTTTGATATGACATCCAGAGTTTTGGTGAGTTGTTTCTGTTAATGCTCTGGATAAGAATGATATGATTGCAATGTCAAGGACGACGTTTGAGCTTCTGTACGATATTTATTTTTGATATGCTCTGAAATGCTTCATTCACTGATGATTTTGCTTCGAAATGTTCCATATGCCATTGATATGCTTCGGAACATTTTATATGCCATTGATAAGCTCCGTTATGTTTCATTTGTTACAGATATGCTCCAATTACTCTATGCCCCAACTGTTAGGAACCAAATATGTAAGATTGAAAGGACAATTATGTTTTTGCTCCTAATGATATTATGTCTACGAAATCGTATATTCTGCCTTGTATTTTGAGAATGTATCTTTTTGGAAATTGTACTATTTTGATATGGATATGTTAGTCACTTGCTGAGCTCTTTATGCTCGCCCCATTTGTTGATAAAATTTTCATGATAGCGTATCGCTTGCTTAAATGTTAAGATTGGGCTAAGGCGGTGGAAAGTTTAGAAGATTTTGGGTAGATCTTTGTTAGCATATGTGTATTTTCCGTATAAGATACTTTGCATCTTATGAAATGTGACGATAAATGTAAATGTGTGGATTTTGTGTAAGATAAAGGATCCCTTATGTATAGGATTTTGGAATGTTAAGTTAAATTTATGTAAAGATACGAACTTATGGTAATCGTTGGTTTGGTGACTGCATAGACTTCCCCACTTGTAAATTTATGTTGTGGTTACTATTTTGATGAGTTGAGTTCAGATTATATGAATTATCGAGTGATGTGTGGTATGTTTGTGAACTGCACAAGGTGATGAATTTGTAGACTATAAAGGTGAAATTTTGATATGAATGTTTTCTTAGTGACGTCAAATGTGTGTTTGGATCCTGGGTTAGTTATGATGAAAATTTAAAATATTGTCGATATTTTGAGGGGCGTGACAGTTATGCCGTTGAGAGCTCAGTAATCAACGTATATTCACCATGTTCCGTCCTTTTTTTGTACGAGGGGCACCGGTAAAGAGTGGGGGCTGCAACTTGGCCAAATAACTCATGTTTTGTGTATCTCTTTTACAATCCTTTCTATTTCATCATTTTGGAGATGTGGATACCAATATAGTTGAGTATTTGCTGGAGGTTTGCCCCGAAGAATCAGTTTACAATGATCATGCCGACGGGTAGGAGGTAGGTTGCACGGTTCATCAAATATATCTTAAAATTCAGTAAGAAAAGGAAGTAGGTTTGGATTTTCAAATTTTATTAGCTTTCCCTTAGTTTGCTGCTTAAGTTGTACCAAAAATCGGCTACATGCTTTGTGCAAAACATTCTTCATTCGTTGTGTGCAAATCGTCGTTACGTCGCCCCCATGTTTCCCGTGCAGTATCACTTGTTTCCCCTTACTGTAAAATTTCAAAATTAGTTTCATAAAATTTTAGGAAATATCACCTAATATAATCAGCCATTCGATTCTAAGCATGGCCTCATAATCATCAAGATGGAGGAGGAAGAAATATATAATTATCTCTTGATCCTACAGCAATAGTTTCACCCGCGGGCACTTATGATTACACTTCAAAATTCGTCCATCGGCGACCTTAACCTCAAACCTACTGCGGTTCTCAATAGGTAAGGCTATTTGGAGAGCAACCTTACTATTCATAAAATTATTAGTGCTCTCGGTGTCAATAAGAATAGTGATAGGTTGTTGCTTTAGAAGTCCTCCCACTTTCATCATTTGTCGGTTCGTGTAACCGGCAAGGGCATGTATCATAATATCAACCAGTAGCTATTCTTTATCTATGACCTCTTCCTCATGATCCTGGGCCTCCTCCTCCATGTCTTCAGGAGGTTCAATCAGTAGGAGGTGGCCCGTTTCACAATGCCAATAAAGACCCTTTACTGATCGGTCACGTGGTTCTTCTCTTGTCAATTTTTTTGTTTGCGAAGGATGGCTAGGAGCAGAAGGAGGTTTATATGACGTGGGCCTAGGAGAGGGTCTTATCCTCCGAGCATCTTGGTTGAGTCGTTCTTCTCATATTCGAGCAAAAGAAATCGCAACTATCACGGTACGGGGCTACCGCACCTTAACCTCCCCTTTTATCCAGCTTGAGTCCTTTTATGAATGTTCCTAACAATTGATGGTCAATCCAATCATGAGCAAGGTAGGATAGCTTCTCAAACCTACTTTGGTTCTCTTGAATCGTTAAGGTTTGTCAAATCTTTGCAAGTTGGCCATCAATATTTTCATACTTCATAGGTCTGAAACGATTTAGCAGTGCATTCTTAAATTGATTCCACGTCAAAGCCCCATGATTGTATTACAGCCAATCATACCATTGAATAGCATCTCCTTCAAGGTGGATGATAGCAATTTCCACCATAGCATCATCTGACATTCGGTAGTAGCGAACATAATGTTCAACGCGCGAAATCCACCTCGCTAAGTCTCCTTATTCCCATCGTGGGAAGTCCACCCTCATGCGTGGCTAAAGCATATCTGAGGGTTATCTCTCCTTCTCTAGAGGCCTCTATGAACTCTCTCCTTACTGAAATTGTTGAATCTCAGATTTTGATGATGAAACCAATTGATAGTGTTTATCTTATCTATGTTTTAAGTAACGCAGAAAACTTCGATCATGGAGAGATAATTAAAAGTAGGAAGAATCATGTTAGGCCAGAGTGGAACATGTTAGACGAATGGACGTCGAGCCGTAGGATCGGTCTATGTATCAGTAGAAGACTTCGGGCTAGGAGTTTGGGCATCGGGCCAAGATGAGCGAAAATTGCGCTAAGGAAATCAGAGTTGCGGAAGTCAACTGGCCGATTGGGCAATAGGCCACAAGAGAGGATGATGCGCCGAAGAATCGGATGAAGCGTCGATGAACCAATTGTTAGGATCGGAGCGGCACTAAGAGGGGGGGGGGTGAATTAGTGCAGCGGATTAAAACTTCGGTTTTAGAAAATCTTTCGTACGATAAAAATAATGTTTCATATGAAATCATCTTAATTGCGTTGAAAGCGTACGTAATAAGATGAGGGCAGTGAACTTAGCAAAGTAAAGGTTTGCAGAAAGATAAATGCAGTAATCAAATGCAAACCAGAGATCACGCCAATTTTAGAGTGGTTCGGTCAAATGACCTACTCCACTTGCGAGGCCCCTCTTCGATGAGGCTCCCACCTTCCACTAGCAACTCTTTTGAAATGGAAGGGCAAATACCCCTCTTACAACTCTTTACAAGCGGTTCACTCTCTTACAGATTTTTGAGAAGGAATGAGGTGAACACTAGCAAATTGAAAACTAGACATTCTAAGACCTTTTCTAAGAGCTTTCTCTCAATCAATTGCTGCTCAAAAGTTGTAATCTCAGCTGAGATTTGAGGGGTATTTATAGGCCTCAAGAGGATTCAAATTTGGGCTCCAAATTTGAATTCTCGTGGAGTTCCCGATGCTGGCGGTGCCACCGCCTGTCAGTGACGGTGCCACTGCCTGCTACTGTCAGACGTTGACAGTGCTGGACGGTGCCACCGCCCAGCCCAAGCGGTGCTACTGCCCAGCTTTCGGGCACTAGGCGGTGCCACCGCCCGGCTCTCGGGTGCTGGGTGGTGCAACCGCCCAGTCTAGCAGTGCCACCGCCAAACTCTTCGGTTGACTTGGTTTAGCGTTAAACTTAGCTCATACCAAGTCTAATTTTGGGCCCAATTGGCCCTTAACTAGGATATATGATTGTCTCTTAATCCTAATCCTAATTACAAGTTAACTACATAACAAAACACATCCTAAGCAATTTTTAACTGCGAGCGTCGAGTCTTGATCTGGCGAGCTTTCCGACGAACTTCTTCCGACGGACACCCAGCAAGCTCCCGAACTTTGTGATGACTTTAATGAGTAGCCGAGCCATCTCGGTGATCTCCGTGAACCTCTGACGATCTCTTCGGCGAACTTTTGAAAATTTCGACAGGTTCCCGATTTTTTCTTGGTTAGTTCCGGCAGCATCTCCGACGATTCTTCGGACTCTTAAACGTCCATCGAACTTGACTCTGGTATCCTTGCTTTGTGTTTTCTGGTTATCATAGTTAATCCTGCACACTTAACTCAATAATATGGGTTAGATCAAATGACCCATCAATTGATTTTATCATCAAAATCCGAGATTCAACAATCTCCCCCTTTTTGATGATGACAATCAATTGATGACGGAGTTAAACATAACTTCCCCTATCTATATGCCATATTATGAGAAGATAAAACACTTGAATTCCATCCCATTGAATTCAAGCATAAACCGATAAGTTCTAATCATATAACTTATCGTTGTTCTTATTAATTATAATGTAAATGCAAAACTTCAATCTTTTTCATGTCGAAAGATAAGAGACAAATTTTACTAGTACAAATGATTTTCAACATGAATTTCATGATTATACATTTTAGACACGCATTCAATATGATCAATCGATTGTGTGATATACTCAAAGATTAAGCAAGGCACATAATACATTCATGTCACATTAGCTTATGTAAGTCGTCACTTTTCTCCCCCTTTGTCATCAACAAAAGGGAAAGAATAACCCTTTGAAAAATTCATCAATACAAGTTTACCAAAAATACTTATCCAGAATTCAGCTTAAAAAGAAAAAGATCAGCATTCTATCAGAAGCATATATCCAGAATTTTAAGTATGCATTTAAGAAGAAGGTTCAGATTTTGTTCAAAAGATGACCCGCTCGGAACATGAGATCAATAGTAAAACATAACAGAATACAAAGATACATCAATCCGTAGGAGGAAACCCAAAGTGCTGATATATAACATTTATTTTTTGGTTTAGCTGTCGTAGCTCCTTTAAAATTTCAAGTTGCTGGAGTTGAATTTGTTCTTGCTGCGATTTGAGTTGGTCTTGTTGGAATTTGATCTGAGATAGTTCTGCCATAATGATTCCTTCATAGGATGAAATAGGAGCTGGAGGCGCTGCATCAAAGGGACTAGGAGGAGGAGATTCATTTCCCATTAATATTGGTGTTTCTGGTTGTTCTATTGGTGGAGGAATAGGATCTGTCCTTCTAGGTTGCCTTATCCATATTCCATTGTGAAATATGCACCTAAGTCTCTTCAGTAGATTTTTATTGATGACATTATATCTATTACTCTGAAGTGTTTCTTCATCGGGTGGGATGCAAATGTTATAGGCATGAAGAAATCTAGTGATTAACCCCCCATATGGCAACATAAGATATTTAGCTGTAATGTCCTGCATGTGTTGCCGTATAGAGTATCCAAAACAGTTTTGTTGACCGGTCATGACCCAATACATGGTGCTTATCTCTATTGTACTCAATTCATCAAGATGATATTGCTTAGGGAATAGTATGCTTGTCATGATATGATGAAGAATCTTAGAGTTAAAAGGTAGTAAGTGTTCACAACTCTTGGGTATTATTCCGAAGTTTGAGTTTGCAAAAATTGTTTCGATAGCTTCGGCGTAGGTTGCTCCTATTATATTAACATCCCATTTTCCTCTAAAATAGCAGCCCCTATCTTTTTCAGTGATGCCGATGAGTTCACAAATAGAATTATCCGAAATCCTAATTTGTGTTCCTAAGATGTAAGAACTTAGGCTATCGTTATCTACCCATAGGTTTCATAAAAGAGCTTAACTAATCTAGGATAAACTGGTTCATCTATTTGTAAGAGAGGTAGAGCCTCTAGATGAGCAAACCACCTAATAGGTTCCAAATCTCCTAGTTCATCAAGATCAACGTATTTTCCCTTATGAACATATCTTTTTTCAAAATTTGGAAACCTAATGGCGTTTTCTTTGGATATAAAAAGATTATGGTCATATGAATCTCCTTCAATCCTTTTCCCTTTTGATCTCTTAGGAGGCATTTTCTAGACAAAATGATAAGAGAAATATGAATTGTAATGAATAGATGAAACAAGAAGAGAGTTGAGGGAAGATTTTACCTTATAGAGTGTTTTTTTGAGATGATGGAGAGTTTGGACCAATAAAATTCCTTCTCCAAGGTATGTAGAAGTTAGAATGAGAGATTGAGAGAATTTGGGAGGGTTGGAGCAGAGGTTCCACGGGTTGGGGGCGGTGTCACCGCCGGCCCTATCCCTCTCGGGTTTAAAAGGGCTCTCGGGCGGTGCCACCGCCTGAACAAGCGGTGCCACCGCCTGAACAAGCGGTGCCACCACCTGGCGCCCGAGCGCTCAAGCGGTGCTACCGCCAATTCTGGCGATGCCACCGCTGGCTGGCCGCGGAAGAAGAAAAATTTCTTCCTTCTTGATTTCCAGAGTTCTTTGACGTAAGCAAAGGTTGAGATATTGAGTTGTAATTTAATGTATCATTTGAAATCGAAAGAAAAGGATGATATCAAATCCACAAACGAACGGAACAATGATAAGCCATTCTACATTCAAACGTTTTACTCTAAGGGACAATTTAACATGCCTAGTTCCCTTCTAATAAATTCAAATCGGTCTTCATTTAGGGCTTTTGTAAATATATCTGCTAATTGATGCTTTGTGTCAATGAATTCTAGAACAACATCATTGTTAAGGACATGATCGCGTATGAAATGATGCCTAACGTCGATGTGCTTAGTTTTAGAATACTGAATTGGATTTTTAGTAAGACATATAGCACTAGTATTATCACATTTTATGGGAATGTTCTTAAAGTGAATTTCATAGTCTTCTAATGTGTTTTTCATCCATACAACTTGTGCACAGCATGCACTAGCAGCAATGTATTCGGCTTCTGCCGTAGATAGTGCTACTGAATTTTGTTTCTTGGAAGTCCAAGAAACAAGTGCATGTCCTAAAAATTGGCATGTTCCGGATGTACTTTTTCTATCTATCCTACATCCGCCAAAATCGGCATCCGCATAAGCCATTAAATCAAAAATTTCAGATTTTGGATACCATAAACCTAAATTCGGAGTACCTTTAAGATACCTAAATTTTCTTTTAACACTTTTAAGATGAGATAATTTAGGATTTGATTGAAACTTAGAACAAAGTCCTACACTAAACATGATATCCGGTCTAGTTGCGGTAAGGTAGAGTTGACTACCTATCATTCCCCTATATGTTTTTTGATCGAAATTTTCACTATTTTCATCCATATCTAACTTAGTCGCAGTACTCATAGGGGTGTTTGTTGCTTTTGAATTATCTATGTTAAATCGTTTTAACAATTCTACCGTATATTTAGATTGGTTAAGAAATATACCATCCTTAGTTGTTTGATTTGTAATCCTAAAAAGAAAGTTAATTCCCCCATTAAACTCATTACGAATTCATGACTCATAGATTTGGCAAATGATTCACATAGTGATTCATCCGAAGAGCCAAAAATAATATCGTCAACATAAATTTGCACAATAAGAAAATTATTTTCAAAATGTTTAATAAATAATGTAGTATCAACCTTGCCTTTGGTAAAATTATTTAAAATAAGAAAGGAACTAAGCCTTTCATACCAAGCTCTAGGAGCTTGTTTCAAGCCATAGAGAGCCTTAGTCAATTTGAATACATTATTAGGAAAAAGAGTATTTTCAAATCCGGGAGGTTGTTCGACATATACTTCTTCGGAAATAAAACCATTCAAGAAGGCACTTTTGACATCCATTTGAAATAGTTTAAAATTATAACTACTAGCATAGGCAAGGAGTATCCTTATGGCTTCTAATCGAGCCACGGGAGCGAAGGTTTCTTCGTAATCGATACCTTCTTCTTGGTTGAAACATTTGGCCACTAATCTAGCCTTGTTTCTAACCACGATACCATTTTCGTCTTGCTTGTTTCTAAAGACCCACTTAGTACCAATGACTAAATGGTCACTAGGTCTAGGAATAAGCTCCCACACCTTATTCCTCTCAAATTGATTCAATTCCTCTTGCATTGCAATAACTCAAAAATCATCTTTTATGGTCTCGTCAATGCACTTAGGTTCGATTTGAGAGAGGAAGGCGGCATTAGCACAAAAATTCTTGAATGAGGAACGAGTTTGAACCCCTTTAGATGTATCCCCTATAATTAGCTCATTTGGATGAGCATCTATATACTTCCATTCCTTAGGCAAGGAAATTTCGGAAGAAGGTGCATCCAAGTTGCTATTTTGAGGAGGGGGTTCATTTAAATTCAAATTATCAAAACCAAGATCATCATCAAAATCATTTTTCTTAAAATTTGAGACTTCATTAAAAACTACATGAATAGACTCTTCAATTACTAAGGTTCTTTTATTAAAAACCCGAAAAGCTTTTGAAACGGAAGAGTAACCAAGAAAGATGCCTTCATCGGATTTTGCATCAAATTTTCCTAAGGCATCCCTTTCATTTAAAATAAAGCATTTACAACCGAAAACTTTAAAATAGGAAATATTTGGTTTTTTGTTATTCCATAATTCATAAGGAGTTTTTGATAAGGAAGGTCTTATTAGGACTCTATTCATGATGTAGCAAGCCGTATTTACGGCTTCGGCCCAAAAATACTTAGGTAAACTATGTTCATTTAACATAGTTCTTGCCATTTCTTGTAGGTTTCTATTTTTTCTTTCAACTACTCCATTTTGTTGGGGATTTCTCGAAGTGGAGAAGTTATGATTGTATCCATTGACTTCACATAAATTTTGAAAGTCATGGTTTTGAAATTCGCCACCATGATCACTTCGTATTGATGAAATCATGAAACCTTTTTCGTTTTGAGTGAGTTTACAAAATTTAGAGAAATACTTGAAACAATCACTTTTGTGAGTTAAGAAATAGGTCCAAGTGTATCTAGAGTAGTCATCCACAATCACAAAAGCATATTTGCTTCCACCTAGACTTGTTGTATCAATTGGTCCAAATAAGTCCAAATGGATCAATTGTAACAGTCTAGTGGTGCTAATTTGATTTTTTGGTTTGAAGCTTGTTTTTATTTGTTTCCCTAGTTGACATGCATCACATACCTTATCTTTAATAAACTTCATATTAGGAATCCCTCGTACTAGTTCTTGAGATGAGATTTTAGATATTGTTTTCATGCTTGCATGGCCTAATCTACTATGCCAAAGCCAAGCATCATCATTTATGGCGGATAAACACATTTCATTACTTAGTTCATCAAGATTGATGGTGTAGACATTATTTTGTTTTAAAGCAATCATAGTCATGTTATGATTTGGTTTTTCAATAATGCACTTATTTGATTCAAATCTAATGATATAACCTTTATCGCATAATTGACTAATGCTCAATATATTATGTTTCAATCCATCAACTAGTAACACATTATCAATGGAAAAACTTGATTTGTTACCTATGGTTCCCTTGCCAATGATTTTGCCTTTGTTGTTGTCTCCGAAAGTGACATAGCCTTCGTCCATGCTAGTGAGCTTGGAGAATTGGGATGGATCTCCGGTCATATACCTTGAGCATCCACTATTAAGATACCATCTCTTGCTCCTAGCAAGTGATGGTGTATGTTTCTACAAGAAGGAATTGTTTTTAGGTACCCATTTACTTTTGGGTGCCTAAAAAACTAATCTAACTTGTTTATCATGTTGCATAGACTTGGTCATGGTTCCTTTAGGAACCCAAATCAATTTGTTCGGACTAATTTTCTTGAATGTGCTAGTCATAGGTGCCCAGCAAGCCAATCACGTGAGTGATGGCACGTGTGACTTGATACAGAATCTTTTTGCTTATTATATTTTGGCATATATCACTTTATAACTATTGCATAAATGCATATATATTGTGATGTCCTTGGATTTGTGCAATGGGAATCGGATCGTGATGAGATCACGATAATGAGATCGATTCACCTTTAAACACATATCCTAAATAATCCCGGTCATAGGTTACTCGAGAGGGACATCGTGATAACCGGATAGACTGGTGTGCTGTATACCCGTCCATATGATGGATGCAGCTGGTCTCATAGCTGCTCGTGTAGGGACACTAGGGATACAGTACAGGTGCTCATTGGAGAATGAGTTCACTGATTGATCCGCTTACGGAATGCTGGATGGTTGATGATGCCTTATTGTCAGACAGCGATTTCGTAGTCCTAGTGGTGTATCTGGTCCTTAGACTTGAGACACCAAGGATGTCCTGTATGAGTGCTCCACTCTTTGATACCAGACTTATAGGTTTGGCTGTCCCCAGATCTAGTACAACTGGTCATTGGGAGTGGTAGTCGACCTTACGAGGGCTATTGAGTGTCAATAGAGGATCATCCACTCTCGGCATAATGAGAGGAAGATCCCATGTGTTCTTGCTCAGACAAATCCCTGGCCAGGGTCATTCGGGTTGAGAGAGAAAGAGTTCTCCGGGAGAATCCGATTAGAGCAAGACTCGAGTAGAAACCGTATGGGTCTGACAGCACCATGCTCGATATACGGTCTCTGGGATATTAGATGGATGAGGGACTATAGGTACATGGTAACTGAGGACAGAAAGGTCCAATGGATTGGATTCCCCTGTATCGTCTGGGGACTACGGCGTAGTGGCCTAGTACTTCCGTAGTCGATGAGTCGAGTGAATTATTACAGAGATAATAATTCACTGAGTTAGAAGGAGTTCTGACAGGTATGACTCACGGCCAGCTCGATATTGGGCCTAGAGGGTCACACACATATGGTAGGCATTGCGATGAGTAGAGGTTCGGATATGAGATATCCGACGGAGCCCTTGTCTTATTGGATGCAGATCCAATACCCACTAGGGAAAGGACCCATTAGGGTTTTGACACGGGATCTCTATAAATAGGAGGGATTCACAGCCTCATAGGCTAGAGTCTTTGCTTGCCCTTCCTATTCTCCTCTCCCTCTCCACCTCAGAGTAGGCCTGGAGTTTTGAGGAGCGTCGTCGCAACCCTGCTGTGTGGATCACCGCTAGAGAGGAGGACGCTTGACCTCCTTCACCCTCTCCTAAGGATCTGCAAGGAAACAGGGATATACGATCTCCCTAGGTAACACAATCTCTATACGCAGTTTTGTGTTTTTGCGGATTTTGCGCACCAATCTTCGCACGACGATGAACATCTTTTTGGGAATCGGGGATTTTTGTTTTCTTGTTCTTCCGCTGCGCATATGATGTCGCCCCCCATATGATTTCCCAACAGTGGTATCAGAGCCAGGTTGTTCGTGCGAATGATTGGTTTTGAACTGCGTGTGTTGTGTTTAGGAAGAATATTGACGTCAAAATCGTTGACGCAAAAGCAAGGAAGGGCAGCAACAGTTGCTGCCCTCGATCTGCATGCCTGCAGCCAGCCGCAGCCGCAGCCAGGCAGCACAGCGCCGGCGCATGCGCAAGCGCTGTGCCTGCAGCAGCCGGCCGGCGGTCTGCTTGCAGCAGGCTTGCGGCCGGCGGGGCTGGCAGCCCGCTCGGTAGAAGCGCCTGCGGCCACTGAGCCCGCGGGCAGAGGCGCCGCGGGGCAGCAGCGCGGGCTGAGGCACCGCAGGGCAGCGGCGCCTGTGGCCGCTGCTCCCACGGGCAAAAACCCCGCAAGGGCGGCCGCCAATGAGACAGCACCACCTGCGGGCGCTGACTCGCGGGCAGAACCGCCCGCAGAGGCGGCGGCGCCCGCGGGGGCGCCCACCTGCAGCGGCAGCGACCCCAACGGGCGTGCCACCTGCAGGCGAGGGCAGTGCCCTCGCCCTCGCCGCACAGGCCGCCGCCAGCAGGGTGGCGGCGGCGGCGGCGCAGCAGCAAGGGGGAGAAGGGCATTAGGGTTTTCTGGGCAAAAAGACAGTTTTGCCCCCTCGGAATTTGAGAAATTCCAGTTTCTGTCTTTTGTCCAAATTACGAAAATACCCTTAGGAATTGAGAAATTCCCTATATATCCCTGATTTCAGAAAATATTAATTAATTAAAAGGTTTAGTTGATTATTATTTTTATTATTATCTAGTAGTCCTACATGATGATGATTATTTATACATGTGATGTATGATGTGTGGACGGATGATCATGGACCGTGTGATGTGTGTACTTGTGATTATTATTATTGAGGTCTGCGAACCTCCATTATATTTCTCGTTTATTGTCGGGCCTGCGTGCCTATGATTAAGTTGTAATCACATGAGGAGGCGCAGCGGGAGCGTGGATGCCATAGCGGGACCCACGAGACGGACGATCGTGATGCATGGAGATGCATCAAGATGTCGACGGAACCGACGAGGACGAGATGGACGATCACAAGGCATGGAGATGCACCGTTGCACACATAGATCTTGATGTGAGTGATTAGGCCTACTGGCTCGGGCCTAATCATATTAGGTTGTGGTCCATGATCATCTGGTGTGATTGCTTATACACATACTAGATATGTATATATATTTGCATGCGATGTAGATATATATTAAATATGCATATGTGTGACATGTCATATTAGGAGACCAAATCATAGAAACATCTCTCGAAAATATTAAGTCGGTAAACGTGAGGCAATTAGATTGACCCACGTGGCCTTCCATCGTTATGAGTAGGAACCGAATCCCGGTGTAGGTTGAGTTGGTCGAGTCCCTCGAGACTCACCTATATCGCGATTCGCTATCTTGCTTACGACATAGAGATGTCACCGGTGACCTGAGGGCATGATATGCTTGGTCGAGTCCCTCGAGGGTATATCATCAAATCAGACTCATCTTGTAACGAAGGTGTTGACTTAACCGAGCATCATGGTTGGTCGAGTCCCTCGAGGCCATGGTGATTCGGAGGCCGAACTGGACGGGAATCACAAGGAGTTGTGATCGGCAAGAGTTGTCTACCTTTTAGGCTTAGTGTGATTGGTCGAGTCCCTCGATGTTACACTAAGACGCTGATTGGATCCTGATCCCCACTAGAAGTCTGCCGGAGACTTCCGTTTCACGTGCTGAGGGTGTCGCGTGACTCGTTAGTAAAATAGTGGGAGCATATTAAGATAGAAGTCCATATCTTGATAGTTTATTTCTTGCAAAATCTGCATGTTATTCATTTTTTGCTACATCTTTATTTTCAGAAAATGTCGCTTTCAAATCCCTTACGTGGCATACTTGATGTCAACCGCCT
Organism: Musa acuminata AAA Group; assembly: GCF_036884655.1. Classification (NCBI taxonomy): domain Eukaryota; kingdom Viridiplantae; phylum Streptophyta; class Magnoliopsida; order Zingiberales; family Musaceae; genus Musa; species Musa acuminata. Next base: position 14,137,254 of record NC_088351.1, on the reverse strand, counting down.
CACTGGTCCAAATTATACGGATTCGCTCCGTAACTTGAGAATTGTTCTCACAGTGGAGAAAATCGTGTACGTCCTTGATACAGTGATGCCTACGCCCGAAGAAGGGGCAAGCGAGGATGAGATCGCTCGCTACGTGAAGTACATTGATGACTCCACTCTTGCTCAGTGCTATATGTTGGGCTCTATGACTCCAGAGTTACAGAGACAACATGAAAAGAAGGATGCCAGATCCATTCTCCTACATGTCCGTAAATTGTTTGAGGAACAGGGAAGGACTCAACGATATGAGATATCCAAGAGCCTTTTCCGCGCTAGGATGACTGAGGGGACACCGGTTCAGAACCATGTCCTAAAGATGATTGAGTGGATAGAGAAACTCACAGGTCTAGGAATGGTCCTAGAGGATAACTTGTGTGTGGACATTGTGCTTCAGTCCCTACCAGATTCTTTTTCACAGTTCATAATGAATTTTAATATGAACAAGCTTGAGGTGACTCTCCCAGAGCTCCTCAATATGTTGAGGGAGGCAGAGAGTACTATTAAGAAAGAGAAGCCAGTTCTCTACACTGGTGAGACCAGAAAGAAAAGGAAAGCAGAAAGGTCCCTTAAGAAGGGAAAGGGCAAGGGCAAACAAGGTAAAGCAAAGGTTGCTAAAAAAGACCCAACAAAGGACAAAGGCCAGTGCTTCCACTGTGGTAAAGATGGGCACTGGAAGAGAAACTGCAAAGAGTACCTTGCAGAAAGGGCGAAACAAAAGCTTGATGAAGCTTCAGGTACATTCATGATCAGTCTCCATTTGTCAGACTCTTATGATAACACATGGGTATTAGATACCGGTAGTGCTTATCATATATGCAATTCGTTGCAGGTTCTGGCAAGGCCTAGGAGACTAGAGAGAGGCGAGATGGACCTCAAGATGGGTAATGGAGCAAAAGTTACTATATTAGCTGTTGGCGAGGTCGCCCTACATCTGCCTAGTGGAGCTTTTATTGCATTAGATGCATGTTATTTTGTTCCTTCTATTATCAAAAACATTATCTCCATTTCATGTTTAACAGTTAGTGGATATAAATTTGTTTTTGAGAACAATGGTTGTTCGATATTATTAGATGATAAGATCATCACGAAAGGAACATTGCATAATGGTTTATTTATGTTAGACACCACTCCACATATCATGAATATAAATGTGTCCAAAAGGAAACGAGATGAGTTGAACAGTGCATACCTGTGGCATTGTAGGCTAGGTCACATCCATGAAAGAAGGATTCAAAAGTTGCTAAATGATGGATATCTAGATCCATTCGACTATGTGTCATATGCAACTTGTGAGCCTTGCATTCGTGGAAAACTGACCAACTCTCCATTTAGTGGAACTGGAGAGAGAGCCACTGAGTTGTTGGAACTCATACATAGTGATGTATGTGGACCCATGTCAACTCATGCCATTGGAGGTTACTCCTACTTCATTACATTTACTGATGATTTCTCAAGGTATGGATATGTGTACTTAATGAAGTACAAGTCCGAGGCCTTTGAGAAATTCAGAGAGTATAAGAATGAGGTGGAGAACCAGACTGGAAAGAGTATCAAAACTCTTCGATCAGATCGAGGAGGTGAGTACTTAAGTACAGAGTTTACTCACTTCCTCAAGGACCATGGGATATTATCCCAATGGACACCTCCTTATACACCTCAGCTCAATGGTGTCTCTGAAAGGAGAAATCGTACATTATTAGATATGGTACGGTCCATGATGAGTTTCGCTGACCTACCCATCTCATTCTGGGGATATGCCCTAGAAACCGCAGCTTACCTTCTGAACAGAGTTCCAACTAAGTCGGTAGTGTCTACACCATATGAGATATGGAAAGGGAAGAAGCCTGATCTTAAGGTTGTTAAGATTTGGGGCTGCTCTGCCCATGTTAAAAGACACAACCCCGATAAGTTAGAATCAAGGACAGGGCGATGTAAATTTGTGGGATACCCCAAGGAAACTTGTGGGTATTATTTCTATCATCTCGAGGACCAAAAGGTCTTTGTAGCTAAGAGAGCAGTGTTCCTTGAGAAGGAACACATTCTTGGCGGAGACAGTGGGTGAATGATATAGTTGAGCGAAGTTAGGGAACCAAGCTCAAGCACCACTCTACAGCCCGAGTCTGTTCAGGTATCTAATACACAAGTTTCAACTTTACGCAGGTCTGATAGAGTATCCCATCCTCCTGAAAGATATGTGGGACATATTAGAGCAGAGGATGTAGAGGATATTGATCCTCAGACCTACGAGGAGGCTATTATGAGTATAGACTCCGGGAAGTGGAAAGAAGCCATGAATTCTGAGATGGATTCTATGTACTCCAAAAGGTTTGGAACCTAGTTGATGCACCCGAAGGTATTGTACCCATCGGTTGCAAGTGGATCTTTAAGAAAAAGATCGGAGTAGATGGAAAGGTAGAGACCTATAAAGCAAGGCTAGTGGCTAAGGGGTATCGTCAAAGGCAAGGTGTTGACTACGACGAAACTTTCTCACCCGTAGCAATGCTAAAATCCATCAGAATTCTATTGGCTATTGCAGCACACTATGATTATGAGATCTGGTAGATGGATGTGAAAACCGCATTCCTCAACGGGAACCTGGAGGAGGAGGTGTATATGATGCAACCTGAGGGATTCGTGTCCAAGAACTGCCCAGATAAGGTATGTAGGTTGCTTAGATCCATTTATGGACTAAAGCAAGCTTCCCGAAGTTGGAACATAAGATTTGATGAGGCAATCAGATCTTATGACTTCGTTAAGAACGAAGATGAGCCTTGTGTATACAGAAAGGTAAGTGGGAGCGCTATTAGCTTTTTGGTGTTATATGTGGATGACATCCTCATCATTGGGAATGACATAGGAATGCTATCCACAATAAAGGCTTGGTTATCTAGACACTTCTCCATGAAGGACTTAGGAGAAGCATCTTATATCTTGGGGATTAGAATCTATAGAGATAGATCCAAGAGGATGCTTGGCTTGTCCCAGTCCAGGTACATAAAAACCATTGTCAAAAGGTTTGGCATGGAAAATTCCAAAGGGCAAACATGAATATGATACCTTATGCCTCAGCAATAGGGTCTATCATGTATGCCATGCTATGTACTAGGCCTGATATAGCGCATGCTCTGAGTGTCACGAGCAGGTATCAAGCGGATCCAGGCTTGGAGCACTGGAAAGCAGTAAAGTGTATCCTTAAGTACTTGAGAAGGACTAAGGATCTTTTACTAGTATATGGAGGTAATAGCCTTAAGGTTGAAGGCTACACTGACTCAAGTTTTCAGTCTGATGTCGATGATAGCAAGTCGAATTCAGGGTATGTGTACACCTTGAATGGAGGAGCAGTGTGCTGGAAGAGTTCCAAGCAAGATACCACTGCTGACTCGACCACAGAGGCGGAGTACATTGCTGCATCAGATGTAGCAAAGGAGGGAGTCTGGGTGAAGAAGTTCATCACAGATTTGGGAGTCGATACAGATAGCGACAAGTCGACTTCCTTATATTGCGACAACTATGGGGTGATTACTCAAATAAGGGAACCCAGGTCTTATCAGAAGTGTTCTGAGGAGGTTCCAGCTTATAAGAGAGATCGTAACCCGAGGAGATGTAGCAGTGGAAAGAGTTCCATCCGAAGATAACATTGCAGATCCACTAACAAAGCCGTTGTCTCAGATTGTCTTTGAGCGTCACAGGGGTCTGATGGGGATCAGACACATAGGTGATTGGCTTTAGGTCAAGTGGGAGATTGCTAGTCATAGGTGCCCAGCAAGCCAATCACGTGAGTGATGGCACGTGTGACTTGATACAGAATCTTTTTGCTTATTATATTTTGGCATATATCACTTTATAACTATTGCATAAATGCATATATATTGTGATGTCCTTGGATTTGTGCAATGGGAATCGGATCGTGATGAGAGCACGATAATGAGATCGATTCACCTTTAAACACATATACTAAATAATCCCGGTCATAGGTTACTCAAGAGGGACATCGTGATAACCGGATAGACTGGTGTGCTGTATACCCGTCCATATGATGGATGCAGCTGGTCTCATAGCTGCTCGTGTAGGGACACTAGGGATACAGTATAGGTGCTCATTGGAGAATGAGTTCACTGATTGATCCGCTTACGGAATGCTGGATGGTTGATGATGCCTTATTGTCAGACAGCGATTCCGTAGTCCTAGTGGTGTATCTGGTCCTTAGACTTGAGACACCAAGGATGTCCTGTATGAGTGCTCCACTCTTTGATACCAGACTTATAGGTTTGGCTATCCCCATATCTAGTACAGCTGGTCATTGGGAGTGGTAGTCGACCTTACGAGGGCTATTGAGTGTCAATAGAGGATCATCCACTCTCGGCATAATGAGGGGAATATCCCATGTGTTCTTGCTCAGAAAAATCCCTAGCCAGGGTCATTCGGGTAGAGAGAGAAAGAGTTATCCGGGAGAATCCGATTAGAGCGAGACTCGAGTAGAAACCGTATGGGTCTGACAGCACCATGCTCGATATACGGTCTCTGGGATATTAGATGGATGAGGGACTATAGGTACATGGTAACTGAGGACAGACAGGTCCAATGGATTGGATTCCCCTATATCGTCTGGGGACTACGGTGTAGTGGCCTAGTACTTCCGTAGTCGATGAGTCGAGTGAATTATTACAGAGATAATAATTCACTGAGTTAGAAGGAGTTCTGACAGGTATGACTCACGGCCAGCTCGATATTGGGCCTAGAGGGTCACACACATATGGTAGGCATTGCGATGAGTAGAGGTTCGGATATGAGATATCCGACGGAGCCCTTGTCTTATTGGATGCAGATCCAATACCCACTAGGGTAAGGACCCATTAGGGTTTTGACACGGGATCTCTATAAATAGGAGGGATTCACAGCCTCATAGGCTAGAGTCTTTGCTTGCCCTTCCTATTCTCCTCTCCCTCTCCACCTCAAAGTAGGCCTGGAGTTTTGAGGAGCGTCGTCGCAACCCTGTTGTGTGGATCACCGCTAGAGAGGAGGACGCTTGACCTCCTTCACCCTCTCCTAAGGATCTGCAAGGAAACAGGGATATACGATCTCCCTAGGTAACACAATCTCTATAAGCAGTTTTGTGTTTTTGCGGATTTTGCGCACCAATCTTCGCACGACGATGAACATCTTTTTGGGAATCGGGGATTTTTGTTTTCTTGTTCTTCCGCTGCACATATGATGTCGCCCCCCCTATGATTTCCCAACAGAATGGACATTGTTAAGTTATATGTCCATATTTGCAACAAAAATTGCAATTGCTTTGGTGTTGAACATTAAAGATAGGACCTTTAATGAAGGTGGTTGGATTTTGGTGAGTACTTCTCACAAATCCGATTCCACTCCTTTTAGGAACGTGACCCTTGTTTGTAAGGATCATGTTTAAGGACTTGCTACCGATCTCAAATTTCTTCAAGGTGCCCTTAAGTACTAAATTCTCATTTTGGAGAGTTTCTAAATCATGGCATTTAGCACATGGAGCTAGACTATCAAGATATTCAGTTTTTAATTTATCAAAAGCACACGTAAGACTATCATGCTCCTTTTTATCAATTAGTATTTTCTACTAATTGTCTTACATTCATCAAATAACTCATGAAAGGCATTTAATAAATCATGATAAGGTAAATCTGCATTAATTAAATCCGTTACCTCTTCTTCGAAGGCCATTAGGGCGTAGTGAGCAACTTACTCGGTGTTGGACTCCTCTTCTTCGGACGTGCTTGAATCATCCCATGTTGCCTTGAGCGCCTTCTTCTTTGGTGTTCTCTTTTTGGCTTGAGGGCAATCGTTCTTGTTGTGTCCCGATTTTTTGCATTCATAGCAAATCACTTGGTCCTTCTTTTGTTCAAATTTATTTTTTGTATTATTTTTAAATTTGTTCTTCCTTAAATATTTTTTAAATTTTTGAGTCAAAAGTGCAATGTCATTGTCATTGTCCTCATCACTTGATGTTCCTTTCAAGTGGTCTTCTTGTGATTTGAGTGCCATATCCTTCCTGTTCTTTGGAAGGGGGTTCTCGAGCTCGTCATGAGCTTGACATGTCATTTCGTAAGTCATTAGAGACCCGATAAGTTCTTCAAGAGGGAATGTTTTAATGTCTTTGGCCTCTTGAATGGTCGTAACTTTTGGATCCCAACTTTTAGGGAGGGATCTTAAGATTTTAGTTACTAGTTCGAAGTTAGTAAAATCTTTACCAAGAGCTTTGAGTCCATTGTTGACATCCGTAAACCGGGTGTACATGTCTCCGATGGACTCACTTGGTTTCATTCGGAAAAGTTCGTAAGAGTGCACAAGAATGTTGATTTTGGACTCTTTCACTCGGCTAGTGCCTTCATGAGTGACCTAAAGAGTTCTCCAAATATCAAAAGCCGAATCACAAATTGAAACACGATTAAATTCATTTTTGTCTAGTGCACAAAACAAGGCATTCATAGCCTTTGCATTTAAAGCAAAAACCTTCTTCTCCGATTCATTCCATTCGCTCATCGGAAGAGAAGATTTTTGAAATCCGTTTTCAACAATAGTGCAAAGCTCGAAATCCATAGAAATGAGGAAGATCCTCATCTAAGTTTTCCAATACGTGTAATCCGACCCATTAAACATAGGTGGACGTGTGATAGAATGACCCTCTTGCATACCGGAGTAAGCCATCTCTCTTGGGTATTAAACCAAATATGAGAGAGAACCTTGCTCTGATACCAATTGTTAGGATCCGAGCGACACTAAGAGGGGGGGGGTGAATTAGTGCAGCGGATTAAAACTTCGGTTTTAGAAAATCTTTCGTACGATAAAAATAATGTTTCGTATGAAATCGTCTTAATTGCGTTGAAAGCGTACGTAATAAGATGAGGGTATTGAACTTAGCAAAGTAAAGGTTTGCAGAAAGATAAATGCAGTAATCAAATGCAAACCAGAGATCATGCCGATTTTAGAGTGGTTCGGTCAAATGACCTACTCCACTTGTGAGGCCACTCTTCGATGAGGCTCCCACCTTCCACTAGCAACTCTTTTGAAATGGAAGGGCAAATACCTCTCTTACAACTCTTTACAAGTGGTTCACTCTCTTACAGATTTTCGAGAAGGAATGAGGTGAACACTAGCAAATTGAAAACTAGACTTTCTAAGACCTTTTCTAAGAGCTTTCTCTCAATCAATTGCTGCTCAAAAGTTGTAATCTCAGCTGAGATTTGAGGGGTATTTATAGGCCTCAAGAGGATTCAAATTTGGGCTCCAAATTTGAATTCTCGTGGAGTTCCCGATGTTGGCGGTGCCACCACCCAGCCCAGGCGGTACAACCGCCCAGTCTGGTAGTGCCACCGCCAGACTCTTTGGTTGACTTGGTTTGGCTTTAAACTTAGCCCAAACCATGTCTAATTTTGGGCCCAGTTGGCCCTTAACTAGGATATAGGATTGTCTCTTAATCCTAGTCCTAATTACAAGTTAACTACATAACAAAACACATCCTAAGCAATTTTTAACTATGAGCGTCGAGTCTTGATCCGGCGAGCTTTCCGACGAACTTCTTCCGACGGACACCCAGCAAGCTCCCGAACTTTGTGATGACTTTAATGAGTAGCCAAGCCTTCTCGGTGATCTCCGTGAACCTCCGACGATCTCTTCGGCGAACTTTTGAAAATTTCGACAGGTTCCCGATTTTTTCTTGGTTGGTTCCGGCAACATCTCTGACGATTCTTCGGACTCTTAAACGTCCATCGAACTTAACTTTGGTATCCTTGCTATGTGTTTTCTGGTTATCGTAGTTAATTATGCACACTTAACTCAATAATATGGATTAGATCAAATAACCCATCAATTGATTTTATCATCAAAATCCGAGATTCAACACTAATAAAGTCCTTGAGTCAAAAATTAGACTTCATTGGGAGTTCGAGAGTTCGTCGGAAGTTCCACCGGAATTGACCGAGGAGTCCGCTGGAACATTGCCGAGAGATCATCGGAAGTTCACCGGAAGATCATCGGAAGCTCGCTGGAAGAAAAGACTAACCGAATCGGATTTTCTTAGTGTATGCCTTAAATTTCATAGTTAACACATAATTGAGATTTGAATTAGGCCACCCTAATTAGGGGCTAGTTGGGCCCATGTATGGACTGTATTAGGCTAAGTGAAAGGCCTAAATAGTGACCCAACCAGGGGCACCATCATGGCACAGTCTCCGAGACTATGTCAGGCGGTGGTACCGCCAGACTGGGCGATGGTACCGCCCATTGGCAATGTCAAGCGGTAGTACCATCAGTCTGGGTGATGGTACCACCCATACATATTCTCCCAGGCGGTGGTACCGCCCAATGTTAGTGCTGCAGGTAGTGGTACCGCCTAGCACAAGCGGTAGTACCGCCAGGACCCGGGAAACCCAAGATGAGACATTTTTAGGCTCCAAGTTTGAATCAACTTGAGGCCTATAAATACCACTCTCATCCCTAGTTAACACACACAATAATTGAGTGAAAATAAGTACAAAAACTATGTTGTAAGCTTATGGGAACTCTAAAAGCTCTAAGTATTAGTATAGTTTTGGAGAGGAGTGTTAGGACTCTAGCTTGGAGAGTCCTAATTGAGAGGGACATTCATGTTAAACTGTTAGGACTCTAGCTAGGAGAGTCCTAATTGAGAGGGACATTCTGTTAGGACTCTAGCTAGGAGAGTCCTAATTGAGAGGGGCATTAAAGTAGGAGGTGTTTTCTTAGAGAAGAATTAGGAGTTGTAAGGGAATAGGAGTCTTGACTATGAGTCCTACTAGGAGTTGGTTAGAAGTAAGAGTCTTAAGTAGGAGTCCTATTAGGAGTTAGGGTTTAGAAGCCCTATAAATAGCCATGTATTCCTTCTCTTTTCATAAACAATAGATGAATCTTTTCTGCAGCCTTTGAGTAGCAACTTGGAGGGAGGAACCCCTATAGAGTTCCAAGGAGGCCAATCCCCTAAAGAGATCAACCCCAAGTTTAGAATCTGCAAGGGTTCTAACACCTGGTATCAAAGCAGCGTTCTTGGCATCTCGCTGCCCTTCAACTACCATCCATCAGCCCTACACAACCGCCCAAAGCAATTCCCACAATTGCTTAAAAGATCGTCGCCGAATTCCGCCATCATCTCGACGACCGCGGATCATCTTTTGATCTCCCCATGAATTGCAACAGGTTCTGGTTTCCTACCTTACTGCTACTGCAATTTAGTTATCCTTATTCAAAAATCTAAAAAAAAAAAAAAACTGTTCCTATATTGCTGCATAAACCTTTCGTCACAAAGTTTTCATCTCTACGACGAAAGATACATTTCTACTATGCTTTTTCTATCCAAATTTCTATGAAATTTTTATGACATCTTTGACACTTCCTAACACCAGATTTTTCTTTAGTTTTTTCAAAAAATTATCAATATAAACCAATGATAATTTACATCTAATATGCTATACTTGAAAATCTGCACCGTAAAATTTCAGCCGCATAGCACTGATTGTTTGATCTTGATACTACATTGTTTCTATCCAAATCTCTACGAAATTTTTATGATAGCTTTGACACTTCCTAATAGTGGATTTCCCTTTAGTTTCATCAAAAAATTCTCAATATAAACTTCTAATCTTTTACGTCCAATCTGCTATACTTAAAAATCTATGCTGCAGAAAATTTCAGCCACATATTGTTGCCTTAACCCATCTATTTGCAATCTTTTTTGAATGAAATTTCTTATACACTTTATAGATCATCTTGGCTTCCATCTAAGATTGATCTATTGAGGAATTCATCTCTAAACCTGATTTTTGTGTTGCTATAAATTTTCATCGTAAACTGCTGAAATTTTTCGATGAGAATTCTGCTATCGCAACTTGCACCAATTTCCTTGCTATTATTCTGCCAAAATTTTTTTGATTAAATTAGTCACCCTTGCTGTCATATAAACTGTGATTTTTCTATCAATTCCCTCCTCAATTCTCTCAAGCTTTTGGTGGAAATTACGTCGAGAAACCGTTGTTTCTTCGACGACAATTCTGCTCTTACAAGACAGCACATACTTGCTGCAACTTCCACTGATTTCTCTCAAACCTTTGCTACCATCTACCACAGATCCAAAACATTCATCCACAGCCCTAAAACTCTACTAAACCACACCCTCAAACTGCAACCAAAACAGCCATAAAACACTACTAAATCGTAGCCTATATCCACCGATCCACCAACCCTTTCGACCATCACTTCTCTCAACCTATACATGTCTTTAACCTGACAATAAAAGAGAGATCTTATCATCATAGATTTGGAGGCATATACTATTGCATCTAAGGAGACAATCGATGCTAAATTCTAAGCCTTGGAGACGCGAATGGAGGATAAGATTCGGACGCTCTTTACCGAACTCAGATTGGGCCAACTACTAAGCCCGAAAAAATCATATCATGGAGAGAGCTTTGCCCAATCGCACCAGGCCCAAAGAGATGAGTTCCAAGGGAGGGGAGGCTCTATGATCAATCCCAACTATCCATGCATAAGGGTGGACTTCCCTAGATGGGAAGAAGGAGACCCGATTGGTTGGATCTTGCATATGGAGCGATATTTTCGGTACCACAAAACCGCATATGCATCTATGGTGAAAATTGCAGCTATACATCTTGAAGGGGATCCTATACAGTGGTTTAACTGGTTTGAACATACTTATGGAGTCCTTTCATGGCAATAATTCAAAGAAGGACTGCTGATCCGCTTCAGACCAACCGATTACGAGAATATTGATTGACAACTAGCAAAGATCCGACAAACCTCCACCATTCAGGAGTACCAAACCAGGTTTTAAAGGTTATCTAATCAAACTCATGATTGGTCTAAAAAATAGCTACTGAGGACCTTCATTGAGGGCTTAAAGCCGGAGATCTGAGGAGAAGTTAAAGCACGACAACCGTACACGCTTATGGCAGCCATCTCTTTCGCACGACATCAAGAGGAGCAATTGAACCATGAAGCTCGAAGGACTAGGGTCACTCCTCAACCAGTAATATTGAAGCCTTTAGCCCCCCCTATTGTTGACCGAGTCCCTGTACCAAAAAGTTTGACAAGAGAAGAGCTTCAGGAGCGATCTGCGAAAGGGTTATGTTGGCATGGCGACGAGCCGTGGAGCCATGAGCATCGCTGTAGTAAAGGGAGACTTTTTATCATTGAACCAGTAGAAGAAAAGGTCATTGAATATCCAGAAGAGAGCAATGAACATAAAGAAGAAGATGCAGAAGAAGAGCCACAACCGACCAAAGTTACGATACATGCACTAGCCAGCAACTCAAAACCACAAACGATGAAAGTTGGAGGCCTTCTCAAACAACAACAGATCACTGTTTTCATCGACACGGGCAGCACTAATAATATCCTAAACAGTAAGGTTGCTATCCGAATGGCATTACCTATCGAGAATCGCTGTAGGTTTGATATTAAGGTCACCGACAGACATATTTTGAAGTATGATTGTAGGCGCCCGCAGGAGAAACTATTGCTGCAGGACCAAGAGATAATTGCATATTTCTTCCTTCTTCCTCTTGATGATCATGATGCCATGCTCAGAATTAAATGGTGTTGGGAAATCACGGGGGGCGACATCATATGCGTAGCGGAAGAATAAGAAAACAAAAATCCCCGATTCCCAAAAAGATGTTCGTCGTCGTGCGAAGATTGGTGCGCAAAAAATCCGCAAAACACAAAACTGCGTATAGAGATTGTGTTACCTAGGGAGATCGTATATCCCTGTTTCCTTGCAGATCCTTAGGAGAGGGTGAAGGAGGTCAAGCGTCCTCCTCTCTAGCGGTGATCCACACAGCAGGGTTGCGACGACGCTCCTCAAAACTCCAGGCCTACTCTGAGGTGGAGAGGGAGAGGAGAATAGGAAGGGCAAGCAAAGACTCTAGCCTATGAGGCTATGAATCCCTCCTATTTATAGAGATCCCATGTCAAACCCTAATGGGTCCTGCCCTAGTGGGTATTGGATCTGCATCCAATAAGATAAGGGCTCCGTCGGATATCTCATATCCGAACCTCTACTCATCTCAATGCCTACCATAAGTGTGTGACCCTCTAGGCCCAATATCGAGCTGGCCGTGAGTCATACCTGTTAGAACTCCTTCTAACTCAGTGAATTATTATCTATGTAATAATTCACTCGACTCATCGACTACGGACGTACTAGGCCACTATGCCGTAGTCCCCAAACGATACAGGGGAATCCAATCCATTGGACATGTCTGTCCTCAGTTACCATGTACCTATAGTCCCTCATCCATCTAATATCCCAGAGACCGTATATCGAGGATGGTGCTGTCAGACCCATACAGTTTCTACTCGAGTCTTCCTTTAATCGGATTCTCCCGGAGAACTCTTTCTCTCTCAACCCGAATGACCCTGGCCAGGGATTTGTCTAAGCAAGAACACATGGGATATTTCTCTCATGACGCCGAGAGTGGATGATCCTCTGTCGACACTCAATAGCCCTCGTTAGGTCGACTACCACTCCCAATGACCAGCTGTACTAGATCTGGGACAGCCAAACCTATAAGTCTGGTATCAAAGAGTGGAGCACTCATACAGGACATCCTTGGTGTCTCAAGTCTAAGGACCAGATACACCACTAGTACTACGGAATCGATGTCTGACAATAAGCCATCATCAACCATCCAGCATTCCGTAAGCGGATAAATCAGTGAACTCATTCTCCAATGAGCACCTGTACTGTATCCCTAGTGTCCCTACATGAGCAGCTATGAGACCAGCTGCATTCATCATATGGACGGGTATACAGCACACAAGTCTATCCGATTATCACGATGTCCCTCTCGAGTAACCTATGACCGGGATTATTTAGAATATGTGTTTAAAGGTGAATCGATCTCATTATCGTGATCTCATCACGATCCGATACCCATTGCACAAATCCAAGGACATCACAATATATATATGCATTTATGCAATAGTTATAAAGTGATATACGTCAAAATATAATAAGCAAAAGGATTCTGTATCAAGTCACACGTGCGATCACTCACATGATTGGCTTGCTGGGCACCTATGACTAGCAATCTCCCTCTTGACCTAAAGCCAATCACCTATGTGTCTGATCCCCATCAGACTCCTATGATGCTCAAAGACAATTTGAGACAACGGCTTTTTCAGTGGATCTGCAATGTTATCTTCGGATGGAACTCTTTCCACTGCTACATCTCCTCGGGTTACGATCTCTCTGATAAGCTGGATCCTCCTCATAACACTTCTGACGAGACCCGGGTTCCCTTATTTGAGTAATCGCCCCATAGTTGTCGCAATATAAGGAAGTCGACTTCTCGCTATTCGGAACGACTCCCAAATCTGTGATGAACATCTTCACCCAGACTCCCTCTTTTGCTGCATCTGATGCAGCAATGTACTCCGCCTCTGTGGTCGAGTCAACAGTGGTATCTTGCTTGGAACTCTTCCAGCACACTACTCCTCCATTCAAGGTGTACACATACCCTGAATTCGACTTGCTATCATTGACATCAGACTGAAAACTTGAGTCAGTGTAGCCTTCAACCTTAAGGCTATTACCTCCATGTACTAGTAAAAGATCCTTAGTCCTTCTCAAGTACATAAGGATACACTTTACTGCTTTCCAGTGCTCCAAGCCTGGATCCGCCTGATACCTACTCGTGACACTCAAAGCATGCGCTATATCATGCCTAGTACATAGCATGACATACATGATAGACCCTATTGCTGAGGCATAAGGTATCATATCCATATTCGCCCTTTCTTCTAGAGTCTTTGGAGACATACTTGTAGAAAGCGATATCCCATGTCTCATCGGTATGAGACCTCTCTTGGAATTTTCCATACCAAACCTTTTGATAATAGTTTCTATGTACCTGGACTAGGACAAGCCAAGCATCCTCTTGGATCTATCTCTATAGATTCTAATCCCCAAAATATAGGATTATTCCCCTATGTCCTTCATGGAGAAGTGTCTAGATAACTAAGCCTTTACTATGGATAGCATTCCTACATCATTCCCAATGATGAGGATGTCATCCACATATAACACCAAAAAGGTGATAGCGCTCCCACTTACATTTCTGTATACACAAGGCTCATCTTCGTTCTTAATGAGGTAATAAGATCTGATTGCCTCATCAAATCTTATGTTCCAACTTCGGGAAGCTTGCTTTAGTCCATAAATGGATCTAAGCAACCTACACACCTTATTTGGGCAGTTCTTGGACACGAATCCCTCAGGTTGCATCATATACACCTCCTCCTCGAGGTTCCCATTGAGGAATGTGGTTTTCACATCCATCTGCCAGATCTCATAATCATAGTGTGCTGCAATAGCTAATAGAATTCTGATGGATTTTATCATTGCTACGGGTGAGAAAGTTTCGTCGTAGTCAACACCTTGCCTTTGACGATACCCCTTAGCCACTAGCCTTGCTTTATAGGTCTCTACCTTTCCATCTACTCCGATCTTTTTCTTAAAGATCCACTTGCAACCGATGGGTACAATACCTTCGGGCGCATCAACTAGGTTCGAAACCTTATTGGAGTACATAGAATCCATCTCAGAATTCATGGCTTCTTTCCACTTCCCGGAGTCTATACTCATAATAGCCTCCTCGTAGGTCTGAGGATCAATATTCTCTACATCCTTTGCTCTAAAATATCCCACATATCTCTCAAGAGGATGGGATACTCTATCAGACCTGCGTAAAGTTGAAACTTGTGTATTAGGTACCTGAACAGACTTGGGCTGTAGAGTGGTGCTTGAGCTTGGTTCTCTAACTTCGCTCAACTCTATCATTCTCCCACTATCTCCGCCAAGAATGTGTTCCTTCTTAAGGAATACTGCTCTCTTAGCTACAAAGACCTTTTGGTCCTCGAGATTATAGAAGTAATACCCACAAGTTTCCTTGGGGTATCCCACAAATATGCATCGCTCTATCCTTGATTCTAACTTATCGGGGTTGTGTCTTCTAACATGGGCAGGGCAGCCCCAAATCTTAACAACCTTAAGATCAGGCTTCTTCCCTTTACATATCTCATATGGTGTAGACACTACCGACTTAGTTGGAACTCTATTCAGAAGGTAAACAAAATAAACTAATAACCAACTTACTGCTTCGTATTGTCGAGATCCCAAGAAACAGTCACTATATGAGATGAGTGGATCAATCATATAGTTGCAGCAACTGCAACTAAAATCTTTTCCATAAAAAATCTGATTATGGGTTGTGAAACAAAAATAAAGGGATGTGGATAAATGGAAGGATGATAGAAAGAGAGAATAAAAATATCAATGATATATGATTCCAATATGTATGGTCTATGAATTACCTCATAAAGGCAATGTGATAAAGCATCAATACTGAATGAATATAAATAATATAAATAATAATAAAGAGCCTCGGTTAATAAAAACTAAGGAGATTGACTCGAGAAGGAATTTTGTTGGGAGCTCCATTGCAGAGTTCAGGCCTAACCATTAACGGAGAAGCTATGGGAACGACGGAACCTGTGACTGCATAGGATTCTACTGAAAACGAATCCGAATAATTCATTGGGTGGGATGGCGGAACGAACCGAGAAAAAATTTATTTATTCTGAGAAGTCATGGGTTGACCTAGGAATAAAACAGTAAAGAGTAAATATTCGCCCGCGAAACCTTTATTTATTGAGATTACATTACAATATTTTGGCATCATTTGATAAGGGTAAAAATAAGGATCAAGGATCGTTATAAAATAAAAAGCATTATCTATAATTTATATCTATAAATATGCATAACATAAATATTCTAGCTGTATATCCTGTATATACATCTTCCTGTATAACAAAACAAATTCAATATTAATAAATGTCTTAGTGTATTAGTTTATTAAATACATGCGTATCTGTAATATTATTGAATCCTTTCATTCGCGAGGAGCTGGATGAGAAGAAACTCTTATGTCCGGTTCTGTAGTAGAGATGGAATTAAGAAACGACCATCAACTATAACCCCAAAAGAACCAGATTTCGTAAACAACATAGAGGAAGAATGAAGGGAATATCTTGTCGGGGCAATCGTATTTGTTTCGGCAGATACGCTCTTCAGGCACTTGAACCCGCTTGGATCACAACTAGACAAATAGAAGCGGGGCGAAGAGCAATGACATGATATGCGCGTCGTGGTGGAAAAATATGGTTACGTATATTTCCCGACAAACCTGTTACAGTAAGACCTGCGGAAACACGTATGGGTTCGGGGAAGGGATCCCCCGAATATTGGGTATCCGTTGTTAAACCAGGTCGAATACTTTATGAAATGGGCGGAGTATCAGAAGCTGTAGCCAAAGCAGCTATTTCACTAGCTGCGTCCAAAATGCCTATACGAACTCAATTTGTCAGGATAGGTATGTAGAACTAAACAGTGTATTGAGGATGAAAAAACAACGGCAAGTTTATTTATTTCTAGATAGAGAATATTTCTTTTTTCCTTCATCCTTTGCATTAAAATAACGAATTCCAATAAAATGATATGATTCAACCTCAGACCCTTTTTAATGTAGCGGATAACAGCGGAGCTCGAGAATTGATGTGTATTCGAATCATAGGAGCTGGTAATCATCGATATGCTCATATTGGTGACGTTATTGTTGCTGTAATCAAAGAAGCAGTGCCTAATATGCCACTAGAAATATCGGAAATAATTAGAGCCGTAATTGTACGTACTTGTAAAGAACTCAAACGTGACAACGGTATGATAATACGATATCATGACAATGCTGCGGTTGTCATTGATCAAGAAGGAAATCCAAAAGGAACTCGAGTTTTTGGTGCGATCGCTCGGGAATTGAGACAGTTGAATTTTACTAAAATAGTTTCATTAGCTCCCGAGGTATTATAAATACTACTAGATGGGACTATGATATATCAGAACATCTAAAATAGATCAAATTTAGTAGATTAGTAGATTGTGTCTCACGCATATACTTTTAATAATAAATAATTTTATAATAATAAAAAAAATAAAAAAGAAAGAAAATAAAACAAAGAAAAAAAGGAAACATGTTGATTATATCAAAATTAGGAGGCACCAATAATTATAGTTCGTCATGGGTAAGGTCACTATTGCCGATATAATAACTTCTATAAGAAATGCTGACATGAATAAAAAAGGAACGGTTCGAATAGCATCTACTAATATCACCGAAAATATTGTGAAAATACTTCTACAAGAAGGTTTTATTGAAAACGTTCGGAAACATCAGGAAGGTAACAAATATTTCTTGGTTTCAACTCTGCGACATAGAAAGACTAGGAAAAGAATACACAGAACTATTTTAAAGCGTATCAGCCGACCCGGTTTACGCATTTATTCCGACTATCAACAAATTCCTAAGATTTTAGGTGGAATAGGAATTGTAATTCTTTCTACTTCCCGAGGTATAATGACAGATCGAGAAGCTCGACGAGAAAAAATTGGAGGCGAACTTTTGTTATATATATGGTGATCCTCCTCCTCTGGTATCCTAATTTTCTCTCTAACTTCCTATTTGTGAAATAGAGAGGAAAAGTGAGTTATATAACTCTTCCTCCATTAGTTGATACTTCAAGGAAGTTACCTGGAATGAAAGAACAAAAATTTATTCATGAAGGTTTAATTACTGAATCACTTCCCAACGGTATGTTTCGGGTCCGCCTAGATAATAAAGATGTAATTCTAGGTTATGTTTCGGGAAGGATCCGGCGCAGTTTTATACGGATACTACCTGGGGATAGAGTCAAAATTGAAGTAAGTTGTTATGATTCAACCAGGGGACGTATAATTTATAGACTTCGCAACAAAGATTCGAATGATTAGGTGATTTTTAAAGCATTCCTTTCATGATGATACAATTCGAAGTTAAAAAAAAAATTCAAGAGACTTATTTTCTTCCAAGGAATAGATTAAAAATTAAGGTAAGGAATATGAAATATGAAAATAAGGGCTTCCGTTCGTAAAATTTGTGAAAAATGTCAACTGATCCGTAGGCGCGGACGAATTATAGTGATTTGTTCCAATCCGAGACATAAACAGAGACAGGGATAATCTTTCTAAAAAATAACTTTCTAAAGAAAAGACAAAAATAAAGGATTTCTTTTAATATGAAATGGATATTTCCATATCTTTTCTTTCCGTATATTTCTGACTTATATTTATAAGATGATAAAATATGACAAAAGCTATACCAAGAATCGGTTCACGTAGGAATGGGCGTATTGGTTCACGTAAGAATGGACATAGAATACCAAAAGGAATTATTCACGTTCAAGCAAGTTTCAACAATACCATTGTAACTGTTACAGATGTACGAGGTCGGGTGGTTTCCTGGGCCTCCGCTGGTACTTCCGGATTCAAAGGGACAAGAAGAGGGACACCCTATGCTGCTCAAGCGGCGGCATTAAATGCTATTCGTACAGTAGTTAATCAGGGTATGCAACGAGCAGAAGTTATGATCAAAGGTCTTGGTCTCGGAAGAGATGCAGCATTATGAGCCATTCGTAGAAGTGGTATACTATTAAGTTTCTTACGTGATGTAACACCTATGCCACATAATGGATGTCGACCCCCTAAAAAAAGACGTGTGTAGAAATAAGAAAAAAACGGATTTCAAGAGAAATAAATAATTCAATGATCTGATCAAATAATAGTATTAGTATAGTATGGTTCGAGAGGAAGTAGCAGGATCCACTCGAACACTACAGTGGAGGTGTGTTGAATCGAGAGTAGACAGTAAACGTCTTTATTATGGTCGTTTCGTTCTGTCCCCGCTTATGAAAGGTCAAGCCGATACTATAGGTATTGCCATGCGAAGGGCTTTACTTGGAGAAATAGAAGGAACATGTATCACACGTGCAAACTCTGAGAAAGTGCCGCATGAATATTCTACGATAATAGGTATTGAAGAATCGGTACATGAAATTTTACTAAATTTGAAAGAAATTGTATTGAGAAGTAATATATATGGAGTTAGAGACGCATCCATTTGCGCCAGGGGCCCTAAATACGTAACCGCTCAAGATATCATCTCACCACCTTCCGTGGAAATAGTTGACACAACACAACATATAGCTAACCTGACGGAACCAATTGATTTGTGTATTGGATTACAAATCAGGCGTGATCGTGGATATCGTACGAAACCAACAACTAACTCTCAAAATGGAAGTTATCCTATAGATGCTGTATCTATGCCTGTTCGAAATGCGAATCATAGTATTCATTCTTATGGGAATGGGAATGAAAAACAAGAGATACTTTTTCTAGAAATATGGACGAATGGAAGTTTAACTCCTAAGGAAGCACTTTATGAAGCTTCTCGTAATTTAATGATTTATTTATTCCTTTTCTACATGCGGAGGAAGAGGACATTAATTTCAAAGAAAATAAAAACAGGTTTACTCTACCCATTTTTACCTTTCAAGATAGATTAACTAATCTAAAGAAAAACAAAAAAGAAATTCCATTGAAATGTATTTTTATTGACCAATCAGAATTACCTTCCAGGACCTATAATTGTCTCAAAAGGTCCAATATACACACATTATTGAACCTTTTGAATAAGAGTCAAGAAGATCTTATGAGAATTGAATATTTTCGCATAGAAGATGTAAAAGAGATATCGGACACTCTACAAAAGCATTTCGCAATTGATTTACCTAAGAATCAATTTTCATTTTAAATCCATGATAATTATTTCATCTTCTTTTTCTAATAAAAATAGAAAGAAAAATTTATAAAGAAAAAGAAGAAAATTTGTTTTTAATCTTTTTGGCACAATCCGTATTTTCGTGGAATGATCATAATCAAATTAATGTATCTAAGAATAGTGACTTTGAAAGCTGCGGTTTCTAGGGCATATCCCCAGAATAAGATGGGTAGGTCAGCGAAACACATCATGGACCGTACCATATCTAATAATGTACGATTTCTCCTTTTAGAGACACCATTGAGCTGAGGTGTATAAGGAGGTGTCCATTGGGATAATATACCATGGTCCTTGAGGAACTAAGTAAACTTTGTACTTAAGTATTAACCTCCTCGATCTGATCGAAGAGTTTTGATACTCTTTCCAGTCTGGTTCTCCACCTCATTCTTATACTCTCTGAATTTCTCAAAGGCCTCGGACTTGTACTTTATTAAGTACACATATCCATACCTTGAGAAATCATTAGTAAATGTAATGAAGTAGGAGTAACCTCCAATGGCATGAGTTGACATGGGTCCACATACATCACTATGTATGAGTTCCAACAACTCATTGGCTCTTTCTCCAGTTCTACTAAATGGAGATTTGGTCAGTTTTCTACGAATGCAAGGCTCACAAGTTGCATATGATACATAGTCGAATGGATCTAGATATCCATCATTTAGCAACTTTTGAATCCTTCTTTCATGGATGTGAGCTAGCCTACAATGCCACAGGTATACACTGTTCAACTCATATCGTTTCCTTTTGGACACATTTACATTCATGATATGTTGAGTGGTGTCTAATATAAATAAACCATTATGCAATGTTCCTTTCGTGATGATCTTATCATCTAATAATATCAAACAACCATTGTTCTCAAAAACAAATTTATATCCACTAACTGTTAAACATGAAATGGAGATAATGTTTTTGATAATAGAAGGAACAAAATAACATGCATCTAATGCAATAAAAGCTCCACTAGGCAGATGTAGGGCGACCTCGCCAACAGCTAATACAGTAACTTTTGCTCCATTACCCATCTTGAGGTCCATCTCGTCTCTCTCTAATCTCCTAGGCCTTGCTAGAACCTGCAACGAATTGCATATATGATAAGCACTACTGGTATCCAATACCCATGTGTTATCATAAGAGTCTGACAAATGGAGACTGATCATGAATGTACCTGAAGCTTCATCAAGCTTTTGTTTCGCCCTTTCTGCAAGGTACTCTTTGTAGTTTCTCTTCCAACGCCCATCTTTACCATAGTGGAAGCACTGGCCTTTGTCCTTTGCTAGGTCTTTCTTAGCAACCTTTGCTTTACCTTGTTTGCCCTTGCCCTTTCCCTTCTTAAAGGACCTTTATGCTTTCCTTTTCTTTCTGGTCTCACTAATGTAGAGAACTGGCTTCTCTTTCTTAATAGTACTCTTTGCCTCCCTCAACATATTGAGGAGCTCTAGGAGAGTCACCACAAGCTTGTTCATATTAAAATTCATTATGAACTGTGAAAAGGAATCTGGTAGGGACTGAAACACAATGTCCACACACAAGTTATCCTCTAGGACCATTCCTAGACCTATGAGTTTCTCTATCCACTCAATCATCTTTAGGACATGGTTCTGAACCGGTGTCCCCTCAGTCATCCTAGCGCGGAAAAGGCTCTTGGATATCTCATATCGTTGAGTCCTTCCCTATTCCTTAAATAATTTGTGGACATGTAGGAGAATGGATTTGGCATCCATCTTTTCATGTTGTCTCTGTAACTCTGGAGTCATAGAGCCCAACATATAGCACTGAGCAAGAGTGGAGTCATCAATGTACTTCACGTAGTGAGTGATCTCATCCTCGCTTGCCCCTTCTTCGGGCGTAGGCATCACTGTATCAATGACGTACACGATTTTCTCCGCTGTGAGAACAATTCTCAAGTTATGGAGCCAATCCGTATAATTTGGACCAGTGAGGCGGTTGACATCAAGTATGCCACGTAAGGGATTTGAAAACGACATTTTCTGAAAATAAAGATGTAGCAGAAATGAATAACATGCAGATTTTGCAAGAAATAAACTATCAAGATATGGACTTCTATCTTAATATGCTCCCACTATTTTACTAACGAGTCACGCGACACCCTCAGCACATGAAACGGAAGTCTCCGGCAGACTTATAGTGGGGATCAGGATCCAATCAACGTCTTAGTGTAACCTCGAGGGACTCGACCAATAACACTAAGCTTAAAAGGTAGGCAACTCTTGCCGATCACAACTCCCTGTGATTCCCGTCCTGTTCGGCTTCCGAATCACCATGGCCTCGAGGGACTCGACCAACCATGATGCTCGGTTAAGTCAACACCTTCGTTACAAGATGAGTTTGATTTGATGATATACCCTCGAGGGACCCGACCAAGCATACCATGCCCTCAGGTCACCGGTGACATGTCTATGTCGTAAGCAAGATAGCGAATCGCGATATAGGTGAGTCTCGAGGGACTCAACCAACTCAACCTACACCGGGAATCGGTTCCTACTCATAACGATGGAATGCCACGTGGGTCAATCTAATTGCCTCACGTTTACCGACTTAATATTATCGAGAGATGTTTCTATAATTTGGTCTCCTAATATGACATGTCACACATATACATATTTAATATATATCTACATCGCATGCAAATATATATACATATCTAGTATGTGTATAAGCAATCACACCAGATGATCATGGACCACAACCTAATATGATTAGGCCCGAGCTAGTAGGCCTAATCACTCACATCAAGATCTATGTATGCAACGGTGCATCTCCATGCCATGTGAACGTCCATCTCGTACTCGTCGGTTTCGTCGACATCTTGATGCATCTCCATGCATCACGATCGTCCGGCTCGTGGGTCCCGCTATTGTAACATCCCTCATTTTTAAAAATTTATTAAAAGGTTTGTTTGTAAAAAAAAAAAAAAAAAGGATTATTTAATAATTATTTTATATTAAATGATTAAATATTTATGGCTAGGGACCTAAGAGTAAATATTAGAAGTTTGATATAATTTATTTAATATTCAGATTTAAGTTTAAAAAAAAAAAAAAATTTAGTGGACATGTGTCATTAGCTAACCTAATGGTGCCACCTAAGTTTGCTCTAAGGATGACATCTAGCACTTTTCATGCATGCTTGCCACCTTGAAACTTTGCAACTCTTGTGTTAACCGAAAGTAATTAAATAAGAGATGAAAGGAGAAACTAAATGTAACATTCAGATGCTGCATCCAACGTGAGTTTAAGAAGAGAAGAGAAGGGAAGAAGAAGAAGAAGAAGAGGAATT
Organism: Musa acuminata AAA Group; assembly: GCF_036884655.1. NCBI lineage: Eukaryota > Viridiplantae > Streptophyta > Magnoliopsida > Zingiberales > Musaceae > Musa > Musa acuminata. The sequence goes on along the minus strand of NC_088351.1, from coordinate 14,114,134 downwards.
GAAGAAGAAGATTTGATTGAGGTTTTGCATCAACTCCCCCCATTTGGGAATCAAATTTGTTTAAGGCAAGTGTTCTAATCTCTTCCTATAGAATTCCTAATCTCTGTTTTCCTTTTAATTCTTCATAATGCAAAAGATTTCAGCTTAGTACCAATCCGTTCTTTCCTTTTGATACAAAGCCATGAATCTGAAATTTTTCGGTAATCTGACTTCTGTATATTGTTTTCGATCTAACTTTTAGCACTAAGCTCTGATTTAGGTAAAACCTATTCCATTTGAAAGTAGACTCAAATATCTTTATTTTGACACTAAGATTGAATGATTTGGAGTTTAAATGCCTACTAAGACTTCTGTTTCAATTAACCCTACAGATTCTGCAAAATAGAGACTGAAATTTCTGACCTCTTGTTGCTTAACTACTTATAACTTTATACTGTGAACTCAGATTCATACAAAGTATGATTTATTCGAAGCTAGACTCAAAATGATTTCTTTATATACCTGATTTGAAATTTTCGGATAATAATTGCTAACTAAAACATCTGCTTTCATAGACCCAATGAATTCAGTAAAACAGAGCAAATATTTTCAGACCTTTGGCTACGAAATTATCTGTAACTCCCTGTTGTAAATTCCAATTCTTGTCAAACTTAATTTGCCTAAAATTAGATTGATAAAGCTTTCTAATGACACATATTTTGCATAAATTGGAGCATAATTGGTTATCGAAATAGTTCATACAATGTCCCTATCAAATTCTGCCAGAATCGAGCTTTGGTCGATTTCGGCTCTCCTTGTTTCTTCTCTTTGGAAATTGATTTCGGCAAACACTCTTCAGTTAAGCTTTACATTATTACCTTGAATTCCTGTATACTTTTGTCCATTATTTATTTGTTTGCAGCTATCATCTAAAGTTCATGTTTTCAGCATAATGATTCGGCACATGCATCCCATTGTTCCGCATTTGCTTTCGATATGTGCCAATTCCAGTTTCATTTCTTTGGACATTGAATTCATCTAACTTTCTTATTTCAATTGAGCCATATGTGATTTCTTGAAATCCTTGTATACTCCTGCTTTTGTTTCCTTTTAAATCTGAATACATTTGTGAAAGATTCTGTTTGTATCGTATTGACTCGAAAGGCATATGTACATTTCGTTGTTCCGCATGTGCTTCTGATATGTGTCAATGTTATTGTTCATACTACCCTTTTGTACTCTGGTGTCTTGTGGGATATTGTGAACCTTTGCCAGAAATGGTAAAGGGAGTTATGCTTAGAGCCCGCGATTGCTCTGCCGGCCCCATTGACTTCACTCAGACGTGGGTGGATGGAGCTCCCAGACGTGGGAGACTTATGCTTGGTGGTCATCCAGAAATGGATGGACCATATTATGTTATGATCCCACTTCACCTTCTATCTGTTTGATATAAAATTCAGAGCCGACCTAGCACTTGGGCAGGGTGAGAGGGCTCGAGTAGGAAAGGGCTACCCGTGGATGGAGTCGAGAACTCATCACGGCGTGGAGCCACCACTGAGTTAATCCTCACATGCACTATGCTAGAGTACGACGTTTGAGCTTCTATTTCATATTTGTTCTTTGATATGTTCTGAAATGCTTCTTATGCTTCCGAAATATTTCCATATGCCATTGATACGTTCTGAAGCATTTCATTCACCATTGATATGTTCCGAACTGTTTCGTATGCCATAGATATCCAAAATGCTCCTTACGTCTTTGTTATGCCTTGAAATTATCAAATGTCATCGATATGCTCCTTATACCAATGATATGCTCCAATTTCCTTTCTCCTATTGTTATGTCTAATGCCTGTTTTTGAACGAGGTAAACCTTTGTGATTTTATATCAAATGAGATGACTTCAAATGAACACTTGTATTTATGCTTTTGTTATCTTGATACTAAGCCTGCTTGAACTTCTCCTATCGCCATGGATATGTTAGTCGCTTGCTGAGCTCTTTATGCTCACCCCGTTGCTATATAAATTTTTCAGGGTAGCTTGTTATGTTCTGAAAATCTAGAATTGGGTTGAGGCAGTGGAAAGCTAGAAGATTTTGGGGCAAATCTTTCGTAATTAATAAGTTGATATTGTATAAGTTCTTTTGTGTGTATCAACGACAAATCTAGATTGATGTATCTTGTAAATATTTGGAAAGTACCTCTTGTGTTGGGATTTTGGGAATGTTAAAGTTTAAACTGTGTAATGATATAAACATGTAATACATGTTGGTTTTGTGATTGTATAGATTGCTACGCTTATGGATTCATGATGTGGTTATGGTTTAGTTGAGTTGGCTTTGGATTTTGTGAATCATTAAGTGATATTATACTATGATTATAAACTGCACAGGTTTTATGAATTAGAAAATTATAGATATGAATGACCTGAATGTTTTCTCAGTATCCTCAAATGTGTGAACGGATCCTGGAATGAATTGTTGTTGAATTATAATACAAAAGAAAAAAAATTCAGCGGGGCGTGACAGTTATGGTATCAGAGCATGGTTTGAGGATCACTGAAATATTTGATATGTTGACGTGCAAAATATATTGAGGTCTGGTGAACTATAGTGATTGGTGAAAATTTTCTTTGATGCATTTTAGGAATCTAGGATGACGAGGACATTTAGTCCTCCTACTTCATCTACTTTTGATTAATTAAGTGCGATAAAAGAGTTGATTGGGGATATTAAATCAGAGTGGCTCAGTAGAAGCATGGTGAACCTAATACAGTGGTAGCAAAAATAAAATAGATGATGCGATTGGAGAAAATATTTGATGTACGAAATTGTTCTGATGATCAAAATAATTTTTAGAGATCAAAGATAAGAATAGCAAAGACAAGTTAAAAAAAAAAAAAAAAATAGAAATGAATCAGAATGTGATAATAAGAGGGTCAAGACATAATCGATTTGAAAAGGGAAGTCACCACAAAAGATTTATTGGACCTTTTGAGATTTTTGAGAGGGTTGGTTCTGTCGCTTACAAGGTTGCCTTACCACCATCGATGTGTCATATTCATGATATATTTCATGTGTCAATGCTCAGAAAGTATATACCTGATCCCTCTCATGTCATTGAGTATGAGCCGATGGTGATTGATAAAGTCTTATTTTATGTGGAAAAGCCCACTCAGATTGTTGATAAAGAAAAAAAAAAAAAAAAGATCTTGCGGAATCGGGTTATCCCTCTAGTTAAAGTGATCTGGAGATATCATTCTGGAGTGGAAATGACTTGGGAGCTTGAGGAAGAAATGATGAAAGCTTATCCTCATCTTTTCGTTTTCGTTGAATGAGGTATGATAAATTTAGAGGACTAAATTTTTCTTTAAGGAGGGGAGAGTGTAACATCCCTCATTTTTAAAAATTTATTAAAAGGTTTGTTTGTAAAAAAAAAAAAAAATAAGGATTATTTAATAATTATTTTATATTAAATGATTAAATATTTATGGCTAGGGACCTAAGAGTAAATATTAGGAGTTTGATATAATTTATTTAATATTCAGATTTAAGTTAAAAAAAAAAAAAAAAAATTTAGTGGACATGTGTCATTAGCTAACCTAATGGTGCCACCTAAGTTTGCTCTAAGGATGACATCTAGCACTTTTCATGCATGCTTGCCACCTTGAAACTTTGCAACTCTTGTGTTAACCGAAAGTAATTAAATAAGAGATGAAAGGAGAAACTAAATGTAACATTCAGATGCTGCATCCAACGTGAGTTTAAGAAGAGAAGAGAAGGGAAGAAGAAGAAGAAGAAGAGGAATTGAAGAAGAAGATTTGATTGAGGTTTTGCATCAACTCCCCCCATTTGGGAATCAAATTTGTTTAAGGCAAGTGTTCTAATCTCTTCCTACAGAATTCCTAATCTCTGTTTTCCTTTTAATTCTTCATAATGCAAAAGATTTCAGCTTAGTACCAATCCGTTCTTTCCTTTTGATACAAAGCCATGAATCTGAAATTTTTCGGTAATCTGACTTCTGTATATTGTTTTCGATCTAACTTTTAGCACTAAGCTCTGATTTAGGTAAAACCTATTCCATTTGAAAGTAGACTCAAATATCTTTATTTTGACACTAAGATTGAATGATTTGGAGTTTAAATGCCTACTAAGACTTCTGTTTCAATTAACCCTACAGATTCTGCAAAATAGAGACTGAAATTTCTGACCTCTTGTTGCTTAACTACTTATAACTTTATACTGTGAACTCAGATTCATACAAAGTATGATTTATTCGAAGCTAGACTCAAAATGATTTCTTTATATACCTGATTTGAAATTTTCGGATAATAATTGCTAACTAAAACATCTGCTTTCATAGACCCAATGAATTCAGTAAAACAGAGCAAATATTTTCAGACCTTTGGCTACGAAATTATCTGTAACTCCCTGTTGTAAATTCCAATTCTTGTCAAACTTAATTTGCCTAAAATTAGATTGATAAAGCTTTCTAATGACACATATTTTGCATAAATTGGAGCATAATTGGTTATCGAAATAGTTCATACAATGTCCCTATCAAATTCTGCCAGAATCGAGCTTTGGTCGATTTCGGCTCTCCTTGTTTCTTCTCTTTGGAAATTGATTTCGGCAAACACTCTTCAGTTAAGCTTTACATTATTACCTTGAATTCCTGTATACTTTTGTCCATTATTTATTTGTTTGCAGCTATCATCTAAAGTTCATGTTTTCAGCATAATGATTCGGCACATGCATCCCATTGTTCCGCATTTGCTTTCGATATGTGCCAATTCCAGTTTCATTTCTTTGGACATTGAATTCATCTAACTTTCTTATTTCAATTGAGCCATATGTGATTTCTTGAAATCCTTGTATACTCCTGCTTTTGTTTCCTTTTAAATCTGAATACATTTGTGAAAGATTCTGTTTGTATCGTATTGACTCGAAAGGCATATGTACATTTCGTTGTTCCGCATGTGCTTCTGATATGTGTCAATGTTATTGTTCATACTACCCTTTTGTACTCTGGTGTCTTGTGGGATATTGTGAACCTTTGCCAGAAATGGTAAAGGGAGTTATGCTTAGAGCCCGCGATTGCTCTGCCGGCCCCATTGACTTCACTCAGACGTGGGTGGATGGAGCTCCCAGACGTGGGAGACTTATGCTTGGTGGTCATCCAGAAATGGATGGACCATATTATGTTATGATCCCACTTCACCTTCTATCTGTTTGATATAAAATTCAGAGCCGACCTAGCACTTGGGCAGGGTGAGAGGGCTCGAGTAGGAAAGGGCTACCCGTGGATGGAGTCGAGAACTCATCACGGCGTGGAGCCACCACTGAGTTAATCCTCACATGCACTATGCTAGAGTACGACGTTTGAGCTTCTATTTCATATTTGTTCTTTGATATGTTCTGAAATGCTTCTTATGCTTCCGAAATATTTCCATATGCCATTGATACGTTCTGAAGCATTTCATTCACCATTGATATGTTCCGAACTGTTTCGTATGCCATAGATATCCAAAATGCTCCTTACGTCTTTGTTATGCCTTGAAATTATCAAATGTCATCGATATGCTCCTTATACCAATGATATGCTCCAATTTCCTTTCTCCTATTGTTATGTCTAATGCCTGTTTTTGAACGAGGTAAACCTTTGTGATTTTATATCAAATGAGATGACTTCAAATGAACACTTGTATTTATGCTTTTGTTATCTTGATACTAAGCCTGCTTGAACTTCTCCTATCGCCATGGATATGTTAGTCGCTTGCTGAGCTCTTTATGCTCACCCCGTTGCTATATAAATTTTTCAGGGTAGCTTGTTATGTTCTGAAAATCTAGAATTGGGTTGAGGCAGTGGAAAGCTAGAAGATTTTGGGGCAAATCTTTCGTAATTAATAAGTTGATATTGTATAAGTTCTTTTGTGTGTATCAACGACAAATCTAGATTGATGTATCTTGTAAATATTTGGAAAGTACCTCTTGTGTTGGGATTTTGGGAATGTTAAAGTTTAAACTGTGTAATGATATAAACATGTAATACATGTTGGTTTTGTGATTGTATAGATTGCTACGCTTATGGATTCATGATGTGGTTATGGTTTAGTTGAGTTGGCTTTGGATTTTGTGAATCATTAAGTGATATTATACTATGATTATAAACTGCACAGGTTTTATGAATTAGAAAATTATAGATATGAATGACCTGAATGTTTTCTCAGTATCCTCAAATGTGTGAACGGATCCTGGAATGAATTGTTGTTGAATTATAATACAAAAGAAAAAAAATTCAGCGGGGCGTGACAGCTATCGCATCCACGCTCCCGCTGCACCTCCTCATATGATTCAACTTAATCATAGGCACGCAGACCCGACAATAAACGAGAAATATAATGGAGGTTCGCAGACCTCAATAATAATAATCACAAGTACACACACATCACACGGTTCATGATCATCAGTCCACACATCATACATCACATGTATAAATAATCATCATCATGTAGGACTACTAGATAATAAAAAAAATAATAATCAACTAAACCTTTTAATTAATTAATATTTTTTTGAAATCAGGGATATGTAGGGAATTTCTCAATTCCTAAGGGTGTTTTCGTAATTTGGACAAAGGATAGAAACTGGAATTTCTCAAATTCCGAGGGGCAAAACTGTCTTTTGCCCAGAAAACCCTAATGCCCTACTATCCTTTGCTACTACCGCCACCGTCGCCACCCTGCTGGCGGCGGCCTGTGCGGCGGGGCGAGGGCACTACCCTCGCCTGCAGACGCAGCCCCTGTGCTGCCCGCCTTCGGCTGCGCTTCACGCACACAGATCGAGGGCAGCAACTATTGCTGCCCTTTCTCGCTTTTGCGTCAACGATTTTGACGTCAAAATTCTTCCTAAACACAACACACGCAGTTCAAAACCAATCATTCGCACGAACAACCTAGCTCTGATACCACTGTTGGGAAATCACGGGGGGCGACATCATATGCGCAGCGGAAGAACAAGAAAACAAAAATCCCCGATTCCCAAAAAGATGTTCGTCGTCGTGCGAAGATTGGTGCGCAAAAAATCCGCAAAACACAAAACTGCGTATAGAGATTGTGTTACCTAGGGAGATCGTATATCCCTATTTCCTTGTAGATCCTTAGGAGAGGGTGAAGGAGGTCAAGCGTCCTCCTCTCTAGCGATGATCCACACAGCAGGGTTGCAACGACGCTCCTCAAAACTCCAGGCCTACTCTGAGGTGGAGAGGGAGAGGAGAATAGGAAGGGCAAGCAAAGACACTAGCCTATGAGGTTGTGAATCCCTCATATTTATAGAGATCCCGTGTCAAACCCTAATGGGTCATTCCCTAGTGGGTATTGGATCTGCATCCAATAAGACAATGGCTCCGTCGGACATCTCATATCCGAACTACTCATCGCAATGCCTACCATATGTGTGTGACCCTCTAGGCCCAATATCGAGCTGGTCGTGAGTCATACCTGTTAGAACTCCTTCTAACTCAGTGAATTATTATCTCTGTAATAATTCACTCGACTCATCGACTACGGACGTACTAGGCCACTACGCCGCAGTCCCCAGACGATACAGGGGAATCCAATCCATTGGACTTGTCTGTCCTCAGTTACCCTGTACCTATAGTCCCTCATCCATCTAATATTCCAGAGACCGTATATCGAGCATGGTGCTGTCAGACCCATACGGTTTCTACTCGAGTCTTGCTCTAATCGGATTCTCCCGAAGAACTCTTTCTCTCTCAACCCGAATGACCCTGGCCAGGGATTTTTCTGAGCAAGAACACATGGGATATTCCTCTCATGACGCCGAGAGTGGATGATCCTCTGTCGACACTCAATAGCCCTCGTAAGGTCGACTACCACTCCCAATGACCAACTGTACTAGATCTGGGACAGCCAAACCTATAAGTCTAGTATCAAAGAGTTGAGCACTCATACAGGACATCCTTGGTGTCTCAAGTCTAAGGACCAGATACACCACTAGGACTACGGAATCGCTGTCTGACAATAAGGCATCATCAACAATCCAGCATTCCGTAAGCGGATCAATCAGTGAACTCTTTCTCCAATGAGCACCTGTACTGTATCCCTAGTGTCCCTACACGAGCAGCTATGAGACCAGCTGCATCCATCATATGGACGGGTATACAGCACACCAGTCTATCCGGTTATCACGATGTCCCTCTCGAATAACCTATGACCGGGATTATTTAGGATATGTGTTTAAAGGTGAATCGATCTCATTATCGTGATCTCATCACGATCCGATTCCCATTGCACAAATCGAAGGACATCACAATATATATATGCGTTTATGCAATAGTTATAAAGTGATATACGCCAAAATAATTAAAAGGATTCTGTATCAAGTCACATGTGCCATCACTCACGTGATTGACTAGCAAATGGTTGACAACATTAGGTGATTTTTCTTGGAATTTTATGAAACTAATTATGAAATTTTACAGTAACGAGAAACAGGTGATACTGCACGGGAAACGTGGGGGCGACGTAACGATGATTTGCACACAACAAATGAAGAAGGTTTTGCATAAAGCATGTAGTGGCTTTTTGGTACAACTTGTGCAGCAAACTAAGGGAGAGTCAACATAATTTGAAGATCCAAATCTACTTCCTTTGCTTGCTGAATTTTTAGATATATTTGACGAACCGCGCAACCTACCTCTTACCCGCCGGCATGATTATTATATAACAATTCTTCCAGGAAAACCTCCAGCAAATGCTCAGCCATATCAGTATCCACATCTCTAAAAGGATGAAATAGAATGGGTTGTAAAAGAGATGCTCGAAACAGGAGTTATTCGGCCATGTTGCAGCCCCTACTCTTCACCAGTGCTCCCCATACGAAAGTAGGACAGAACATGGCGATTATGTGTTAACTACCGAGCTCTCAATGGTATAACCATCAAGGATAAATACCCTATTCTAGTAGTAGATGAATTGCTTGATGAAAGAGAGCACAAATCTTTACAAAGCTGGACCTTCAATCCGGGTATCATCAAATACAAGTATGCGAAGTAGACATACCGAAAACCACCTTTTGAACACACAACAACCACTATGAATTTTTGCTTTCTTCAAAAGAAGGTGGAATATCTTGGGCATATCATATCAGATGAAGGTGTGGCAGAAGACCCCTTCAAAATTGAAGCAATGCAAAATTGGCCTACCCCGAGGAACGTAAAATTGCTACATGGCTTTCTGGGTTTAACAGGCTACTACTGCAAGTTCGTGAAAAACTATGGCGACATTAGTGCACCACTTACTTCCTTACTGAAAAAAGATGTCTTCGAATGGTCGGATAGAGCCTCCGTTACCTTCGACAAACTTAAGGCAGCCATGACGACGACGCCGGTGCTAACACAACCATATTTTAAGCGACCCTTCATTATTGAGGCCGACGCATCTGGAGTCAGAATTGGATCCATTCTCATGCAAGATGGCTGACCACTCGCATACACTAGCAAGACATTTTCTCCCTCCCATCAAAATAAGTCAACATATGATAAGGAGATGCTCGCCATTGTATGTGCAGCAACGAGGTGGAGACCCTACTTGATTGGTCGACGATTTCAAAATAAAACGGACCATAAAAGCCTCAATTACTTTTTGGAGCGAAAGATACCATCCCCTGAGCAGCAAAAATGGGTAACAAAACTTCTTGGATTTGATTTTGAAATAACTTACAAAAAGGGGAAAGAGAATATTCTTGCAGATGTGCTTTCGCAACTACCCGAACAAGTTGAAGTTTCGGCCGTTTCACTTCCGACCAGCGACTTCCTTGAGGATATTAAGATGGAATGGCAGGAAGATTCAGATACTAGTAAGATTATAAAAAAATTGGAGGAAGTACCAAGCCCCATGGCTCATTACAATCGGGACTCAAAAAAATTATGCTATAAGGGACACATTGTGCTTGTGACAAATTCTACTTGCATCTTCAAGAGCAGATTTTGGACAAAATTATTCCATATGCAGGGTATTAAATTGAAAATGAGTACGACATATCACCCACAAACCAACAGCCAGACAGAAGTTTTAAATAGGTACTTGGATGTAATATCCCTCACTTTTGAAAATTATTAATAAGGATTTATATGTAAAATTGAGGACCTATATGTAAATATAAAAATTTCAAGGACTAAACTGCTAAGTTACAAAATGAAAAGAAAATAAAGAAAACCAAAAATTTTGGTTTTATCCCACCGCCTCCCATGCACTCTCTGTTTCTTCGAGAAACAGAGAGGAGCGGTGGGGCGTGAGGAGAGAAGAAAGACGAAGAAGAGGGAAAAGAAGAGAGGAGGAAGAGGGAGAAGAGAAGAAAAGAAGAAGAAGAAGAAGAGAGGGAAGATGGAGAGGAGAGGGAGAGGCAGCAGCAGCAGCTAGGGCCGCTGCACCTCTGTTTCCCGCAGGTGGTAACAGAGGCGAGTATGTGTGCGGCGTTGGGGAGGAGAAGGGAAGAAGAAGAAGAAGAAGAAGAAGAAGGGAGGAGGATAGCTGCAGCAAGGCAGCAACGAGGAGGTGTGTGGCGTTGGGGAGGAAAAAGGAAGAGGAGAAGAAGAGAAGGAGAAGAAGAGAAGGAGAAGAGAGGGAAGAGGGAGAGGAGCGAGAGGTGGCAGCAGCTAGGGCTACAGCACATCTGTTTCCTGCAGGTGGAAACAAAGGAGAGGTGTGGGGCGTTCGAAGAGGAGAAGAAGAAGAAGAGGAAGAGAAGAGGAAGAGGAAGCAGGAGAAGAGGTTGTGATACCTCTATTTCCTGTAGAGGAAATAGAGGAGAGGGTGTGTGTGACGGTGGGGAGGAGGAGGGAAGAAGAAGAGGAGAAGAAGAAGAGAAGGGAGAGGAGGAGCTGCGGCTGCGGCGGTGGAATCTGTAGTTGGAAGAGAAGGAGAGGAAGAGATGGTGAGGAAGAAGAGAAGAAGTAGAAGCAGGTGAAGAGGTAGCACCTCTGTTTCCTGCAGGAGGAAACAGAGGAAAGGAGGTGCTGTTCGTCGGGGAGAAGAAGGGGAGGAAGGGGAAGAAGAGAAGAAGAAGAAAGGAAGGAGAAGGAAGAGGAGAAGGGAAAGAAGTAGCTGCGGCTGCGGCTCTGGCAGCTGCAACTATGGTAGGGAAAGAGGAAGAGAAAGGAAAGAAGAGAAGGAAAGGAAGAAGAAGAGAAGAAGTAGAAGCGGGTGAAGAAGCAGCACCTCTGTTTCCTGCAGGAGGAAACAGAGGAAAGGAGGTGTCGTTTGTCGGGGAGAAGAAGGGGAGGAAGGGGAAGAAGAGAAGAAGAAGAAAGGAAGGAGAAGGAAGAGGAGAAGGGAAAGAAGTAGATGCGGCTGCGGCTGTGGCAGCTGCAGCTATGGCAGGGAAAGAGGAAGAGAAAGGAAATAAGAGAAGGAAAGGAAGAAGAAGAGAAGAAGTAGAAGCGGGTGAAGAGGCAGCACCTCTGTTTCCTGCAGGAGGAAATAGAGGAAAGGAGGTGCTATTCGTCGGGGAGAAGAAGGGGAGGAAGGGGAAGAAGAGAAGAAGAAGAAAGGAAGGAGAAGGAAGAGGAGAAGGGAAAGAAGTAGCTGCGGCTGCGGCTGTGGCAGCTGCAGCTATGGCAGGGAAAGGGGAAGAGAAAGGAAAGAAGAGAAGGAAAGGAAGAAGAAGAGAAAGGAAAAGGGAAGAAGAGAGGAAGAGGAGAAGGGGAGGCAGCTGTGGTAGTGGCAGCTGCAGCTGGAAGAGAAGGAGAGGAAATAGAGCAGGGGAGGAAGAAGAGGCTGCGGCTGTGGTGGCTGCGGCCATGGCTGCGATTGCGACTACGGCAGTTGCAGCTGGGAAAGAAAAGAAGGGAAAGGGGAAAAAGGGGCTGCGGACGGGATTACGGTCGCAGTGGCAGCGACTGTGTATGCAGTAGTTATGTATACGAGAGAAGGGAGCAAGGAAGTAGTACAGTGGAAGGGGTTGCGGTTGTGACAGCAGCGGCGGTCGTGGCTACGACTGTGGTAGTGGCAGTGGCGATGGCTGCGACAACTGTGTTTGAAAAAGAAAACGAAGGAACGAGAGTAAGAGAGAGCAGGTGGCTATGTCTCTATGTTCTGCATCAGCTGCAATTGTGGAGGAAAAAGAAAAGATGTGTAGAAAACGAAACAGAGAGAGAGGACACGGAGGAAAAGTAGAAGGATTTGGGCTAGCACATTCTTTGGATCTTCGTATCGAAATCTTTTAAAGGTAAGTGTTCTGATTCTTTCTATTGCAAGCTTTCTATTATTTTCTCTTGTAAGTGTTCCTATCCTTCCTATTGCAAGCTTTCTAATCTTTCCTAATGCAAGTGTCCTGATCTTTCCTTACCATAATTTTACCGCTACATTTGTTTTGAATATGAGGAACTTTGAATTGTTCTAGCCTTTCATTTGATATATCTCCTGTTTAGACGTAACGATTCGATTCTATGCAACTTCTAATATTCTGACCCTTCTAGTTTGTTATGGCTATAACTCCATGTATTGACCTCTGATTTGGACAAAACTTATTTGATCAGAATATAGACACATAAACCTTTGTTTTGATAGCTTATTTTAAGAATTTGGAGTAAGTTTGTCTACCCAAACTTCTGTTTCAAATGAGCCTATAGATTCTGCAAAACAGGGATCATAATTTCTGACCTTTTGATACTGAACTGCTTATAAGTCACTATTGCAAATGTTGATTTATTCAAAGCTTATTTCATTGGAAACTAGACTCATAGAGTTTTCTTTTGATATATGGATTGAAAGATTTGGAATCCAAACACCTGCCCAGTTATCTGTTGAATCTAACTTTATGAATTATGCTAAACAGAGATTTTGTTCTACGACCCATGTTTACCAAATTATTTGTAACTCTCTCTATTGGACAGTTCAATTCATATGAAGCCTGTCATATTTGAAAGTATAATCCAATGATATATTTCTGAGAAAATTGGAGCATGATTGATAGTTTGAATCATTTGTTCAATGTGCCTCTTGTATTCTACCAAAAATCGAGCTTTGGTCGATTTCTAATATTCTGGTTTCATTCCTTTGGAAATTGACATCCTTTAGCTTTCTTATCAGTTGAGCTTTATATTACTGCTTTGAATTCTTGTATGCTCTTGTCCTTAAAGTTATTTGCATTCTTGAAAACTATTGTGTAACGTTTATGCTATATCGTATTGACTCATTTAGGCACATGTGTATCCCATTGTTCCTCATTTTCTTTCGATATGTGCCTATTCCATTTCCTTTCAAAATTCGAATACCATTGTGAAAGATTATTGCTTACTTCGTATTGACTCGTTAAGGCACATGTACGTTTTGTTGTTCCGCATGTGCTACTTATTGTTAAAACTGCCCTCTTGTACTCTAGTGTTTGTGGGATTGTCTGGACCTTTGCCAGAAATGGTAAAGGGTGTTATTCTGAACCTTTGCCAGAAATGGTAAAGGGTATGTGCTTAGAGCCTGCGATGCTCTGCCGGCCCCCTTTGGCTTCACCTAGACGTGGGTGGATGGAGCTCCCATACGTGGGAGACTTCTGTCAGGTGGTCATTCAGAAATGGATGAATCACATTCTGACTGAGATCCCACTACACCTTCTATATGTTTGATATGATATCCAGTGCTTTGGTTTTGTGTTTCTGTACATGCTTTGGATAAGACTGATATGATTGCAATGTCAAGGACGACGTTTGAGCTTCTGTACGGTATTTGTTTTTTATATGCTTTGAAATGGTTCATTCTCTATTGATATGTTTTGAAATGTTCCATATGCTGTTGATATGCTTCGGAACATTTCATACGCCATTGATAAGCTCCGTAATGTTTCATTTGTTATTGATATGTTCCGAAACATTTCATATGCCTTTTTATGCTCCGAAATGTTCCATATGCCGTTGATATGCTCCGGAACATTTCATACGCCATTGATAAGCTCCGAAATGCTTCATTTGTTATTGATATGCTCCGAAACATTTCATATGCCTTTGTTATGCTCCGAAATGTTTCTTTTGCTATTGTTATGCTCCTGATGTTTCATTTGTTATGGATATGCTCCGAAACATTTCATTCGTTGTTGATATGCTCCGAAATGTTTCATCTGTTATTGGCATGCTTCGAAATTTCCATATGTCGTTGATATGCTCCGGAACATTTCCTACGCTATTGATATGCTCCAATTACTCTATGCTCCATTGGTTATGAACCAAATATGTTTTGAATGACATGACACATATGATTTTGTATCTAATGAGATGGTATCCTTGAGAATTCTTGTATTCTGCCTTGCATTATGATATCTTACTTGTTTGAAACCGTTCCTTTTGTTCTGAATATGCTTTGTTACTTGCCGAGCTGTTTTTAGCTCACTCTGTTGTTATATAAATCTTTCAGGTCAGCTTGTCACTCTTTGAGATGTTTGAATTGGGCTGAGTCAGTGGAGAGCTATTATGAATTATGGGCAAGTCTTGTTGGTTATTATGTTATTGTTGTATAAGCATATTTTGTATGAAATGAAATGTTGTCGATGAATCGAAATGGATATACTGTGTAAAAGTGTTAGAAGATCTCTCTTATTTGGAATTTCAGAATGTTAAGTCTTGTTTATGATGATTCGCACTTGTGGTGAATAGTTGATTGCATAATTTATTTAGCTTGTGGATTTATAAATGTTATTCATGTTTGTCAAGTTGGCTTGGGTTGCCATAAATGTGAATTGTCGAGTGATATGATATATGATTATAAACTGCACAGGTTTTGTAGATGTGAATTTGATAGAATGTTTTTCAGTGTCCTCAAATGTGTGTTTGGATCCTGGATTGGTTTGCAATGAAAGTTTTAATAATATCGCTATTATTTTGAGGGGCGTGACAGAGGTGGTATCAGAGCATGGTTTGAGGATTACTGAAATATTTGATATGTTGACGTGAAAAATATATTGAGGTCTAGTGAACTATAGTGATCGGTGGAAATTTTCTTTGATGTATTTTAGGAATTAAGGATGATGAGGTGATTTGGTCTTCCTACTTCATCAAGTTTTGATTAATTAAGTGGGATGAAAGGGGTAATCAGGGATATTGAATCAGAGTGGCGCAGCAGAAGCATGGTGCACCTAATTTAATTGGTGGTAGAAAAAGGGATGATGCAAACGGAGAAGATATTTGATGTACAAAATTGTTCTGATGATCGAAATATTTCTTTTGCCACCTTATATTGAAAGTAAAGGCTGATCATTAATGACAACAATGAAAAGAATTTTGGAGAATCAATGGCAAGAATGATAAGGACAAGTTTACCAATAAAAATATGATTCGAAATGAATTAGAAAGTGTTAACAAGAGGGTCGAGACATTTGGATTTGAAAAGGGAAGTCACCACAAAAGACTCAATCATGTGTGAATTGTAAGTTAAATTATAAAACAAGTTTACGTTGGTGGGTGACTGGAGTCTATTTGCTTTGTAGAAAGTTGGATCATAAAACAAAAGATTGCCATCTGAACAAGAAGAAAGAGTCACTGCCTCATAAATCATCAGCCCATGTCAGAGTGTATGCTATCACTGAATATGATTCTAAAACTTCTGAATTAGTGGTCGAAGGTATTATGCATGTTTATGAAAGAATGCAAATATTTGTTTGAATATGGGTTCTATCTACGATTTGATTCGTAATATGTTGCCTATCACTTGGGTATTCAACCTAGACCACTGTATTATGTGATATTATGTAAATACAATCATTGGAGATTGTTTGATAATGAACTTGAATCTAGTCCTCTTGTCTGATTTTTATTAGAGAACTTGAACTTTTTGTTGATTTAGTTCTCCTAGAGATTTGGAGTTTTGATATTATACTTGGTATGGATTGACTATCTTCCTATCATACCAGTATGGATTGGTATACAACAAATGATCACTTTTTGTACATTTGATCAGCCGATCTTTTATTTTGAAAGTATTGGACATGATTTATCTCCTTACCTAATGTATCCCAGAATGACTTGCTTTGATTACCTCCAAACGTGACTTTGCTTTTGATTTGGTCTTTGGGACAATCCCAATATCTAAGCCTCTCTACATAATGATATCATTTGAGTAAGTGGAATTAGAAAAACAACTACAAGAATTATTAAATGAGGATTTTATTTGGCTTAATATTTTATCAGGGGGTGCTCTGGTGTTAGTTAAAAAGATGGATGTAACATTGAGGCTTTGTATTGATTATGGATACTTGAATCAGGTGATCATAAAAAACGAGTATTTTCTGAAATAACGACTTGCTTAATTAATTACAGGGTGCGCAAGTATTTTTAGAAATTGATTGAAGGCCGGGTTACCGTCTATTGAGGATCAAGGAGGAGAATATTTCGGTCACTCTTGGATAATTATGTCATTATATTGTATTGATGAAATTATTTGAGAGTAGGAGGAGGAAATAAAGATATCATAATCCTCATCTTTTCGTCGATTGAGCTATGATCAATTTAGAGGACTAAATTTCCTTTTAAGGAGGGGAGAGTGTAATATCCCTCACTTTTGAAAATTATAATAAGGATTTATATGTAAATTTGAGGACCTATATGTAAATATAAAAATTTCAAGGACTAAACTGCTAAGTTGCAAAATGAAAAGAAAATAAAGAAAATCGAAAATTTCGGTTTTATCCCACCGCCTCCTACACACTCTCTGTTTCGTCGAGAAACAAAGAGGAGCAGTGGGGCGTGAGGAGAGAAGAAAGAAGAAGAAGAGGAAAAAGAAGAGAGGAGGAAGAGGGAGAAGAGAAGAAAAGAAGAAGAAGAAGAAGAAGAGAGGGAAGATGGAGAGGAGAGGGAGAGGCAGTAGCAGCAGCTAGGGCTGCTGCACCTCTGTTTCCCGCAGGTGGTAACAGAGGCGAGTATGTGTGCGACGTTGGGGAGGAGAAGGGAAGAAAAAGAAGAAGAAGAAGAAGAAGAAGAGAGGAGGACAGCTGCGGCAAGGAAGCAGCGAGGAGGTGTGTGGCGTTGGGGAGGAAAAAGGAAGAGGAGAAGAAGAGAAGGAGAAGAGAGGGAAGAGGGAGAGGAGCGAGAGGGGGCAGCAGCTAGGGCTGCAGCACCTCTGTTTCCTGCAGGTGGAAACAGAGGAGAGGTGTGGGGCGTTCGAAGAGGAGAAGAAGAAGAAGAGGAAGAGAAGAGGAAGAGGAAGTAGGAGAAGAGGTTGTGATACATCTGTTTCCTATAGAGGAAACAGAGGAGAGGGTGTGTGTGAGGTTGGGGAGGAGGAGGGAAGAAGAAGAGAAGGGAAAGGAGGAGCTGCGGCTGCGGCGGTGGAATCTGCAACTAGAAGAGAAGGAGAGGAAGAGATGGTGAGGAAGAAGAGAAAAAGTAGAAGCGGGTGAAGAGGCAGCACCTCTGTTTCCTGCAGGAGGAAACAGAGGAAAGGAAGTGCTGTTCGTCGGGGAGAAGAAGGGGAGGAAGGGGAAGAAGAGAAGAAGAAGAAAGGAAGGAGAAGGAAGAGGAGAAGGGAAAGAAGTAGCTGCGGCTGCGGCTGTGGCAGCTGCAACTATGGCAGGGAAAGAGGAAGAGAAAGGAAAGAAGAGAAGGAAAGGAAGAAGAAGAGAAGAAGTAGAAGCAGGTGAAGAGGCAGCACCTCTGTTTCCTGCAGGAGGAAATAGAGGAAAGGAGGTGCTGTTCGTCGGGGAGAAGAAGGGGAGGGAGGGGAAGAAGAGAAGAAGAAGAAAGGAAGGAGAAGGAAGAGGAGAAGGAAAAGAAGTAGCTGTGGCTGCGGCTGCGGCTGTGGCAGCTGCAGCTATGGTAGGGAAAGGGGAAGAGAAAGGAAAGAAGAGAAGGAAAGGAAGAAGAAGAGAAAGGAAAAGGGAAGAAGAGAGGAAGAGGAGAAGGGGAGGCAGCTGTGGCAGTGGCAGCTGTAGCTAGAAGAGAAGGAGAGAAAATAGAGCAGGGGAGGAAGAAGAGGCTACGACTGTGGTGGCTGCGGCCATGGCTGCGATTGCGACTACGGTAGTTGCAGCTGGGAAAGAAAAGGAAGGAAAGGGGAAAAAGGGGCTACAGACGGGATTGCGGCCGCAGTGGAAGCGAATGTGTATGCAGTAGTTATGTTTGCGAGAGAACGGAGCAAGGAAGTAGTACAGTGGAAGGGGCTGCGGTTGTGACAGCAACTGCGGTCGTGGCTACGACTATGGTAGTGGCAGCGGCGATGGCTGCGACAACTGTGTTTGAAAAAGAAAATGAAGGAATGAGAGTAAGAGAGAGCAGGTGGCTATGTCTCTATGTTCTGCATGAGCTGCAATTGTGGAGGAAAAAGAAAAGATGTGTAGAAAACGAAACAGAGAGAGAGGACACAAAGGAAAAGTAGAAGGATTTGGGCTGGCACATTCATTGGATCTTCGTATCGAAATCTTCTAAAGGCAAGTGTTCTGATTCTTTCTATTGCAAGCTTTCTAATCTTTTCTCTTGCAAGTGTTCCTATCCTTCATATTGCAAACTTTCTAATCTTTCTTATTGCAAGTGTCCTGATCTTTCCTTTCCACAATTTTACCGCTACATTTGTTTTGAATATGAGGAACTTTGAATTGTTCTAGCCTTTCATTTGATATATCTCCTGTTTAGGCGTAACGATTCAATTCTATGCAACTTCTAATATTGTGACCCTTCTACTTTGTTATTGCTATAACTCCATGTATTGACCTCTGATTTGGACAAAACTTATTTGATCAGAATATAGACTCATAAACCTTTGTTTTGATAGCTTATTTTAAGAATTCAGAGTAAGTTTGTCTGCCCAAACTTCTGTTTCAAATGAGCCTACAGATTCTGCAAAACAGGGATCGTAATTTCTGACCTTTTGATACTTAACTGCTTATAAGTCCCTGTTGCAAACATTGATTTATTCAAAGCTTATTTCATTGGAAACTAGACTCATAGAGTTTTCTTTTGATATATGGATTGAAAGATTTGGAATCCAAACACCTGCCCAGTTATCTGTTGAATCTAACTTTATGAATTCTGCTAAACAGATTTTTTGTTCTACGACCCATGTTTACCAAATTATTTGTAACTCTCTCTATTGGACAGTTCAATTCATATGAAGCCTGTCATATTTGAAAGTATAATCCAATGATATATTTTTGAGAAAATTGGAGCATGATTGATAGTTTGAATCATTTGTTCAATGTGCCTCTTGTTTTCTGCCAAAAATCGAGCTTTGGCCGATTTCTAATATTCTGGTTTCATTCCTTTGGAAATTAATATCTTTTAGCTTTCTTATCAGTTGAGCTTTATATTATTGCTTTGAATTCTTGTATGCTCTTGTCCTTAAAGTTATTTGCATTCTTGAGAACTATTGTGTAACGTTTATGTTATATCGTATTGACTCATTTAGGCACATGTGTATCCCATTGTTCCGCATTTGCTTTTGATATGTGCCTATTCCATTTCCTTTCAAAATCTGAATACCATTGTGAAAGATTATTGCTTACTTCGTATTGACTCGTAAAGGCACATGTACGTTTTGTTGTTCCGCGTGTGCTTCCGATATGTGCTACTTATTGTTAAAACTGCCATCTTGTACTCTGGTGTTTGTGGGATTGTCTGGACCTTTGCCAGAAATGGTAAAGGGTGTTATTATGGACCTTTGCCAGAAATGGTAAAGGGTGTTATTCTGGACCTTTTCTAGAAATGGTAAAGGGTTTTATTCTGGACCTTTGCCAGAAATGGTAAAGGGTGTTATTCTGGACCTTTGCCAGAAATGGTAAAGGGTATGTGCTTAGAGCCTGCGATGCTCTGCCAGCCCCCTCTGGCTTCACCTAGACGTGGGTGGATGGAGCTCCCTGACGTGGGAGACTTATGTCAGGTAGTCATTTAGAAATGGATGAATCACATTCTGACTGAGATCCCACTACACCTTCTATATGTTTGATATGATATCCAGAGCTTTGGTTATGTGTTTCTGTACATGCTTTGGATAAGAATGATATGATTGCTACGTCAAGGACGACGTTTGAGCTTCTGTACGGTATTTGTTTTTGATATGCTCTGAAATGGTTCATTCTCTGTTGATATGTTTCGAAATGTTCCATATGCCGTTGATATGCTTCGGAACATTTCATATGCCATTGATAAGCTCGGAAATATTTCATTTGTTATTGATATGCTCCGAAACATTTCATATGCCTTTGTTATGCTCCGAAATGTTCCATATGCCGTTGATATGCTCCGGAACATTTCATACGCCATTGATAAGCTCCGAAATGCTTCATTTGTTATTGATATGCTCTGAAACATTTCTTATGCCTTTGTTATGCTCTGAAATGTTTCATTTGCTATTGTTATGCTCCTGATGTTTCATTTGTTATGGATATGCTCGGAAACATTTCATTCATTGTTGATATGCTCCGAAATGTTTCATTTGTTATTGGCATGCTTCGAAATGTTCCATAAGTCGTTGATATGCTCCGGAACATTTCCTACGCTATTGATATGCTCCAATTACTCTATGCTCCATTGGTGATGAACCAAATATGTTTTGAATGACATGACACATATGATTTTGTATCTAATGAGATGGTATCCTTGAGAATTCTTGTATTCTGCCTTGTATTATGATATCTTACTTGTTTGAAACCGTTCCTTTTGTTCTGAATATGCTTTGTTACTTGCTGAGCTATTTTTAGCTCACTCCGTTGTTATATTAATCTTTCAGGTCAGCTTGTCACTCTTTGAGATGTTTGAATTGGGCTGAGACAGTGGAGAGCTATTCTGAATTTTGGGCAAGTCTTGTTGGTTATTATGTTATTGTTGTATAAGCATATTTTGTATGAAATGAAATGTTGTCGATGAATCGAAATGGATATACTGTGTAAAAGTGTTAGAAGATCTCTCTTATTTGGAATTTCAGAATCTTAAGTCTAGTTTATGATGATTTGCACTTGTGGTGAATAGTTGGAGTTCTGATTGTATAATTTATTTAGCTTGTGGATTTATAAATGTTGTTCATGTTTGTCAAGTTGGCTTGGGTTGCCATAAATGTGAATTGTCGAGTGATGTGATATATGATTATAAACTGCACAGGTTTTATAGATGTGAATTTGATAGAATGTTTTTTAGTGTCCTCAAATGTGTGTTTGGATCCTGGATTGGTTTCGATGAAAGTTTTAATAATATCCTGGATTGGAGACAGCCCAAAGCCACCCACCAAATATGACTACCCAAAGAGAACTCCAGACCCAGCCAAGTGTCATTATTGATCGACGGATCGTGACTTGACGACGATGACCCACTAATGAAGTGCTAATAAAGTGCGCGAATCTACCAATAGAAGATGCCACTTGGGAGAACTATGATGACTTGAAGATCAAATTCCCAGAATTCATGAATCATCAGCCTCGAGGACAAGGCTGATTTGAAGAGGGCGGGTTTGTTAGGACTCTAGGTTGGAGAGTCCTAATTGAGAGGGACATTCATGTAAAACTGTTAGGACTCTAGCTAGGAGAGTCCTAATTGAGAGGGACATTCTGTTAGGACTCTAGCTAGGAGAGTCCTAATTGAGAGGGGCATTCAAGTATGAGATGTTTTCTTAGAGAAGAATTAGGAGTTGTAAGGGAATAGGAGTCTTGACTATGAGTCCTACTAGTAGTTGGTTAGAAGTAAGAGTCTTAAGTAGGAGTCCTATTAGGAGTTAGGGTTTAGAAGCCCAATAAATAGCCATGTATTCCTTCTATTTTCATAAGCAATAGATGAATCTTTTCTGCAGCCTTTGAACAGCAACTTGGAGGGAGGAACCCCTATAGAGTTCCAAGGAGGCCGATCCCCTCAAGAGATCAACCCCAAGTTTAGAATCTGCAAGGGTTCTAACAAGGAGTGAAGGGGGTGTAAAGGTTGTCTCCTAAACCTATGAAAAGGAGAAGAGGGTTTTAAAAGGGTAGTTGATCTTCGCTTGTTAAAATAAGATCGTTAGTGGATGCTGGTGGCCTCAACGGAAGGGGAATAGGTGGAGTGGATGTAGGTGACGATAACAAAACCATTATAAATCAGTTTGCATTTTTGTTTTGCTTTAAATTCTCATTTTGCAAAGTGATTTACTTACTTTGTTACAAATTGACAAGAGAATAACTATGTGACCGATCAACAAAGGGTCTTTGTTGGCATTGCGATGAGCCATGGAACCACGACTATCACAACAAAAGGTGCTGACTCCTACTGATTGAACCTCTTGAAGATATGAAAGAGGAGGTCCAGGAGCATGAGAAAGAGGTCGCAGATGAAGAACAATAGCCAGTTGATATTACGATGCATGCCCGTGTTGGTTACGCGAACCCGTAAATGATGAAAGTGGGAGGACTTCTGAAGCAATAACCTATCACCATTCTTATTGACACTGGGAGCGCTAATAATTTTATGAACAGCAAGGTTGCTATCCGGATGGCCTTACCTATCAAGAATTGCAGTAGGTTTGATGATAAGGTTGCCGACGGATGAATTTTGAAGTGTGATTGTAGGTGCCCATGGGTGAAACAGTTGCTGAAGGACCAAGAGATAATTACATATTACTTTCTCTTCCCTCTTCATGATTATAAAGCAGTGCTCAGCATCGAATGACTAATAACATTAGGTGATGTTTCCTGAAATTTTATGAAACTAATTATAAAATTTTACAGTAAGGGGAAACAGGTGATACTGCATGGGAAACGTGGGGGCGACGTAACGACGATTTGTACACAACGAATGGAGAAAATTTTGCACAAATCATGCAGTGGCTTTTTAGTACAACTTGAGCAGAAAACAAAGAGAGAGCCAATAGAATTTGAAGATCTAAACCAACTTCCTTTGCTTGCTGAATTTTAGATATATTTGACAAACCGTGCAACCTACCTCCAACTCGTCGGCATGATCATTATATACCGATTCTTATAGGAAAACCTCCAGCAAATACTTAGCCATATCAGTATTCACATCTCTAAATGGATGAAATAGAAAGGATTTTAAAATAAATGCTCGAAATAGGAGTTATTCAGCTAAGTTGTAGCCCCTACTCTTCATCGGTGCTCCTCGTATGAAAGAAGGACAAAACATGGTGAATGTGTATTGATTACCGATCTCTCAATAACACAACTGTCAAGGAAAAGTACCCTATTCCAATAGTAGATGAATTGCTTGATGAATTAAAGGGTGCATGAGTCTTCACAAAGCTGGACCTTCGATCCGGATATCATCAAATACGAGTATGCGAAAAAGACATATCAAAACCCACCTCCTGAATGCATAACGACCACTACGAATTTTTGGTAATGCCCTTTGGTCTCACCAATGCTCCCTTCACCTTCCAAAGCCTTATGAGTGATATTTTATGGAATTATCATTGTAAGTTTGTGTAACATCCCTCATTTTTAAAAATTTTGTAAGGGCTTATTTGTAAGATAAGGACCTAAATATAAATATTAGAAATGTAATATAATTTGTGAAAGATTCTCATTTAAAGTAAAGAAAAAAAAATAGTGGACATGTGTCACTAGCTAACCTAATGGTGCCACCTAAGTTTGCTCTAAGGATGACACTTAGCCCTTTTCATGCATGCTTGCCACCTTGCAATATTACAACCCTAGTGTTAGCCAAAAGTAATTAAATTAGAGAATAAAGAAGAAACTAAATGTAAATGTAAGATGCTTCAGCCAACACTATTGAAACTCAGATTTTGATGATGAAACCAATCAATATATGTTTATTTAATCTATGTTTTGAGTGGCGCATGATGCTTCGATTAGGATGAGACAATTATAGCAGGAAAATCATGTTGGGCCGGAGGAACATGTTAGAAGATTAGACGTCGGGCCAGTGGATCGATCGACGTATCGACAAAACGCTTCGAGCCGTGGATTTGGGCATCGGGCCAAGAAGAGCAGATATTATGCCAAGGAAATCAGAGTTTTAGAGTCAACTGGCCGATTGAGCAATAGACCGTAGGAGAGGAAGATGCACCGAAGAATTGGACAAAGCGTCGAGAGACCAATGACATGCCGAACAACTTAGTTAGATGCTTAGGATTAATTGTCTAGATCATAGTGTGTTTTACATGTGTAGGATTAACTACGATAGCATGAAGACATAAAGTAAGTTTACCGGAGTCAAGTTCAATGGGTGTTCAAGGGTCCGCTGAAAGTTCGAAGAATTGTCGGAAGTGCTGCCAGAACCAATCGAGAAAGAATTAGGGACTTGCCGAAGTTTTCGAAAGTCTACTGAAAAGATCGTCGGAGGTTCACAGAGATCACTAAGAAGGTTCGGATACTTACCAAAGACTCATTGAACTCGCCACAAGACCAGGAGCCTACTGGGAGACCATCGGAAGAAATCCAAGGGTGTATCGGAAGTCCGCCGGAAGTTTGCAGGAAAGCTCTTCTTTTTTATAAGTAAAAGTAAATTGATTTTGGGTAAAGTTTCTACAAATAGCTTTGTCTATACAAGTTATAGACGAAGCTAGGTAACTCGTAGAGTACTCATACGGTAGTTATGACTACATATGCTGTAGACTATAACTCTTAACTATGGCAAACAAATAAAATTTAAAGTCCAGATATGCCAAGATTTCCTGTGGGCATAGCTTTTAACATCATGCCTAAGATCTTTAGCTAATAGCAAAATTGAATTTGATAAAAATATCTTTTTCTCTTTGTGTAAGGTGCTCCATTTTGAGATCGTTCTCCATACATGATCTTGAGTCTCTAATAATCTCTGTCAAGAGTTGAGCATTGTTTGTGTGTTGACACTCAAAGATTGACACGGGAGTGTCTAATTTACTACAATCTGATTATATGAGCTTTGATTATGATCTAGTATCTTTTTCAGTCAATAATGATGCCTCATAATCTTTATCTCAGCACACTAAAAAATGACAGCTCATCAGCATATTCTATGCACAAAGTTAAAGCTGTTTCAATGTGCTTTTCTTCAAGACAAAGGAATGCATTAAAGGAGTTGGTTGGCAGCTGTGTGTTAGGATCAGAGCGGCACTAAGAGGGGGGGGGGTGAATTAGTGCAGCGGTAAAGTACAATAAACTTTTGACGATTTAAACACTTTCAGAAACTTCGTATGATAAAAGCAGCGTTTCGTTTGAAACCGTTTTGATTGCGTTTTAACTTGAAGAGATAAGTAACACAGAGATAAAGAAGTAGAGCATTAAAGTGCAAATGGTTTGCAGTAATGTAAATGACAATAAGTAAATGCAAACCAGAGATCACGCCGATTTTACAGTGGTTCGGTCAAATGACCTACATCCACTTGCGAGGCCCCTCTTCGATGAGGCTCCCACCTTCCACTAGCAAATCTCTTGAAAGGGAAGGGTAAATACCCCTCTTACAACTTTTACAAACGGTTCACTCTCTTACATATTTTCAGCAAGAAAGAAGGAGGTGAACTCTAGCAAATTAAAAACTGTTAGGATCAAGAGCACTAAGAGGGGGGGGGGGGGTGAATTAGTGCAGCGGAAATCTTATAATAATTTAAAAACCAAAAGCTGCGTTCGTTCAAAAACTATTATGATGCAAAAGCAAATTCTCAGTTTGTATCTAAGTGCAGTTTGCGTCTAAGCGCAGATTGCGTTTAAGCGCAGTTTTGCGTCTAAGCGCAGTTTTGCGTCTAAGCGCAGTTTTGCGTCTAAACTCAGATTTACGTCTAAATGCAGATTTACGTCTAAACGCAGATTTACGTCTAAACGCAGTTTTACGTCTAAACGTAGTTTTACGTCTAAACGTAGATTTACGTCTAAACGCAGTTTTACGTCTAAACGCAGTTTTACGTCTAAACGCAGATTTACGTCTAAACGTAGTTTTACGTCTAGACGCAGATTTATGTCTAAACTTTGAAACTCGTTTGTATACTCGCAGAAGGCAGTATGCAGTTGAAATCAAGACGTAAACGTGAACTGAAATCTGATGATTGAGCGAGGAAAGCCGATTTACGTCTGAATGCAGTTTTACGTCTAAATGTTGAAACTCGTTCGTAAAATCGTAGAGGACAGATTGCAGTTATTAATAGGATTAAAATGTAAGCGTAAACTGCAAGGAAGCTTGTTCGTAAAAGCGCGGAAAACAGTTCTGCAGAATCAAACGTAAACGTAAACTGTAATGTATGAAAATACGAATTTACGTCTGAATGCAGATTTGGAAGAACAACACTTAGAACTTGTTCGTGAAAGCGCAGAGAGCAGTAGTGATGAGGGAGGTTTGCAGTAATGATAAAGTGCTCGAAAATAAACGCAAACTAGAGATTTAGAGTGGTTCGGTCAGCCTTGACCTACTCCACTTTTGGCTTCCTCCACCGATGAGGTTGCCGACGTCAACTAGGTGCCTTCCTTCAATGGGCGAAGGCCAAACTTCCCTCTTACAATTTTTCTCCTTTTGACAGGCTTAGGAGACAACCTTTACAGATCCTTTCTCTCCTCTCTTTACAACTCAAAACATGAAGAACAGAAGGAGAAGAACTTTAGGACTTTACACAAATTTGAGCTCTTAGAATCACTGAAAAGATCAAGAATTCGGTGTGGATCTGTTTCTTTTCAGTGCTGAATGGGTGGGGTATTTATAGGCCCCAACCCAATTCAAAATTCGAGCTCAAAACGATCAAATCGATCAAATCCCAGAATTCTGGGATCAGGCGGTTGCACCTCTCGACTGGAGAGGTGGCACCGCCTGGCAGAGCTCGAAGACTGAGCTCTGCCGATTGCTTCTCTCTGCCAGAGCTCGAAGACTGAGCTCGATGGTTGCATCACCTGGCAGAGCTCGAAGACTGAGCTTGGTGATTGCATCACCTGGCAGAGCTCGAAACTGAGCTCGGTGGTTGCATCACCTGGCAGAGCTCCAAGCTGAGCTCAGGCTGATCCACCTCTCTGCCAGAGCTCGAAGACTGAGCTCGGTGATTCCATCACCTGGCAGAGCTCGAGACTGAGCTCAGGCTGATGCACCTCTCTGCCAGAGCTCGAAGACTGAGCTCGGTGGTTGCATCGCCTGGCAGAGCTCGGAACTTGAGCTCTGGCGGTGCAACCTCTTGGCTGGGGCGGTTGCACCTCCCAGCCTCGCAGCCCTGGCGGTTGCACCTCCTGGCTGGGGCGGTTGCACCTCCCAACCCCACAGCCCAGGCGGTTGCACCTCCTGGCTGGGGCGGTTGCACCTCCCAACCCCACAGCCCAGGCGGTTGCACCTCCTGGCTGGGGCGGTTGCACCTCCTGGTGCAATCAGGGTCCGAATGGTTCACTCCATTCGGCCCACTTTGAATCTTTTCAGGGGCCCAATTGCCCCAAGATTAAGCTAATGGGATCACCTCCCATTTTCATGCTTAATCATCATGCTAACTACGATTAACTCTTAGACAACTTCTGCAGCTTTGCTCCGATGCGTCAATCGCTTCTTCCGGCGAGTTTCCTGCCAACTTCCGTCGATCAATCGATAACCCTTGGTGATCCTTCTGCGGACATCCGGCATACTCCTGGACTTTGCGACGATCCACTTGGCGAGTTCCGACGAGCTTCGCTTGGCAAGCTTCTGGACTTCTCGGATCTGTTCTCTCTGAACCTCCGACGACCGTCCGAACTTCCGTCGAACTCTCGAACTCCCAACGTGATCATGATCTTGACTCCAGCGCAACTCCTGCTGCTTGTCTTACTCTCATCGTAGTTAATCCTGCACACTTATCTCAACACATAGATTAGATAACAAATGACAATTGACTTCATCATCAAAATCCGAGATTCAACAATCTCCCCCTTTTTGATGATGACAATCAATTGATAAAGGAGTTGTCCTTAACTCCCCCTATCTATATGCCATAGTTGAGATAAGTCAACCTTGAATTCAAGACCTAAGAATTCAAGTGACGTATTGATAAGTTAGATCAGTTAAACTTATCAATGCTCCCATCATGATGCCTATCATGATGTATCTCTTCAAGAATTATGTCAAGGCATGACATACATCATCAAGTTTGTATGTTTGTGTTTGTAACCATTCATCATGTAATCATATAAAGCTACGAAGGACTTTTTACATGATGCTCACATTTGAGATTTTCTAGTAAGTTTGCATTTTCTTCACAATATCAAATCAAGATATGATGCAAACTATAGTACATGTTCACATATCTCTTGGTGATGCAAGGATGGCATAACATTGTTTATAGCATCACTCAAGTATTTGCAACTATGACATAGATATGATGCAAACTATAGTACATGTTCACATATCTCTTGGTGATGCAAGGATGGCATAACATTGTTTATAGCATCACTCAAGTATTTGCAACTATGACATAGATATGATTATGGCAGTTCAGCTATGACATAGTGTTTATCAATTCATATTTTTCTCCCCCTTTGTCATCAACAAAAAGCATGATAGCATTATCAAGCATATAAAGGAAGTCATGACACATATATCTCTTTATTGTTTTTGCTTGACGGAGGAAAGTCATTTTCCAAAGAGTTTTCATAAGAGTGTATGGGAACATCCCATTTTTAGCATACAACCCAAAAAATGAACTTCTTACATGCATTTGGTTAAAAATATTTGTCACATAATTTGCAACATGTTATTTGATCAAGCGTTGTCAAGGCATGTAATAGTAATAACATTCGAAAAATAATTTTGATGTAGTAACACAATTATTTCAAGTGCAGCATTATATCATATTGCATAGCAGGATTTTTATTTCAGCAAGTGTAGCATTGCATCACATGGTAAGATATCAGCTCGTATGATGCAAATTTTTGTTTGATACATGGCATGATAGCAATCATATTAGCAATAGCAACCATATCAATGTCATACTGCTGACTTATCAACTTACATTGGTATGTTGCTTCATATTTTCAAGGCATAGGCTTTTAAACCTTTTTAGTTTCAGTGCAAAAACCGAGATAAACAACAAGAGATGTTCGCAAATATGCTTACACAGACAAGGATAACCATATCAGGGTAACATATGTACAGCATATCAGGTAACCATAAAGACAAAGTCCTTCGTGAATAACATAAGGAGTTTACAACATGTCATATCAAAAACATCAGATGTTTATACAAGCTTATTCATGAGGTGGAAGATTAAAGTGCCTAAGTAAAGAGTCAAATTGTCGATGGATTTGTTGTAGCTCGGTTGGGATTTGATCTTGTCGAAGTTCAAGCCGTTCTTGTCGTTGCTCAAATCGGTCCATCCGAATCCCGATATCTTCGATGGATGATGTGTGAGTTTGCTCAACCGGATGTGTTTCCTCAAAGGGACAGATCGGAGGAGAGTGGGTACTCCTAAAGACTGGGGTTTCCGGCTCTGGTTCAGGTTCAGGCTGAGGGGGATCAGTTCTTCTAGGCATTCTAACCCAGTTACCGTTTCTATAGTGACATCTTAGTCGGTGAAGTAGATTTTTGTTTATTATGCTGAATCTATCTGATTTCATTACTTCTTCTTCTAGTGGTATTTGAATGTCGTAAGCTTTCATTATTCTAGTAATAATTCCACCATATGGGAGCATCATATCTTTCGTAGATAATTCCAACATGTTTTGTTGGATCAGATAGCCAAGACAAATGTCACGTTCTTTCATAATTAGGTACATAATTCCTAATTCCAATTGACTCACTTCATCATGATGGTATTGCTTAGGAAGAATTATACTAGTCATGATATGATGAAGTATCTTAGTGTTAAAGGGCATTAGATGTTCACAACTTTTAGGAATAGATTCTACGTTAGGATTGGCAAGGATTGTTCCTAAGGCTTCAACGTAGGATGTTTCAATAGTTTTTTCATCCCATGATCCTTTGAAGTAAAGTCCTATGCTTTTCATGGGAATACCTATCATATCACAAATGAATCTATCAGTGATTGAGATGTGTTGTCCTAAGAGATAGGTTGATATCCTTTCTTCATCATCTTTTTGCATGTTGTTATAAAACAATCTAACTAGTCTAGGATAAATGGGTTCGTTGATCTGCAAAATGGGAAGTAGATTTAGGTTTGCAAACCAGTGGATAGTCTCTACATCTCTTAGTTCATTCAGATCTACGTATTTTCCCTTATTGATGCTTCTTAGTTCGAAGGAGAGAAATTTTTCAGCATGGTTTTTGGAATCAAAAAGAGTGAGATCAAACTCTTCTACTACTCTCCTCTTTCCCTTGTCCCTTGAGGATCTTCTAGATCCCATTACTACTGCTGTTTAGAGGGATGATGATGAGCTAAAGTAAATGAAGAACAAAACAGAATTTAAGAGCTTCTTAGAGAGTACCTTTGTGAAATCTTCAAGAGAAGGAAGGATTCTTGATGTTTTGCTCCGAAATAAGAGGTATTTGGAAGGCTTAGAGGAGTGAAATGGGAATGGAGGAGACTTGGAAGAGTAGAGGAGGAAATGGGGGTGAGTTGGGGTCGGTTCCTCAGCCGGCCCTAGCGTGATTTTAAAGAGCAGAGCTGCTGGCGGTTGCACCTCTGGCTGGAGCGGTGCAACCTCTGGCAACCCGTGATGGCTGGAGGTGCCACCGCCAGCTGGAGAGGTGCCACCGCCTGCAGCAGGTGAACACCTAAGATGATTTGATTAGGGAGTCTTTGCCTTGAGGAGAGTTTCAGAGCAATTAATGTATGTTACATGATTTCGTATGAGTTTTTATTTAAGGAAGAAGCTCTTTGTAAGATAGATCTTTTACCGTGCGTACGTATGTTTGTTTGGTGTCCCTTTTAAGATCATGACATATTTAGTTTATACAAGAATTAATTCGTAGATGAACAGGTTTTGAAGATCAGGGGGGTATGTGAATTTGGATATGATATATTTCTAATTGTATCGTATTTGTGATTTCATAGCTTCCACTTGTTACTTAAGCGTTGCGAGTCCCTTTTTGATTCTTGGTTTATGACCATTGAGAGTCAAGGAGCAGAACATTATTTCTTGCTCCGGCCTAGACTTTTAATGTTTTTATAGGAACGGATGATCTTTAGGAACCCATTTGCTTTTGGGTGCCTCATAAATAGATCTACATTTTCTATCATGTTGCATAGAGTTTATCATGGTTCCTTTAGGAACCCAAATTAATTTGTTTGGACTTATTTTCTTAAATGGACAACAATGTGTCTTGTGTCCAGATTTGCAACAAAAGTTGCACTTGGTTTGGTTTTGAACATGTAAGATGGGGCCTTTTACAAAGGTAGTTGGATTTCGGTGAGGACTCCTCACAAATCCAATCCCACTTCTTTTGGGAGCATGACCCTTGTTTGTAAGGATCATGTTTAATGACTTGCTACCAACCTCGAATTTCTTCAAGGTGTCCTTAAGTAGCAAGTTTTCTTTTTGTATAGTTTCTAAATCATGACATTTGATACATGAATTTAAACTATCATGATGTTCGACTTTTAACTTATCAAACTCACAAGTAAGATTATCATGTACCTTTTTTAGCAACTTGTATTTCTTATTTATAACTTTGCATTCATCAAATAAATCATGGAAGGCATTTAGTAATTCATCGAAAGATAAATCAGCATCTAATAAATTCGTTACCTCCTCTTCGATGGCCATAAAGGCGTAATGAGCAACTTGCTCGGTATTGGACTCCTCTTCCTCAGATGCGCTCGAATCATCCCATGTTGCTTGGAGCGCCTTCTTCTTTGTTCTTTTCTTGACTTGGGGACAATCACTTTTGTAGTGTCCCGGCTTTTTACATTCGTAGCAGATTACTTGGTCCTTCTTGGGTTCAAGTTTATTTTTCACATCGTTTTTAAACTTGTTTCTTTTGAAGAATTTCTTAAACTTTCTTGTCAAAAGTGCCAAGTCATCGTCACAATCCTCATCACTTGAGTTTTCTCTCAAGTGGCATTCAGAAGTTTTAAGTGCCATATCCTTCCTGTTCTTTGGAAGGATGTCTTCTTGCTCTTCATGAGCTTTGCAGGTCATTTCGTAGGTCATTAATGACCCGATTAGTTCTTCAAGAGGGAAATTTCGCAGATCTTTTGCCTCTTGAATGGCGGTGACTTTAGGATCCCAACTCTTAGGAAGGGATCTTAGTATCTTATTAACAAGCTCAAAATCCGAAAAGCTCTTTCCGAGTCCTTTTAGACCGTTGACGACATCCGTGAAACGGGTAAACATGTCGCCAATGGTTTCACTCGGTTTCATTCGGAAAAGTTCAAAAGAATGCAGCAACAGATTGATTTTTGACTCTTTCACTCTACTTGTGCCCTCGTGGGTCACTTCAAGTGTGTGCCAAATATCAAAAGCAGTTTCGCAAGTTGAAACACAATTAAACTCGTTTTTATCAAGTGCGCAAAATAAGGCATTCATAGCCTTTGCATTAAGAGCGAAAGCCTTCTTCTCCAAATCGTTCCAATAGATCATTGGAAGAGAAGATTTTGAAAATCCATTTTCAACAAGGTTCCACAGTTCAAAATCCATAGAAATAAGAAAGATCCTCATTCGGGTCTTCCAGTAAGTGTAGTCCGTTCCACTGAACATGGGTGGACGTGTAATCGAATGCCCCTCTTGGTTTCCGGCGTATGCCATCTCTCTTGGGTTTTAATCCTTTAGAGAGTTAACCTTGCTCTGATACCAATTGTTAGGATCAAGAGCACTAAGAGGGGGGGGGGGTGAATTAGTGCAGCGGAAATCTTATAATAATTTAAAAACCAAAAGCTGCGTTCGTTCAAAAACTATTATGATGCAAAAGCAAATTCTCAGTTTGTATCTAAGTGCAGTTTGCGTCTAAGCGCAGATTGCGTTTAAGCGCAGTTTTGCGTCTAAGCGCAGTTTTGCGTCTAAGCGCAGTTTTGCGTCTAAACTCAGATTTACGTCTAAATGCAGATTTACGTCTAAACGCAGATTTACGTCTAAACGCAGTTTTACGTCTAAACGTAGTTTTACGTCTAAACGTAGATTTACGTCTAAACGCAGTTTTACGTCTAAACGCAGTTTTACGTCTAAACGCAGATTTACGTCTAAACGTAGTTTTACGTCTAGACGCAGATTTACGTCTAAACTTTGAAACTCGTTTGTATACTCGCAGAAGGCAGTATGCAGTTGAAATCAAGACGTAAACGTGAACTGAAATCTGATGATTGAGCGAGGAAAGCCGATTTACGTCTGAATGCAGTTTTACGTCTAAATGTTGAAACTCGTTCGTAAAATCGTAGAGGACAGATTGCAGTTATTAATAGGATTAAAATGTAAGCGTAAACTGCAAGGAAGCTTGTTCGTAAAAGCGCGGAAAACAGTTCTGCAGAATCAAACGTAAACGTAAACTGTAATGTATGAAAATACGAATTTACGTCTGAATGCAGATTTGGAAGAACAGCACTTAGAACTTGTTCGTGAAAGCGCAGAGAGCAGTAGTGATGAGGGAGGTTTGCAGTAATGATAAAGTGCTCGAAAATAAACGCAAACCAGAGATTTAGAGTGGTTCGGTCAGCCTTGACCTACTCCACTTTTGGCTTCCTCCACCGATGAGGTTGCCGACGTCAACTAGGTGCCTTCCTTCAATGGGCGAAGGCCAAACTTCCCTCTTACAATTTTTCTCCTTTTGACAGGCTTAGGAGACAACCTTTACAGATCCTTTCTCTCCTCTCTTTACAACTCAAAACTTGAAGAACAGAAGGAGAAGAACTTTAGGACTTTACACAAATTTGAGCTCTTAGAATCACTGAAAAGATCAAGAATTCGGTGTGGATCTGTTTCTTTTCAGTGCTGAATGGGTGGGGTATTTATAGGCCCCAACCCAATTCAAAATTCGAGCTCAAAACGATCAAATCGATCAAATCCCAGAATTCTGGGATCAGGCGGTTGCACCTCTCGACTGGAGAGGTGGCACCGCCTGGCAGAGCTCGAAGACTGAGCTCTGCCGATTGCTTCTCTCTGCCAGAGCTCGAAGACTGAGCTCGATGGTTGCATCACCTGGCAGAGCTCGAAGACTGAGCTTGGTGATTGCATCACCTGGCAGAGCTCGAAACTGAGCTCGGTGGTTGCATCACCTGGCAGAGCTCCAAGCTGAGCTCAGGCTGATCCACCTCTCTGCCAGAGCTCGAAGACTGAGCTCGGTGATTCCATCACCTGGCAGAGCTCGAGACTGAGCTCAGGCTGATGCACCTCTCTGCCAGAGCTCGAAGACTGAGCTCGGTGGTTGCATCGCCTGGCAGAGCTCGGAACTTGAGCTCTGGCGGTGCAACCTCTTGGCTGGGGCGGTTGCACCTCCCAGCCTCGCAGCCCTGGCGGTTGCACCTCCTGGCTGGGGCGGTTGCACCTCCCAACCCCACAGCCCAGGCGGTTGCACCTCCTGGCTGGGGCGGTTGCACCTCCCAACCCCACAGCCCAGGCGGTTGCACCTCCTGGCTGGGGCGGTTGCACCTCCTGGTGCAATCAGGGTCCGAATGGTTCACTCCATTCGGCCCACTTTGAATCTTTTCAGGGGCCCAATTGCCCCAAGATTAAGCTAATGGGATCACCTCCCATTTTCATGCTTAATCATCATGCTAACTACGATTAACTCTAAGACAACTTCTGCAGCTTTGCTCCGATGCGTCAATCGCTTCTTCCGGCGAGTTTCCTGCCAACTTCCGTCGATCAACCGATAACCCTCGGTGATCCTTCTGCGGACATCCGGCATACTCCTGGACTTTGCGACGATCCACTTGGCGAGTTCCGACGAGCTTCGCTTGGCAAGCTTCTGGACTTCTCGGATCTGTTCTCTCTGAACCTCCGACGACCGTCCGAACTTCCGTCGAACTCTCGAACTCCCAACGTGATCATGATCTTGACTCCGGCGCAACTCCTGCTGCTTGTCTTACTCTCATCGTAGTTAATCCTGCACACTTATCTCAACACATAGATTAGATAACAAATGACAATTGACTTCATCATCAAAATCCGAGATTCAACAAAAACAAGAAAGGCAAAGACTCTTCTAAGACTTTTCTCTCAATCACTTGCTACTCAAAAAGTTATATTCTTAGCTGAGACTTGAGGGGTATTTATAGGCCTCAAGAGGATTCAAATTTGGGCTCAAAAAATTTGAATTCTCTTATGTTCCCGATACTGGCGGTGCCACCGCCCAGCGCTCGGGTGCTGGGCGGTGCAACCGCCCAGCCCAGGAGGTGTCAACACCCATCTCTCGGGTGCTGGGCGATGCCACCGCCTAGGCCAAATCAGCTCACTGGTTGGTCTCCAAACTTAGCCCAAACTAGTCCGAACTCGGGCCTAATTGGCCCCTACTTGGTTTATAGGATTAACACCTAATCCTAACCCTAATTAACATGCTAACTACGAATTTAAAGACATTTTCTAAGCTATTACAAAGTCCGTAAGTCAAGACTTCTTCCGGCGAGCTTCCGACGAACTTCTGACGGTCTTCCGATAAACTCTCAGAAACCATTCTGCGAACTCCTAGCAAGCTCCTAGACTTCACGATTTGATCTTGGCGAGTTCCAACGAGCTTCTTCGGCAAGCTCCGATCTTTCTCGGCGAGCTTCGCGAACTTCCAACGAACCTTCTGGCGAGCTTCCGAAAAACCCTTCGGCAAGCTCCCTACTCATTCTCGGCTAGTTCCGGCAGCATTCCCGACGAACCTTCGGACTTCCGTCGAACTCTTGAACTCGCAATGAATCCTTCGTGCTTGACTCCGACACTTTGTTTTGCTTTATGTCTTCATCGTTATCGTAGTTAATCCTGCACACACAAGCAAAAACTCTACTCCGATCTAGACAATTATTATAAAGCGAATTGACATTCTGTTGCCCGACACATCATTGGTTGGCACTTCGTCCGATTCTTCGGCGCATCGTCCTCTCTTGCGGCTTGTTGCCCAATCGGCGGTTGACCTCTGCAACGCCGATATCCTTGGCGCAATTCCGCTCTTGGCCCGATGCCCGACGTCCGAAGCCTTCTGCCATCCAATATCCTAACGTGATCTCCTCCGGCACAACGTCAATTCCTCCTGCGTTAACTGTCTAATCCTGATCGAGTAGACCTGCATCACTCAAAATGCAATTAAACATAAACATAATTATCAATTGGTTTCATCATCAAAATACGAGATTCAACAATCTCCCCCTTTTTGATGATGACAACCAATTGATGACGGAGTTAAACTTGACTCCCGGAGTTTAAACAAACTCCCCCTATCAATATGTCATATTGATAGAACCTTGAATTAAAGTCATTGCAATATTCATCATGAATACTTGCAACACGTCATTATGAACATATGCATAGACTTATGCATATCATGTCATCAACATACTTCTCCCCCTTTGTCATCAACAAAAAGGAGAAGTACAACTATTCTTTGTGTTTGTAATATAAGTTCAACTCATTGCATGAAAAACATAATATTAAATTTTTATCATCATGCAATCTAGCAGTTTTACAACATTTTAGAACTTGCAAGCTAGCAATTTAGAGATGTTCAAGAAAGCAACTCTTGCTTATTGAAATATGCAAGTTTTATAAGCTAGCAAATTCAAATATATGCAAGTTGGCATATTTGCTTTTCTTGAGATAGGCACGATAGCACATTTTTGCATCTTCTTAATGTTTCAAGCTAGCAATTCTCAGTGATGTTCAAGATAGCAATTTCTTCTCCTTTGAGAAGTGCAATTTTTTTTTTCTTTTTGAATTGTGTAAGCTAGCTATCTCCCCCTTTGTCATTATAAAAAAAGAAGCGAAAAACCCTTTACATCAATTTCTAAATCATGACAAAGGTAAGTAATCATTCTTATTCATGCATCATTATAGTTTCAATGCACAAATTCATTAACATTACATTTCATTTTTTTATGCATGATACCAAAAAATCAATCATCATTATGAGCATATCAAACATGATATTTAAGCATTCATGATATATCATTTTGGCAACATGATCATAGCTATTCAAATGATGGTATCTAAATGTCAAAATTCATTACATCCTATCATGCATGATCATTAACTTCTCATTTGTATTTCATGCATTATTTCATTTCATCTCTTAAGGAATATCAAGAAGAGTTATTGGGTGATGAGATAAATATTTTATGAATACACAAAATTATATAAAAATCATATCATAAGTGTTTCATGTATTCATATTATCACATGAAGCATACAATACAATAATGCAAAGAAATCTTGTCATAAAAGATATCAATGTGAAAATTCAGCAAAGATCACATGATACAATCGCAAAGCATGATATAATTATGCGATATATCATGAGATGATAATTTATCATATCAATGAAAGATATCAATTGTTAAACATGATATGATAATAGTCTCAAAATTTTCAATTTGTGATACATGTGATACATTGCGATACACTAAAAACTTTAATGCGATGCTTTTAAGGATATCAACCTATTTTTGATACAAAGCATGGCAAGAGCAATTATACTGCAAGTTTTCTAAGTTTTGCATTTTTTCCTTCTTTCAAAATAGGAATTCTTTGCTTCTCTTTATATTGCAAGATTTGTAATTCATTGGTAGTGTTTATGATAGCAAGTTCTTTCAATGAAATGATCGAGCTAGCAAATTTTTCTTCCTTTGAAATATGCAGGCTAGTAAACTAACTCCGCCTTTATCATTATCGAAAAGAAGGGAGAACTCAATGGCTAACAATTTCAACCATTCAACAAGCCAAATATACAAAGAATTCATGAAAGATATCAATAAGGATCAATTCGTGAATTCCAAAGATATGATTCATGGTTCATTAAAATTCTTCGTAACAAGTTCACGATCAAGATTCATATGATTCATAATAAAGCAAATTGATGTACAATCATCACACAAGACATACAAGGTAAAGAAATCTTGTTATTTCTATATTATGATATCAAGGCTCATGATTCATTTGAAAAGATATAGCACAAAGAGTAAATTGAAACATTCTTATCAAGATCACATTTTACAAGAAATTTCAAATATCAAATATCAAGTAATCATCATGTTTCTTCAAAATTCTTAAGTCAAGAAGTCAAGGGAAAGTTCATGATTCGGTTAAAACAAAATTTCATTCAAGTTAATTAAAAAAAAATCATAATCAAATTATCATTTTTGAGATTCATAACATGAATAACGTTATTACTATTTCATGAAAATCAATTTCGAGATTCACACAATATCATGAAATCATTAATCTCGATAAGATGGGAAAAGTATTTTCTTTTTAAGTGATTCTTTTAACACATCATAAAAAAACTTATTTATAATTCAAGTGATTTACAAGATATCATAAATGAATTTATCACTTGTATTTCATCAAAATCGAGAACTCTAGAGATAGAAAATGATTGAAGCATTTAACATGATTGAAGCATGATTCATGTTTAAAATGTATCTTATGTCGTAAATACGAATCAAGCATTTGTCAAATCTGAAATCATCCTCAAAATTACATTCAATAAATTCATATATGACAAGCATAGATTTATTGAAAAATCAATAAGATAGAGGATTACATTTCATTTTTCTAAATTTCTATTCATGTGATTTGCTTCTTATGAGCATGCCTTTGCTTTAAAAAAAATGTCAAAATTCAAGATAGAAAGGTAAATTTCGTAAAAATAAATTATCAAGCATGATTCCATGATAACATCCTTTTAATAACTTGATATTCATTATCAAGTATGATTTCAAAAAGTATGTTCAAGAGAAATTATGAAGACCAAATGCTTGATACACTCATTTATTTTCAAAATATTCATCATGTTTATTTTCATGAGATTCACAAGAATGGTAAAATAAATTCATTAATCTCAATAGGATATAAAATTTATTTCCATTTTATACAATTGATTTCATGTGAGGGTGTTCTAGTCTTTTTGTGAAAACATGTATCATCCTTTAAAATCAAAACATAAGTTTCGTCATAAAGCCGTCAAGACCAAACACATCAAAAATAAAACTGATATCACATCTATCATCATAAGACTATCAAGAAATTCATACATAGATGTACATGCACTATGTCATCTTAATATGTCATGAGAATGTCATCTTAATTTGTCATAAAATGATTCAACCAAAAACATGTTAATCCAAAATGAGAGTTTCAAATCACATTTACTTCAAAAACTCATGCATGACATAAAATCATCAAAATACACATGCATGGATTAATCCTAAGCATTATCACATATCATATAACTATCATCCATAATGTTGTATACATCATTCAACATTTCAAAAATGAAACCTTAGCAATATACTTTTCATGATCAATTTTTTTAATTTTTCAAAGATGCTAAAAAGAAAAACATGATATAACTTTTAAAAAATAATTTTTTATTTCCTATTCTAAAGTAAGCACTCATGAAAGACTTCCAGTAATTTCAAAATAATTCAAGAGAGTTGAGTTACTTACTTTGTAGTCGAAGCCCGTCAAAGCCCAATTCGCCGTTTCACCTTTAGAAGTTCTTGATTCATCCTTGGGTGCCTTCCTTTTCTTTGGCCTCTTCCTCCGTTCAAGTTCATTGTTTATTTTAGATTTCTGTTTAATGAACTTATTAAGAGTTAGTGTTCGAAGTTTAAGTTCATCATTGTCCTCATCACTTGAGTCATCGCTCAAGTGGTATTCATTTATCCGGAGTTCCAAATCCTTCCTGTTCTTTGGAAGGTGGTTCAAGTGTTCATTGTGTTCATCATGTGCATTGCGCACCATTTCATATGTCTTCAATGAGCCGATAAGTTCTTCAAGTGAAAAAATATTTAAATCTTTTGTTTCTTGTATTGCCGTTACTTTTGATTCCCAAGCTTTAGAAAGTGATCGTAAAACTTTACTAACAAGTTCAAAATTTGAGAAACATTTGCCAAGAGCTTGTAAACCATTGACGGCATCCGTAAAACGGGTGTACATGTCAACAACGGTTTCGCTCGGCTTCATTCGAAAAAACTGAAAATCATGCATTAAAATGTTGATTTTCGAATCTTTGACTCTAGAAGTGCCTTCGTGTGTGATTTCAAGAGTGTGC
The DNA here is from genome assembly GCF_036884655.1 of Musa acuminata AAA Group. NCBI lineage: Eukaryota > Viridiplantae > Streptophyta > Magnoliopsida > Zingiberales > Musaceae > Musa > Musa acuminata. The sequence continues at coordinate 14,074,181 of NC_088351.1, read as the reverse complement.
CATATGTCGAAAGCCGTTTCGCACAAAGAAACCCGATTGAACTCATTTTTGTCCAAAGCGTAAAATAAAGCATTCATAGCCTTTGCGTTTAAAGAAAACATATTCTTCTCCAAATCATTCCAATGGTTCATTGGAAGAGAAGACATTTCAAATCTATTTTCGACTATGTGCCATCAATTCAAATCCAAAGAAAGTAAGAAAACTCTCATTCGAGTTTTCCAATAAGTGTAGTCCGTCCCATTGAAAAAGGGAGGACAAATGAGAGAGTGACCCTCTTGAAACCCGTAAAGAGCCATTTCTATTTGGGTGTTAAACCAAGGTAGAAAAACGTGGCTTTGATATCAAGGTAAGTAACTCAACTCTCTTGAATTATTTTGAAATTACTTGAAGTCTTTCATGAGTGCTTACTTTAGAATAGGAAATAAAAAATTATTTTTTAAAAGTTATATCATGTTTGTCTTTTTAGCATCTTTGAAAAATTAAAAAATTTGATCATGAAAAGTATATTGCTAAGGTTTCATTTTTGACAATTATTATAAAGCGAATTGACATTCTGTTGCTCGGCACGTCATTGGTTGGCGCTTCGTCCGATTCTTCGGCGCATCGTCCTCTCTTGCGGCTTGTTCCCCAATCGGCGGTTGACCTCCGCAACGCCGATATCCTTGGCGCAATTCCGCTCTTGGCCCGATGCCCGACGTCTGAAGCCTTCTGCCATCCAATATCCTAACGTGATCTCCTCCGGCACAACGTCAAATCCTCTTGCGTTAACTATCTAATCCTGATCGAGTAGACCTACATCACTCAAAATGCAATTAAACATAAACATAATTATCAATTCGATTCATCATCAAAATACGAGATTCAACACTTTGAACATTTCTTCATTACCAATGAGTGCATTAAAATAGTTGGTTAGTAGCTGTAAACACGGAATTTCGAAATTCCCTATGCATGAAGGGTTGTTTCATGCACTATTATTTATTTTGGTGTTTAGGACTTAGAAAGGACTTTTAGAAAACTAAGGATATTGGCAGAAGCTCTCTTGGAGTGCTCTTGTGAACTCTGTATCTCTTGGAAGTGTCCTTGAGTGGTTAGTCTTTTGCTTTCAGTTCTGTATCCTTGCTTATTATTATTAGGGTGGTGATCTTCCGTATCCCTTTTGATTTTTAAACTTGGTGGTGAACTATTTTACGTTTTACCGAAGTTTCTTCAAGAGTTCGTTCATTGCCTTATGTGACATTTTCTATGTGGACAACTATTCTATCGGTGTTCTTTCAAAATCCATTCTGCAATTTTACCCTCCCCGGTATCAGTTTGGTATCAGAGCTAAAGGCTAGAGATCATGGCAAGGCGGAATGGAAAAGGTGTAGTTGGTGAAGGTAGCGACCATGGAGATGACGCTGAGTCGTTGAGGCTGCAGCTACAAAAATTGCTGCATAGCCTACAAGAAAAAAATAAAATAATCGACGAACTTCAAAGTAGACACAACCAGCATGAAAATGATGCTCGAGAGTTTACTTCTGATGATGAAACACCTCATCTTCCAAGGGTGTCAAGAAGCTGTCGGAGAAGAAATGAAGTCAAAGACGAGTGGCAGAATAAATATAATCCCAGATTTGATATTCTCGAATTTGAAGGGAAAATAAATGTTGATGACTTCATCGATTGGCTTAATACAGTAGAAAGAATCTTCGATTTTCATGAACCACCAGAACAAAAGGAGGTCAAACTTGTGGCACTCAAACTCAGGCGGAATGCATCTTTTGGGTGGGAAAATCTGAAGAAACAAAGAGAACGTGAGGGGAAGAGTAAGATCGTTACATGGGAGAAAATGAAAAGGGAGCTAAAGAGAAAATATTTACCTGATAATTATAGACAAGAGATCTTTCTCAAAATACATGATTTCAAGCAAAAAGATCTTAGTGTAGAGGAGTACACTTTAGAATTTGATAATTTGATGTTAAATGGAGAGCTTGTGGAACCGAAAGAGCAAACAATTGCAAGATACTTAGGAGGTCTGAAGTATGAGATTTCTAAAGTTGTTCAGCTACAGCCATATTGGTCTTTAAATGATGTGAGCAAGCTGGCATTAAAAGTTGAAAAGCAACATAAGTTTGAAAAGTGTTTTCGGTATGGCTCAAAAGAAGGCTACACAAAAGGAGGAAGTTCCAAGCCTACTGTCCAAAGCAAGTTGATATCGAAGGTGCAAGAAAAGGGTGAAGAGTCTGCTGGCAATAAAAAAATACCTAATTCTTCTACCCCAAGTGGCCGAAAATGCTTCAAATGTCATGGTTTTGGGCATATTGCTTCGGATTGTCCAAATAGGAGGATTGTAACTTTGGTTGAAGATCATAGTGATGGAGGCGAAGATGAAGCTGACGACGAACCAAAATACGATGATGATGAGGAAAAGATTACTTATGCTGATCATGGTTTGTCTATTGTATTGCAACGTAGTTTACAAGTGTCATATGTGGCCGACGATGAAAGTTGGGTGAGAAAAAATGTGTTTCACACTAAATGCACTTCTCTTGGCAAGGTGTGCTTGGTGATCATCGACAGTGGCAGTTTTGAGAACGTGGTTTCTTTGGAGATGGTGCATAAGCTGAAGTTGGATACGATCTCTCATCCACATCCATACCAATTATGTTGGTTGCAAAAAGGAAATGACATCAAGGTAACTAAAAGATGTTTAGTTTCATTTTCTATTGACAAGTATTATAAAGATAAAGTGTTGTGTGATATTGCCCCTATGGATGCTTGTCATTTACTATTGGAAAGACCTTGGCATTATGATAGAAAAGTGTTGTATGATGGTTATAAAGAAGGAAGTTAGTGCTTTTATTTCTTATAGAGAATGCAGATATGAATTGGACAAGGGCGGTCATGTTTTGGCCCTAATGGTAGTAGAGGAGAACGAACAACATAAGGAGACACCGAAAATAATGCAACCAATCCTAGAAGAATTTCAATATGTTATTCTGGAAGAGATTCCACATGGCCTTCCACCCTTGAGAGATATCCAGCATCACATTGATCTTATTATTGGGGTTGTTCTACCTAATAAGGCAGCATATAGAATGAGTCCCATGGAGCATGAAGAACTTCAAAGGCAAGTTGATGAATTGGTTAAAAAAGGGTTAATCCGGGAGAGCATGAGTCCTTGTGCGGTTCCTGCTTTGTTAGTGCCTAAGAAGGATGGTTCTTGGAGAATGTGTGTGGACTGTCGCACCATCAACAAAATCACAGTGGACTATCGCTTTCCTATTCCAAGGTTAGATGATTTACTTGATCAATTGTGTGGTGCTTATATTTTCTCTAAAATTGATTTGAGGAGTGGCTATCACCAAATAAGAATGAGGCCCGGAGATGAGTGGAAAACAACGTTTAAAACTAGAGAAGGCTTATATGAATCGTTGGTTATGCCAATTGGACTATCTAATGCTCCTAGCACATTCATGAGATTTATGAATCACATACTTAAGCCATGCATTGGAATATTTGTTGTAGTTTATTTTGACGATATATTGGTGTACAGTAAGAGTGAAGAAGACCATATGAGTCATCTGAAAGAGATCTTTCTTATTTTGAGGCAGCAAAAACTTTATACTAATCTAAAGAAATGTGATTTCTTTACTTCTAGTGTGGTGTTTTTGGGGTATGTTGTTTCAAAAGATGGAATCATGATGGATCAAAGCAAGGTTGAAGCTATTCTCAATTGGCCAACACCTACTTCATTACATGATGTGAGGCGTTTCCATGGCTTAAAATCTTTTTATAGAAGATTCATCAAGAGTTTCAGCTCTATTGTCGCTCCAATCATCGAATGTCTGAAATATGATAAATTCAAATGTCTGATCTATATGAGAATGATGTGGATTTTGGCTCGATATGGCAGAATTGCAAATCAGGTTCCTGTCAATAATTTTTTATCTTTGATGGTTTTCTTTTTCGAGCTAATGCTTTATGTGTTCCATCTTGTTCTTTGAGACAAGTAATTCTAGCTGAAGCTCATGGTGGTGTTTTGGGAGGACATTTCGGCAGGGACAAGACTCTAGCTCTTGTTCAATCAAATTTCTACTAGCCTAAAATGTTCAGAGATGTGGATAGACATGTGAAGCAATGCCGATTGTGTCATTTGGCATAAACAAGTAGTCAAAATTCTGGTTTGTACACTCCATTGCCAGTGCCGAATGCTCCATGGGAGGATGTGAGTCTTGATTTCGTCTTAGGACTGCCAAGAACTCAAAAGAACAAGGATTCTATCATGGTTGTTGTTGACAGATTTTCAAAAATGTCTCACTTTGTTCCATGCAATAAATCAAATGATGCATCTCATATTGCTGATTTATATTTTAAGGAGATTGTTAAATTGCATGGTATTCCAAGAACTATGGTGTCTGATCGAGATTCAAAATTTGTTAGTCATTTTTGGAGAACTCTTTGGAGGAAGCTGGGTACTTCTTTGAATTTCAGCAGCTCCCATCATCCACAAACCGATGGGCAAACTGAGGTAACAAACCGAAGCTTGGGAAATTTGCTTAGAAGCTATGTTGGCAAGAATATTAAGCAATGGGATGTCATTCTTCCACAAATTGAGTTTGCCTACAATCGGTAAGAGTATCGGTAAGAGTCCTTTTGAGGTTGTTTATGGTGCTAATCCTGTTGGTCCTTTGGGCTTAATCCCTCATTCTACAACAAAGCAATTTAGTCGAGATGCTGATGAATGAGCTAAGCAGATAAAGAAGCTACATGAGGGTGTGAAAGCAACCATTGAGAAACAAAATGAGAGGTACATGCAAGCTGCTAACAAACATAGAAAACTTGTGGAGTTTAATGCAGGTGATTTGGTCTGGATTCATCTAAGGAAGGAGAGGTTTCCGCCGGGAAATTTGGAAAATTGAAACCAAAGGCTGATGGTCCATTCAAGGTGCTTAAGAGAATTGGTGGAAATGCTTATGAGATAGAGCTACCTGAAGATTACGGAGTATCCCCAACATTTAATGTAGCTAATTTGAGTCCTTTTTATAATCATGCTGATGAATCAAACGAAGACTTGAGGACAAGTTTCATTCAACCGGGGGAGATTGACACGGGAGTGTCTAATTTACTACAATCTGATTATATGAGCCTTGATTATGATATAGTATCTTTTTAAGTCAATAATGATGCCTCATAATCTTTATCTCAGCACACTTAAATATGACAACTCATCAGCATATTCTCTGCATAAAGTTAAAGCTGTTTCAATGTGCTTTTCTTCAAGACAAAGGAATGCATTAAAGGAGTTGGTTGGCAGTTGTGAACATTTCTTCATTACCAATGAGTGCATTAAAATAGTTGGTTAGTAGCTGTAAACACTTAATTTCGAAATTCCCTATGCATGAAGGGTTGTTTCATGCACTAGTATTTATTTTGGAGTTTAGGACTTAGAAAGGACTTTTAGAAAACTAAAGATATTGGCAGAACCTCTCTTGGAGTGATCTTGTGAACTTTGTATCTCTTGGAAGTGTCCTTGAGTGGTGAGTCTTTTGCTTTCAGTTCTGTATCCTTGCTTATTATCATTAGGGTGGTGATCTTCTGTATCCCTTTTGATTTTTAAACTTGGTGGTGAACTATTTTACGTTTTACCGAAGTTTCTTCAAGAGTTCGTTCATTACCTTCTGTGACATTTTCTATCTGAACAACTGTTCTATCAATGTTCTTTCAAAATCCATTCTGCAATTCTACCCTCCCCGGTAACAAAGATTCTGTTACATCTTTCCTTCCACATCCACCAAATAGCGCATTTGAATATAACCTTTGTCAATTATGTAAGAGGCCCTTTTCTTGTAAAACATTGTATGAGGTCACCTTGATGCAAGTTTGGTTGCGGCATTCTATTAAGTTTGAATCGCTAGAGAATCTCTTTCTATATCTATTTAGTATAGTCACAAGCAAAATAGAGATGGTCAACAGTTTCTTCTTGTCGCATGCAAAGGGAGCATCGGTTAACATGATGGATACCTCTTCTTTTCATATCGTCTATTGTAGGTAGTTTATTCAAAAGGGCCTGCCATGTACATAAGGAATGTCTCTGTGATCCCGGTCGATCCCATGTCCAACTGTTTGGGAGCCACTTGTTATTTCTTTGCCTAATTTGATTCCATGCAGATGTGGCACTAAATTTGCCATTGTCATGAAGTCAAATAAGTACATCTGAAGGGTTGTTCCTGATTGGAATAGCTATGATAGTCAGCTAAAGTGATAACATTTTAGGAGAAATAGGAGTAGGGAGACACTAGATACCATTAGCAATGAACTCGGAAACCTTTCAATCTTTGGGAGCCACAAGGTCTTTTCGTATTTTGTCACCATATAATTGAAATATACTTTTTCCATTCACCTAAGGATCGTATCACATATTAGTATTAGTTCCAGTAGAGATTGCGTAAGAAATGTGTTTGATTAGCCAATTCCTTGCCTTTAAAATTCATTTCCAAGCTGCAAAGTGGTATGTTCTTGTTGAAATTTCCCAAATCGATTCCTTTGAAAGATACTTAGCAGAAACCCATTGTAACTATATGGAACATTTGTTTTGCAAAATGTCTCATAATTGCTTTACCAAACATGCTTTTTTCCAATTTCTAGTATTTCTCAAGTTCAGCCCCCCTTTATCTTTCGGTTTGTAGATGCTGTCTCAATTTACCATATGCATTGTTTTATCATTTGTGTCATTCCAGAAGAAGTTTATTAATAACCGTTCAATAACTTGGAGAAGTCCAATAGGCAAAAGAAATGCATTAGACCAATATATAGAGTAAGAGTGTACACCGAACGGATGAGTTCAAGTCGTCCTACTTTTGAAAGAAGCCTATTTTTTCAGGAGAAAATTCTATACTTTGTTTTTTGCAAGATAGGCTGACAGTGGGTTTTGTGAATGCCAATGGATGTGAGTGGGAGACCAAGATATGTAACTGGCAAATTTTCCTCACTAACCCCTAGGTTATGTGCAATAACATCTTTGTCCTCAATTGAAAGGCTCATGTAGACTTTACTTTTCGCATGATTTAACTGAAGGCCAGAAACTATACCAAAATCATTCAGAATAGTAGCCAGGTTTCTTATTTAAGTTAAATCATTATGAAGAAAGATAAGAAGATCATCTGCAAAGATTATATGTGATATATGAATAGGGCCAACATGGGGTACCTTAATACTGCCATCAAAGACCACATATTCCAACATATAGCTAAGTCCTTCCATTGCAATAGTAAAGAGATATAGAGAGAGTGGATCGCCTTATCGGATGCCATTCTTGCTCCCAAAAAAACCAATAGGTGAGCCGTTGAAGAGTATTGAAAACTTTAGAGTTTCTAAGCAACATTGAATCCAATTAACCCATTGCTGAGAGAAGTTCATACCGTAGAGCATCTTATAGATAAAGTTCCTATTAACTGAGTCAAAAGCTTTTTGTAGATCAGCTTTAAAACAGATTTTTGTCCCTTTTGATTAAAGCAGATCCTTGACCAAGTCATTAGCAAGCAGAATATTATGATGTATACTTCTCCCTTTGATTAAAGTAGCCTGATTTGGACTAATTATCTTGTGTATTATCTTTTGTAATCTATCTACTAACAATTTGGAGATGATCTTGAAAATTAAGTTACATAAAGATATGGGTCGATAGTTCTCTAGTGAATCAGCCCCTACATTCTTGGGAATTAAAGAAATAAAAGTGCAATTCATCTCTCTAAGAATATGCCCTAAAGAGAAAAAGTGTTGACAAGTTTTAATCACATCATTACCAATAATAGACCATGTAATTTGGTAAAATTCAGCAGGAAATCCATCTGAACCAGGGCTTTTGTGCTTTGGTGACTTAAAGACAACTCTTACTATTTCATCATCTGTAATTGGGACATTGAGGATAGAAATGACATTCGAATCAAGCTTTATAGTTGGCTCCACATGAATGTTATTAGGTTGCCCCTCTTGGTTGAGTAAGGAATAAAAAAATTACTCAGTGTATGCTTTAACCTCATCTAAATTCACAATAAGATTGTTATCTTTGTCTCTGCATTTCCTGATGCGATTAACGGCTCTTCGAGTAGCAATAGAAGCATAAAAAAACTTAGTATTGGAATCCTGTAAAGTAAGCCAATGCTGTCGAGACTTCTATTTTGTAAAACTTTCCTTCTGCTTTAAGGCTTGCATGAAGTTATTTATAGCTTCTGTCTCTTTGTCGATAATATTCTTATCATGGGGCTGAAGTTGCAGCTCATTTGAATTCCTATTAGTTCCTTTCTGTAAATTTGAACTCGGGTGGTAATATTGCCAAAGGTATTTGAATTCCACTCCTTAAGTGTTGCTTTGCAGGCTTTGAGTTTTTGACATAAGATGTAAGGGGGGGATCCATGCACATTAACATTCCAAGCTAATATGATAACATCAAGGAACTGAGGATGAGTACTCCACATGTTAAAGAATCTAAACGGTTCCTTGCCTTTTGGTGTTGCTTTATCTGCGTGTATGTACATTAAAGAATGATCAGAAAACAATGGAGCATCATACTCAAGAAGTGAATCAGGGTAAACTATTAACCATTCTTGATTAATCATATATCTATCGAGTCGAGCCATTATTTTTCTGTTAGCAGCACCTTGATTACTCCAGGAGAGCCAATAACCCACATATTTCATATCAATCAATGCAGCAGTATCTATGTAATCATTAAAACTCTGAAGCTGACTTTTTTAAAGTTGTCTACCCCTCACTTTTTCATTTGTGTATGAAACAGTATTAAAGTCACCAAGAACAATCCAAGGTACATTAAGGCAGCCATCTGCAATGTTAGTTAGATCAGACCACAGTTTATTTCTTTCTTGCATACTGTTTGAAGCATATATACTAGTGAAATTGAATTGACAGCCATTCTTTTTATCCTTTACCTTAAGATGGATGAATTGATCAATAGAGGAAATAAACCAAGCATTAATAGAGTTAGGATGTCATAAGACCCATATTCAACCAAAAGTTTCATTTGAGTCATTGGTAAACAGTTATGCGTCCGGTCATATTAAATTTTTTTGAGCTTGAACGTGCGATTGTTTAATTTTCATTTCCACTAGAATAACAATATAACATGTAGCAGTCTTGATTATTCTATTGAGCTCCCGACATTTCTTAGGCTTATTAAATCCATAAACATTCTAGCATGTTATCTTCATCAGTAATAAACAAATGAAAAAAGTGGTAAGATATTCATCCTACGACTTTGGATGGATTGTACCATCCTTTTTCTTATACTTTGGTTTTGTATTTTCCTCCCGCATAATATCCTTACCTTTTATGGCTTTATTCCTATATTTATCCACTTCATCTACAGCTTGCAAATGTTTAAACATTAAAATACCTTGAATCATGTGGTCTTGATTGGTAGGATTTGTTGAAGCATGATACGATTGTTGCGGCACAATATCTTGGTTAGTATTTGTTGGAACAGCCCGGCTAGAGAGGTTTGTTGGGGCATGAGTTTGTTGAGATAGAATATCCTTATTGGCGATATTTGTTGTGGCTTGAGTTTGTTGAGGAAGAATATCCTTGCTAGCGAGATTTGTTTGGGCCTGAGTTCGTTGAGCTATTGTGGACGGATCCAATGATATTGGAAGAGATCAAGTTCCTGACTTATGCTTCTCCTGTCCACTAGTACGATGGGAAACTTCTGTTGTGGAAGGCTCAGACATTATAGGAAGAGGTAAAGTTTTGGATTTGTCCTTTTGTCCGCGGTTGATACCGGGGAGGGTAAAAATGCAGAATGGATTTCGAAAGAACACCGATATAACAGTTGTTCAGATAGAAAATGTCACAAAAGGCAAGGAACACTCTTTTGAAGAAACTTCGGTAAAACGATATATAGCTCACCACCAAGTTTAAAATTCAAAAGGGATACAAAAGATCACCACCCTAATGATAATAAACAAGGATACAGAACTGAAAGCGAAAGACTCACCACTGAAGGACGCATCCAAGAGATATAGAGTTCAAAAGAGCACTCCAAGAGAGCTTTTGCCAATATCCTCAGTTTTCTAAACCCTTTCTAAGCCCTAAACCCCAAAATAAATACTAGTGCATGAAACAACCCTTCATAGGAAATTTCGAAATTAAGTACTTTACAGTTGTCAACCAACTCCATTAATGTATTCCTCAGTCATGAAGAAAAGCACCATGATACAGCTTTACAACTGCCAACCAACTCCACTAATGTATTACTTTGTGCAGGGAATATGCTGATGAGCTGTCTTATCTGAGTAGGCTGAGTTGAAGATTATGTAGCAATATTGTTGGCTGAAAAAAATATCAAATTATCAGTATGGTCCATATGAGTAGATTGTAGCAAATTAGACACTCCCATGTCAATCTTCCCTGGTTGAAAAAGACTTGTCCTCAAGTTCTTGTTTGTTTCGTCATCTTGATTATAAAAAGAACTTAAATCAGCAACAATAAATGTTGGGGATACTCCGTAATCATTAGGTAGCTCAATCTCATAAGCATTTTTGCCAATTCTCTTAAGCACCTTGAATGGATCATCAGTCTTAGGTTTCAGTTTTCCAAATTTTCCCAGCGGAAACCACTCCTTAGATGAATCCAGACCAAATCACCTGCATTAAACTCCACAAGTTTTCTGTGTTTGTTAGCAGCTTGCATGTACCTCTCATTTTGTTTCTCAATGGTTGCTTTCACACCCTCATGTAGCTTCTGTATCTGCTTAGCTCTTTCATCAGCATCTCCACTAAATTGCTTTGTTGTAGAATGAGGGATTAAGTCCAAAGGACCAGCAGGATTAGCACCATAAACAACCTCAAAAGGACTCTTACCGATACTATGATGCATAGAACGATTGTAGGCAAACTCAATTTGTGGAAGAATGACATCCCATTGCTTAATATTCTTGCCAACATAGCTTCTAAACAAATTTCCCAAGCTTCGGTTTGTTACCTCAGTTTGCCCATCGGTTTGTGGATGATGCTAGCTGCTGAAATTCAAAGAAGTACCTAGCTTCCTCCAAAGAGTTCTCCAAAAATGACTAAAAAATTTTGAATCTCGATCAGACACCATAGTTCTTAGAATACCATGCAATTTAACTATCTCCTTAAAATATAAATCAGCAATATGAGATGCATCATTTGATTTATTGCATGGAACAAAGTGAGACATTTTTGAAAATCTATCAACAACAACCACGATAGAATCCTTGTTCCTTTGAATTCTTGGCAGTCCTAAAATGAAATCAAGACTCACATCCTCCCAGGAAGCATTTGGCACTGACAATGGAGTGTACAAACCAGAATTTTGAGTTCTTGTTTTTGCCAAATGACACACTCGACATTGCTTTACATGTCTTTCCACGTCTCTAAACATCTTAGGCCAATAGAAGTTTGATTGAATAAGAGCTAAAGTTTTATCTCTACCGAAATGTCCACCCAAAAAACCACCATGAGCTTTAGCCAGAATTACTTGTCTTAAAGAACAAGATGGAACACATAAAGCATTAGCTCGAAAAAGAAAACCATCAAAGATCGAAAATTGTTGAAAGGAACTTGATTTGCAATTCTGTCATATCGAGCCAAAATCCACATCATTCTCATATAGATCTTTGAATGTTTCAAATCCAACCACTTTGACTTCCATTGCTGATAATAAAGAATGCTTTCTGCTCAATGCGTCAGCAACTATATTTTGAACACCAGATTTGTGCTTGATTGTAAAGTTGTAAGATTGTAAGAACTCCACCCAAGCTGCATTCCTCTTGTTTAGCTTGTGCTGATGATTAATGAACTTTAATGCCTTGTGATCAGAATATAGAACAAATGGCTTGGCGAGAAGATATTGACTCCAATGAGACAAAGCTCGATAAATCGCATAAAACTCCTTATCATAAGTAGAGTATTTCTTTCTCGTATCATTCAGCTTTTCACTAAAAAATGCAATGGGCTTTCCGTTTTGACTCAAAACAGCACCAATTCCCACATTAGATGCATCACATTCAACTTCAAACACATTGTCAAAATTTGGTAGAACTAAGATAGGAGCTTCAGTAACCTTTCTTTTCAAAAGCTCAAAAGCATAATTAGCCTTATTAGTCCATTTGGATTTATCACATTTCAGACATTCGGTGATTGGAGAGACAATAGAGCTGAAACTCTTGATGAATCTTCTATAAAAAGATGTTAAGCCATGGAAACTCCTCACATCATGTAATGAAGCAGGTGTTGGCCAAATGATAATAGCTTCAACATTACTTTGATCCATCATGATTCCATCTTTTGAAACAACATACCCCAAAAACACCACACTAGAAGTAAAGAAATCACATTTCTTTATATTAGCATAAAGTTTTTGCTGCCTCAAAATAAGAAAGATCTCTTTCAGATGACTTATATGCTCCTCTTCACTCTTGTTGTACACCAATATATCGTCAAAATAAACTACAACAAATATTCCAATGCATGGCTTAAGTATGTAATTCATAAATCTCATGAATGTGCTAGGAGCATTAGATAGTCCAAATGGCATAACCAACCATTCATATAAGTCTTCTCTAGTTTTAAACGCTGTTTTCCACTCATCTCCGGGCCTCATTCTTATTTGGTGATAGCCACTCCTCAAATCAATTTTAGAGAAAATATAAGCACCACACAATTGATCAAGTAAATCATCTAACCTTGGAATAGGAAAGCGATAGTCTACTGTGATTTTGTTGATGGTTCGACTGTCCACGCATATTCTCCAAGAACTATCTTTCTTAGGCACCAACAAGGCTGGAACTGCACAAGGACTCATGCTCTCCCGAATTAACCCATTTTTCACTAATTCATCAACTTGCCTTTGATGTTCTTCATGTTCTTTAGGACTCATTCTGTACGCAGCCTTATTAGGTAGAACAGCCCCCGGAATAAGATCAATGTGATGCTGGATATCTCTCAAGGGTGGAAGGCTATGTAGAATCTCTACCGGTATAACATCTTCAAACTCTTCCAACATTTGTTTCATTGTTACGGGTATCTCCTTGTGTTGCTCATTTTCTTCTACTACTAGTAAAGCCATAACATGACCACCCTTGTCTAATTCACCTTTGCATTCACCATATGACATAAAAGCATTAACTTTCTTCTTTGGTGCAGTGATTTCAGATGGTTGTAATGGAGTTAAAATAATCTTCTTTTCATTCACCTTAAAAGAATAAGTATGTTTGTAGCCGTCATACAACACCCTTCTATCATAATGCCAAGGTTTTCCCAACAGCAAATGACAAGCATCCATAGGAGCAACATCACACCATACTTCATTTTTATAATACTTGCCAATAGAAAATGAAACTAAACATCTTTTAGTTGCATTGATGTCATTTCCTTTTTGCAGCCAACATAACTGGTATGGATGCGGATGAGGGATGGTGTCCAACTTTAGCTTCTGTACCATCTTCAAAGATACCACATTCTCAAAGCTGCTGCTGTCGATGATTACCAAGCATACTTTGCCAAGAGAAGTGCATTTAGTGTGAAACACATTTTTTCTCACCCAACTTTCATCGTCGGCCACATATGACACTTGTAAACTACGTTGCAATACAATAGACAAACCATGATTAGCATAAGTAATCTCTTCCTCATCATCATCGTATTTTGGTTCGTCATCAATTTCATCTTCTCCTCCATCACTATGATCTTCAACCAAAGTTACAATCCTCCTATTTGGACAATCTGAAGCGATATGCCCAAAACCATGACATTTGAAGCATTTTTGGCCACTTGGGGTAGAAGAATTAGGTGTTTTTTTGCTACCAGCAGATTCTTCACCCTTTCCTTGCACCTTCGATATCACCTTGCTTTGGACAGTAGGCTTGGAACTTCCTCCTTTTGTGTAGCCTTCTTTTGAGCCATACCGAAAACTCTTTTCAAACTTTTGTTGCTTTTCAACTTTTAATGCCAGCTTGTTCACATCATTCAAAGACCAATATGGTTGTAGCTGAACAACTTTAGCAATCTCATACTTCAGACCTCCCAAGTATCTTGCAATTGTTTGCTCTTCCGGTTCCACAAGTTCTCCTTTTAACATCAAATTATCAAATTCTGCAGTGTACTCCTCCACACTAAGATCTTTTTGTTTGAAATCATGTATTTTGAGAAAGATCTCTTGTCTATAATTATGAGGTAAATATTTTCTCTTTAGCTCCCTTTTCATTTTCTCCCATGTAACGATCTTACTCTTCCCCTCATGTTCTCTTTGTTTCTTCATATTTTCCCACCAAAAAGATGCATTCCGCTTGAGTTTGAGTGTCACAAGTTTGACCTTCTTTTGTTCTGGTGGTTCATGAAAATCGAAGATTCTTTCTACTGTATTAAGCCAATCGATAAAGTCATCAACATTTATTTTCCCTTCAAATTCTAGAATATCAAATCTGGGATTATATTTATTCTGTCACTCGTCTTGGACTTCATTTCTTCTCCGACATCTTCTTGACTCCCTTGGAAGATGAGGTGTTTCATCATCAGAAGTAAACTCTCGAGCGTCATTTTCATGCTGGTTGTGTCTACTTTGAAGCTCGTCGATTATTTCATTTTTTTCTTGTAGGCTACGCAGCAATTTTTGTAGCTGCAGCCTCAACGACTCAGCGTCATCTCCATGGTCGCTACCTTCACCAACTACATCTTTTCCATTCCGCCTTGCCATGATCTCTAGCCTTTAGCTCTGATACCAAACTTTTTTTTTTTTTGGTAAGTAAAAGTAAATTGATTATGTGTAAAGTTTCTACAAATAGCTTTATCTATACAAGTCATAGACAAAGCCAAGTAACTCATAGAGTGCGAATGCGATAGTTATGACTACACATGTTGTAGACTATAACCCTTTTCTCTTCGGGTGAAGTGCTCGGTTTTGAGATCATGCTCCATACAGGATCTTGAGTCTCTAATAATCTCTTTCAAGAGCTGAGCATTGTTTATGTGTTGACATTCAAAGATTCTATTACATCTCTCCTTCCACATCCATCAAATAGCGCATCTGAAAGTAACCTTTGCTAGTTGTGTAAGTGGCCCTTTTCTAGAGAAACATTGCATAAGGTCGCCTAGTTCTTGGTGCAAGTTTGGTTGCGGTAGTCTATTGAGTTCAAATCGCTGGAGAATCTCCTTCCATATCCATTTTGTATAATTACAAGCAAAATAGAGGTGGTCAAAAGTTTCTTCTTGTTGCAAACAAAGGGAGCATCGGTTAACATGATAGATACCTCTTCTTTTCATATTGTCTATTGTAGGTATTTTATTGAGAAGGGCCTGCCATGTACATAAGGAGTGTCTTTGTGATCCCGGTCGATCTCATGTCCAACTGCTTGGGATCCACTTGTTATTTCTTTGCCTAATTTGATTCCATGCGGATGTGGCACTAAATTTGCCATTGTCATGAGGCCAAATAAATATATCTGAAGAGTTGTTCCTGATTGGAATAGCTATGATAGTCGGCCAAAGTGATAATTTGATCCCACTCTCAACATATTTATTAAACAATTTGATACCAAACTTATACCGGGGAGGGTAAAAATATAGAATGGATTTCGAAAGAACACCGATATAACAGTTGTTCAGATAGAAAATGTCACAAAAGGCAAGGAACGCACTTTTGAATAAACTTCGGTAAAACGATATATAGCTCACCACCAAGTTTAAAAATCAAAAGGGATACAGAAGATCACCACCCTAACGATAATAAACAAGGATATAGAACTGAAAGCGAAAGACTCACCACTCAATGATGCATCCAAGAGATACAAAGTTCAAAAGAGCACTCCAAGAGAGCTTCTGCCAATATCCTCAATTTTCTAAACCCTTTCTAAGCCCTAAACACCAAAATAAATACAAGTGCATGAAACAACCCTTCATGCATCGGAAATTTTGAAATTAAGTACTTTAGAGCTGTCAACTAACTCCATTAATGTATTCCTTAGTCATAAAGAAAAGCACTATTATACAGCTTTACAATTGCCAACCAACTCCACTAATGTATTCCTTTGTGCAGGGAATATGCTGATGAGCTGTCTTATCTGAGTAGGCTAAGTTGAAGATTATGTAGCAATATTGTTGGCTGAAAAAAATATCAAATTATCAGTATGGTCCATATGAGCAGATTGTAGCAAATTAGACACTCCCGTGTCAGCGGTGCTATCCTTGCGAGTCGGAATGCTCAATAGTCATCGCCACCATCAGTGCTACTGCCATTAGAGAAGACTCGCTTTGTTGCAGAGGCGCTTGACGTGGTCGATAGACCTTTGTGATCGGTTTTGGAGTTTGTTGACAAGCTCCATTTGCATGACCAAAAGATGAGACATGTACCTTCCGAGTGTTCCCATCAAGATCACGATAGAAAACCTCATTAGGAAGATCTTCGTCAGAAGAAACCAGTACACATGCTCGTGCAAATGCTAATCTCGTCTGAGCTGCTATTGTTGAATCTCGTATTTTGATGATGAAACTACTTGATATATATTTATGATTTAATCTGCATTTTGAGTGACGCAGGATGCTTCGATCAGGATGAGACAATTAAAGCAGGAAAATCATGTTGTGCCGAAGGAACATGTCAGAAGATTGGACGTCGGGCCGGTGGATCGGTCGACGTATCGACAGAAGGCTTCGGGCCATGGAATCGGGCATCGGGCCAAGAAGAGCGGGTATTGTGCCAAGGATATTGGAGTTGCGGAGTCAACTGGCCGATTGGGCAATAGGCTGCAGAAGAGGACGATGCGCCGAAGAATCGGACGAAGCGTCGAGGGACCAATGACATATCGGACAACTTGGTTAATTGCTTAGGATTAATTATCTCGATCGAAGTTTTGTTTTAATTGTGCAGGATTGACTATGATAACGATGAAGACATAAAGCGAAACAAAGTGTCGGAGTCAAGCGCGAAGGATTTGTTGCGAGTTCGAGAGTTCGACGGAAGTCCGAAGGTTCGTCGGGAATGCTACCGGAACTAGCCGAGAATGAGTTGGGAGCTTGCCGAAGGGTTTTTCGGAAGCTCGCCGGAAGGTTCGTTGGAAGTTAGCGGAGCTCACCGAGAAAGATCGGAGCTTGCCGACGAAGCTCGTTGGAACTCGCTATGATCAAATCGTGAAGTCTAGGAGCTTGCCGGGAGTCCGCAGAATGGTTTCCGAGAGTTCATCGGAAGACCGCCGGAAGTTTGCCGGAAGCTCGCCAGAAGAAGTCTTGACTTGCGGACTTTGTAATAGCTTAGAAAATGTCTTTAAATTCATAGTTAGCACGTTAATTAGGGTTAGGATTAGGTGTTAATCCTATAACCCAAGTAGGGGCCAATTAGGCCCAAGTTCGGACTGGTTTGGACCAAGTTTGGAGCCAAACCAAGTGAGCTGGAATAGTGAAAGAGGTGCAACCGCCCCAGCCAAGAGGTGCAACCGCCCAGGCTATGTCTCCCAGCGAGATTGGGCGGTGCAACCGCCCCAGCCAAGAGGTGCAACCGCCCAGGGCTCAATCTCCAAGCTTGACTGGGCGGTGCAACCTCCTCTGTCAAGAGGTAGCACCGCCAGAGCTCAAGTTTCGAGCTCTGCCAAGAGGTGCAACCACCGAGCTCGGTCTTCGAGCTCTGGCAGAGAGGTGCAACCACCTCTGGCAGAGAGGTGCAACCACCTCTGGAAGAGAGGTGCAACCACCTCTGGCAGAGAGGTGCAACCTCTCTGGTCAGGAGATGCACTGTCTGAGCTCGGTCTTCGAGCTCTGGCAGAAAGGTGCAACCACCCCTGACAGAGAGGTGCATCCGCCTGAGCTCAGTCTTCGAGCTCTGCCAGGCGGTGCAACCTCTCCAGTCAAGAGGTGCAACCGCCTGATCCCGGAATTCCGGGATTTGATCGTTTTGAGCTCCAAATTTGAACTGGGTTAGGGCCTATAAATACCCCACCCGTTCAGCATAGAAAGGATACAGATCCACTCCGAATTCCTGATCTTTTCTGTGATTCTAAGAGCTCAAAATTGTGTAAAGTCCAAAAGTTCACCTCTTTCTGTTCTTCAAAGTCTTGAGTTGTAAAGAGAGGAGAGAAAGGATCTGTAAAGGTTGTCTCCTGAGCCTGTCAAAAGGAGAGAAACTGTAAAAGGGCAGTTGGCCTTCGCCTATTGAATGAAGGCCTCTAGTTGACGTCGGCAACCTCATCGGTGGAGGAAGCCAAAAGTGGAGTAGGTCAAGACTGACCGAACCACTCTAAATCTCTGGTTTGCGTTTATTTTTTAGCACTTTATCATTACTGCAAACCTCCTACATAGCTACTGCCCTCTGCGCTTTTACGAACGATTCTCTAAGTTCAGATCTTTCCGAATCTGCATTGAGACGTAAATCGGTGTTTTCGTACGATCTTTACATCGTAGTTTACGCTTACGCTTTGATTCCTTTCATAACTGCGAACTGCTTTCTGCACATTCACAAAAAGATTTTCAAAGTTCAGTTTCTGCGTTTAGACGCAAAACTGTGTTTAGACATAAAACCACGTTTAGACGCAAAACTGCGTTCAGACGCAAAACTGTGTTCAGACGCAAAACTGCGTTCAGACGCAAAACTGCGTTCAGACGTAAAACTGTGTTCAGACGTAAAACTGCGTTCAGACGCAAAACTACGTTTAGACGTAAAATTGCGTTTAGACGTAAAATTGCGTTTAGACGTAAAACTGCGTTTAGACGCAAACTGCGTTTAGACGTAAACTGCTCTTAGACGCAATCTGTGCTTAGACGCAAACTGCGCTTAAATACAAACTGTGAATCGGCTTTTGCATCATAATAGATTTTATTGAACGAACACACCTTTCGGTTTTTAAATTGCTGTAAGATTTCCGCTGCACTAATTCACCCCCCCCCCTCTTAGTGCTCTAGATCCTAACAATTGGTATCAGAGCGGGGTATTTCTCATTTCGGATTTACACCTGAGAGAAATGGCTCTTCAAGAGGGCTTTTCGGTCTTTCGTCCACCGTTGTTTAACGGATTGGACTACACTTATTGGAAAACTCGAATGAGAGTTTTCTTGATTTCTACGAATTTAGACTTATGGAGTATCATTGAAAACGGTTTTCAACTTCTCTCCAAACCGATGAACGAATGGTCGGATTTGGAGAAGAAGAATTTTTCTTTAAACGCAAAGGCTATGAATGCCTTATTTTGCGCATTGGACAAAAATGAGTTCAATCGGATTTCTACGTGTGAAACGGCTTTTGACATTTGGCGAATTCTTGAAATCACGCACGAGGGAACTAGTAGAGTCAAACACTCGAAAGTTAACTTTTTATTGCATGATTTTGAGTTTTTTCAAATGCAACCAAGCGAGACTATAGGCGACATGTACACCCGTTTCACGGATGTCGTCAATAGTTTAAGAGCTCTTGGAAAATGTTTTTCGAATTTTGAACTCGTAAACAAGATTTTGCGTTCTCTTTCTAAAAAGTGGGATTCAAAAGTAACTGCAATACAAGAAGCTAAAAATCTAAACAACTTACCACTTGAAGAACTAATTGGTTCATTGATGACAGATGAAATGGTGCACAATGCACATGATGAACATGTTGAACAAACCAACCTTCCAAAGAATAGGAAGGATTTGGGACATAGAACATTTGAAGACCACTCGAGCGTAAGCTCAAGTGATGGTGAACTTAAACTACAAATGAAACGAAAATTAAAAAGCAAAAAGAATGGAACTACTTGCTTTAAACGCAAGAAGAAGAACAAAAATTGGGATGAATCGAGCTCATCTGAATACGAGAAAATCAACAAAAGCAAGGCGGTAAACTACGCCTTACTAGCCTACGACACTGAGGTAATTAAAATGCCTTTGGTTTATTTTAAAATTACTTGATGCTTTCATGATATATTTTATTTTAGAATTAATTTTCTTGAAAATTACATGTTTAAAAATAAAAATACAAAAAATTATGATCATGCTGATAATTTCGAAAATGATAATATTGCATGATAAACAAATAAAATGATTTTGATCATGGTTAAGAAGTAATAATGTTTATCATGTTTGATTAACATTGTTGAATGAAATCACGTTTGATTTAAAGTAATGCATAAAGATGTAATATTAAATGGTTATTAACAATTTTATGCATGAGATTTTAAGTTATCCATGATCATGAGCTTGTTTAATCTTCTTGATTTAATTTCAAGATCTATAGCAAAAATCATGTCTGAATATATGAAAATGTTAATTTTATTCTCGGATTCACTTAACAATTGATATCCTAACAATCAGATTTTCTCATACACTTATAAAAAATATTTTTCTAAAATAGATTTGATGAAATGATTCCTGCTTATAAATTCCATCTTGAAATATGAATGATAGTGTGTTTGCTTGCAAAGATTTGTTTCACATTCATATCTCCTATGATTCATGTGCAGAAAAAGAATTTATAAATCATAATACAATGAGATTTCTTATGCAAAAATAAAGTGCTTTTGTGATTCTTTGCTAAAGAGAATAATCATAATCATGATCTTGATAATTATAACATGAAGCTCTTTATAAATCAAGATCGTTCATTATGCTCCCTACATTTATCAAAAAGGGTTTCTTCAAATGAAATGCAATTCAATGAAGTGTCATATTGATATATTGAAACTTGGAATATTTTAAAATGTGATCTTGATAAGAATGTTTCAAGTTGCTCTTTGTACTATATCTTTTCGAATGAATCATGAGCCTTGATATCATATATTTCATAATACAAGATTTATTTGCCTTATGTCTTGAACTTTCATGCTTATCTTAATTTGGCATATAAAGACTAAGGCATGCTTAGATGAAAAAGAATCTCTTAAAAAAAAAAAAAATGCTTTTCCCATCTAATCGAGATTAATGATTTCATGATATTTTGTGAATCTCGAAATTAATTTTAATGACTTGATTATGAATTTCAAGTTAATGATTTGATTTGAATAAGTTTTATCTAAATCATAATCTTGATCTTGCAAAATTGAAGTCACAAATAATATCTTGTGGTATTCATGGATTGAAACATTGTATGCTTAAATTAATCATTCTTCTATGTTTCAAAAATTCCTTAAAAGCCTTATGTGATGATTGAAATATTTAACACTTTTATGCTCTTCCCCCTACTTTCATCTTGTTTTCAATGATAAAATGGGGAGAAGTTTTGATCATGCATGGTAGGATATAATTTGACAAAATTGATACCATCATGATATGAAACATTTATGATGTACAATTATGCATGCAATACTTGTGCTTTCTAATTATGATGTGATGTATTGCATATAATGTAAATCATGATTTAAAATGCTATGAGTGCCAAGTTACACATTTTGAGAAGAAATTGTTATATTGAAACATTAATGTAATTATGAATGGTGATATGATATCATGCATGTAATACTTCAATAATGATGCATGCAATGATAAAATATTCATGATGAAAAATTGTCTTGACATTCATAACTTGATTATTCATCATTTGTCATGATTTTGAAATCGTTGTAAAAGGAAAAGAGAACTACAAAACTGTATTCTCTCTTTCCTTTTTACAATGACAAAGGGGGAGATAGCTAGCTTGTACAAGTCAAGAAGATGCAAAAACTTGATTGCTAGCTTGCCTATTTTAAGTAGCAAAGATTGCTAACTTGCTTATTTCAAGAAGAAAAATTGTCTTCTTGAACATCACTATCTTGAATATCTCAAGAAGCAAAACTTGCAATTTGCACATTGCAATAGGAAGCAAGAATCATGAGCTTACACAAGAAAGTTATCTTGCATTTGCTTTCGAAATTTTTGCTAGCTTATATATTGTGAAACTTGTATATCGTAAAAATTGCTAGCTTGTTGGTCTAAAGAGAAGCAAAAAGTTGCTATCTCAAAAGAAGCAAATGTGCTATCTTGCCTATCTCAAGAGGAAAAAATGCTAACTTGCGCATCTAGCAAAGTGAGCAAAATTTTCAAGAAGCAAGAGTTGCCTTCTTGAACATCTCTAATTTGCTAGCTTGCATGATGTAGAACTTGCTATCTTGAACATTACCAAAAGTGCTATCTTATATGCTATAAAACTTGCATATCTAAAACTTGATAGCATGAATGTTCTAAGCATGATGTAACACTTGCTAAATCTTCTAGCTACAAGATTGCATGATGATAAAACTTGATATTATGATTTTCATGCAATGAGTTGAACCAATATCACACACAAACGATTAATTGTGATACTTCTCCTTTTTGTTGATGACAAAGGGGGAGAAGTATGTTGATGACATGACATGTGATGCATAAAGTTTATGCATATGTTCATGTTGACGTGTTGCAAGTATTCATGATGAATATTGCAATGACTTGAATTCAGTTTGAATTCAAGGTTCTATCAATATGGCATATTGATAGGGGGAGTTTGTTTAAACTCCGGGAGTTAAGTTTAACTCCGTCATCAAGTGGTTGTCATCATCAAAAAGGGGGAGATTGTTGAATCTCGTATTTTGATGATGAAACTACTTGATATATGTTTATGATTTAATCTGCGTTTTGAGTGACGCAGGATGCTTCGATCAGGATGAGACAATTAAAGCAGGAAAATCATGTTGTGCCGAAGGAACATGTCAGAAGATTGGACGTCGGGCCGGTGGATCGGTCGACGTATCGACAGAAGGCTTCGGGCCATGGAATCGAGCATCGGGCCAAGAAGAGCGGGTATTGTGCCAAGGATATCGGAGTTGCGGAGTCAACTGGCCGATTGGGCAATAGGCTGCAGAAGAGGACGATGCGCCGAAGAATCGGACGAAGCGTCGAGGGACCAATGACATATCGGACCACTTGGTTAATTGCTTAGGATTAATTGTCTCGATCGAAGTTTTGTTTTAATTGTGCAGGATTGACTATGATAACGATGAAGACATAAAGCGAAACAAAGTGTCGGAGTCAAGCGCGAAGGATTTGTTGCGAGTTCGAGAGTTCGACGGAAGTCCGAAGGTTCGTCGGGAATGCTACCGGAACTAGCCGAGAATGAGTTGGGAGCTTGCCGAAGGGTTTTTCGGAAGCTCGCCGGAAGGTTCGTTGGAAGTTCGCGGAGCTCACCGAGAAAGATCGGAGCTTGCCGACGAAGCTCGTTGGAACTCGCTATGATCAAATCGTGAAGTCTAGGAGCTTGCCGGGAGTCCGCAGAATGGTTTCCGAGAGTTCATCGGAAGACCGCCGGAAGTTTGCCGGAAGCTCGCTAGAAGAAGTTTTGACTTGCGGACTTTGTAATAGCTTAGAAAATGTCTTTAAATTCATAGTTAGCATGTTAATTAGGGTTAGGATTAGGTGTTAATCCTATAACCCAAGTAGAGGCCAATTAGGCCCAAGTTCGGACTGATTTGGACCAAGTTTGGAGCCAAACCAAATGAGCTGGAATAGTGAAAGAGGTGCAACCGCCCCAGCCAAGAGGTGCAACCGCCCAGGGCTCAGTCTCCAAGCGAGACTGGGCGGTGCAACCTCCTCTGTCAAGAGGTAGCACCGCCAGAGCTCAAGTTTCGAGCTCTGCCAAGAGGTGCAACCACCGAGCTCGGTCTTCGAGCTCTGGCAGAGAGGTGCAACCTCTTTGGACAGGAGATGCATCGCCTGAGCTCGGTCTTCGAGCTCTGGCAGAGAGGTGCAACTGCTAGTCATAAGTGCCCAGCAAGCCAATCACATGAGTGATGGCACGTGTGACTTGATACAGAATCTTTTTGCTTATTATATTTTGGCGTATATCACTTTATAACTATTGCATAAATGCATATATATTGTGATGTCCTTGGATTTGTGCAATGGGAATCGGATCGTGATGAGATCACGATAATGAGATCGATTCACCTTTAAACACATATCCTAAATAATCCCGGTCATAGGTTACTCGAGAGGGACATCGTGATAACCGGATAGACTGGTGTGCTGTATACCCGTCCATATGATGGATGCAGCTAGTCTCATAGCTGCTCGTGTAGGGACACTAGGGATACAGTACAGGTGCTCATTGGAGAATGAGTTCACTGATTGATCCGCTTACGGAATGCTGGATGGTTGATGATGCCTTATTGTCAGACAACGATTCCGTAGTCCTAGTGGTGTATCTGGTTCTTAGACTTGAGACACCAAGGATGTCCTGTATGAGTGCTCCACTCTTTGATACCAGACTTATAGGTTTGGCTGTTCCCAGATCTAGTACAGCTGGTCATTGGGAGTGGTTGTCGACCTTACGAGGGCTATTGAGTGTCGATAGAGGATTATCCACTCTCGGTATCATGAGAGGAATATCCCATGTGTTCTTGCTCAGACAAATCCCTGGCCAGGGTCATTCGGGTTGAGAGAGAAAGAGTTCTCCGGGAGAATCCGATTAGAGCGAGACTCGAGTAGAAACCGTATGGGTCTGACAGCACCATGCTCGATATACGGTCTCTGGGATATTAGATGGATGAGGGACTATAGGTACATGGTAACTGAGGACAGACAGGTCCAATGGATTGGATTCCCCTGTATCGTCTGGGGACTACGGCGTAGTGGCCTAGTACTTCCGTAGTCGATGAGTCGAGTGAATTATTACAGAGATAATAATTCACTGAGTTAGAAGGAGTTCTGACAGGTATGACTCACGGCCAGCTCGATATTGGGCCTAGAGGGTCACACACATATGGTAGGCATTGCGATGAGTAGAGGTTCGGATATGAGATATCCGACGGAGCCCTTGTCTTATTGGATGCAGATCCAATACCCACTAGGGAAAGGACCCATTAGGGTTTTGACACGGGATCTCTATAAATAGGAGGGATTCACAGCCTCATAGGCTAGAGTCTTTGCTTGCCCTTCCTATTCTCCTCTCCCTCTCCACCTCAGAGTAGGCCTGGAGTTTTGAGGAGCGTCGTCGCAACCCTACTGTGTGGATCACCGCTAGAGAGGAGGACGCTTGACCTCCTTCACCCTCTCCTAAGGATCTGCAAGGAAACAGGGATATACGATCTCCCTAGGTAACACAATCTCTATACGCAGTTTTGTGTTTTTGCGGATTTTGCGCACCAATCTTCGCACGACGATGAACATCCTTTTTGGGAATCGGGGATTTTTGTTTTCTTGTTCTTCCGCTGTGCATATGATGTCGCCCCCCCTATGATTTCCCAATAGTGGTATCAGAGCCAGGTTGTTCGTGCGAATGATTGGTTTTGAACTGCGTGTGTTGTGTTTAGGAAGAATATTGACGTCAAAATCGTTGACGCAAAAGCGAGGAAGGGCAGCAACAGTTGCTGCCCTCGATCTGCATACCTGCAGCCACCTGCAGCGGCAGCCGCAGCTGCAGCCGCAGCTAGGCAGCACAGCGCCGGCGCATGCGCAAGCGCTGTGCCTGCAGCAGCCGGCCGGCGGTCTGCTTGCAGCAGGCTTGCTGTTGGCGGGGCTGGCAACCCACAGGCAGAGGCGCCGCAGGGCAGCGGCGCCTACCTCCGAAAGGAAGCGGCGCCTACCGCCGCTGCTCCCGCGGGCGAAACCCCCCACAAGGGCGGCCGCCCGGCGGTACAGCACCGTCTGCGGAGGCAGCGGCGCCCGAAGGGGGCGCCCACCCGCAGCGGCATCGCCGCTAGCGAGCGTGCCGCCTGCAGGCGAGGGCAGTGCCCTCGCCCCGCCGCACAGGCCGCCGCCGGCAGGGTGGCGGCGGCGGCAGCAGCAAAAAGGGCAAAGGGTATTAGGGTTTTCTGGGCAAAAGACAGTTTTGCCCCTCGGAATTTGAGAAATTCCAGTTTCTGTCTTTTGTCCAAATTACGAAAATACCCTTAGGAATTGAGAAATTCCCTATATATCCCTGATTTCAAAAAATATTAATTAATTAAAAGGTTTAGTTGATTATTATTTTTATTATTATCTAGTAGTCCTACATGATGATGATTATTTATACATGTGATGTATAATGTGTGGACGGATGATCATGGACCGTGTGATGTGTGTACTTGTGATTATTATTATTGAGGTCTGCGAACCTCCATTATATTTCTCGTTTATTGTCGGGCCTGCGTGCCTATGATTAAGTTGTAATTACATGAGGAGGCGCAGCGGGAGCGTGGATGTCATAGCGGGACCCACGAGACGGACGATCGTGATGCATGGAGATGCATCAAGATGTCGACGGAACCGACGAGGACGAGATGGACGATCACAAGGCATGGAGATGCACCGTTGCACACATAGATCTTGATGTGAGTGATTAGGCCTACTGGCTCGGGCCTAATCATATTAGGTTGTGGTCCATGATCATCTGGTGTGATTGCTTATACACATACTAGATATGTATATATATTTGCATGCGATGTAGATATATATTAAATATGCATATGTGTGACATGTCATATTAGGAGACAAAATTATAGAAACATCTCTCGATAATATTAAGTCGGTAAACGTGAGGCAATTAGATTGACCCACGTGGCCTTCCATCGTTATGAGTAGGAACCGAATCCCGGTGTAGGTTGAGTTGGTCGAGTCCCTCGAGACTCACCTATATCGCGATTCGCTATATTGCTTACGACATAGAGATGTCACCGGTGACCTGAGGGCATGATATGCTTGGTCGAGTCCCTCGAGGGTATATCATCAAATCAGACTCATCTTGTAACGAAGGTGTTGACTTAACCGAGCATCATGGTTGGTCGAGTCCCTCGAGGCCATGGTGATTCGGAGGCCGAACAGGACGGGAATCACAAGGAGTTGTGATCGGCAAGAGTTGTCTACCTTTTAGGCTTAGTGTGATTGGTCGAGTCCCTCGAGGTTACACTAAGACGCTGATTGGATCCTGAACCCCACTAGAAGTCTGCCGGAGACTTCCGTTTCACGTGCTGAGGGTGTCGCGTGACTCGTTAGTAAAATAGTGGGAGCATATTAAGATAGAAGTCCATATCTTGATAGTTTATTTCTTGCAAAATCTGCATGTTATTCATTTTTGCTACATCTTTATTTTTAGAAAATGTCGCTTTCAAATCCCTTACGTGGCATACTTGATGTCAACCGCCTCACTGGTCCAAATTATACGGATTGGCTCCGTAACTTGAGAATTGTTCTCACAGCGGAGAAAATCGTGTACGTCCTTGATACAGTGATGCCTACGCCCGAAGAAGGGGCAAGCGAGGATGAGATCGCTCGCTACGTGAAGTACATTGATGACTCCACTCTTGCTCAGTGCTATATGTTGGGCTCTATGACTCCAGAGTTACAGAGACAACATGAAAAGATGGATGCCAGATCCATTCTCCTACATGTCCGTAAATTGTTTGAGGAACAGGGAAGGACTCAACGATATGAGATATCCAAGAGCCTTTTCCGCGCTAGGATGACTGAGGGGACACCGGTTCAGAACCATGTCATAAAGATGATTGAGTGGATAGAGAAACTCACAGGTCTAGGAATGGTCCTAGAGGATAACTTGTGTGTGGACATTGTGCTTCAGTCCTTACCATATTCCTTTTCACAGTTCATAATGAATTTTAATATGAACAAGCTTGAGGTAACTCTCCCAGAGCTCCTCAATATGTTGAGGGAGGCAGAGAGTACTATTAAGAAAGAGAAGCCAGTTCTCTACACTGGTGAATCTAGAAAGAAAAGGAAAGCAGAAAGGTCCCTTAAGAAGGGAAAGGGCAAGGGCAAACAAGATAAAGCAAAGGTTGCTAAGAAAGACCCAACAAAGGACAAAGGCCAGTGCTTCCACTGTGGTAAAGATGGGCACTGGAAGAGAAACTACAAAGAGTACCTTGCAGAAAGGGCGAAACAAAAGCTTGATGAAGCTTCAGGTACATTCATGATCAGTCTCCATTTGTCAGACTCTTATGATAACACATGGGTATTAGATACCGGTAGTGCTTATCATATATGCAATTCGTTGCAGGTTCTGGCAAGGCCTAGGAGACTAGAGAGAGGCGAGATGGACCTCAAGATGGGTAATGGAGCAAAAGTTGCTGTATTAGCTGTTGGCGAGGTCGCCCTACATCTGCCTAGTGGAGCTTTTATTGCATTAGATGCATGTTATTTTGTTCCTTCTATTATCAAAAACATTATCTCCATTTCATGTTTAACAGTTAGTGGATATAAATTTGTTTTTGAGAACAATGGTTGTTCGATATTATTAGATGATAAGATCATCACGAAAGGAACATTGCATAATGGTTTATTTATGTTAGACACCACTCCACATATCATGAATATAAATGTGTCCAAAAGGAAACGAGATGAGTTGAACAGTGCATACCTGTGGCATAGTAGGCTAGGTCACATCCATGAAAGAAGGATTCAAAAGTTGCTAAATGATGGATATCTAGATCCATTCGACTATGTGTCATATGCAACTTGTGAGCCTTGCATTCGTGGAAAACTGACCAACTCTCCATTTAGTGGAACTGGAGAGAGAGCCACTGAGTTGTTGGAACTCATACATAGTGATGTATGTGTGTAATATCCCTCGCTTTTAAAAATTATTAATAAAGATTTATATGTAAATTGGAGGACCTATATATAAATATAGAAATTACAAGGACTAAACTGCTAAGTTGCAAAAAAAAGAAAAAAAAAGGGAAAACCGAAAATTCGGTATTATCCCACCGCCTCCCACGCACTCTGTTTCTTCCAGAAACAGAGAGGAGCGGTGGGGCATGAGGAGTGAAGAAAAGAAGAAGAAGAGGGAAAAGAAGAGAGGAGGAAGAAGAGAGGAAGAAGAGGGAGAAGAGAAGAAGAAGAAGAAAAGAGAGGAGGATAGCTGCGGCAAGGCTGCAGCGAGGAGGTGTGTGGCTTTGGGGAGGAAAAGGGTAGAGGAGAAGAAGAGAAGGAGAAGAAGAGGGAAAAGAGAGGCAGCTGCAGCAGCCAGGGCTGCAGCACCTCTGTTTCCCGCAGGTGGAAACAGAGGAGAGGATGTGTGGGGCGTTGAGGATGAAAAGGGAAGAAGAAGAAGAAGAAGAAGAAGAAGAAGATAGCTGCGGCAAGGCTGCAGCGAGGAGATGTGTGGCCTTGGGGAGGAAAAGGGAAGAGGGGAAGAGGAGAAGAAGAAGAAGAGGAAGAGAAAGAGGTGTGATACCTCTGTTTCCTGCAGAGGAAACAGAGGAGAGGGTGTGTGTGACGCCGGGGAAGAAGGGGCTGCAGCTGCGGCGATGGCAGCTGCAGCTGGAAGAGAAGAAGAAGAGGAAGATGAGCAGGGGAGGAGGGAGAGGTTACGGCCGTGGCTGCGGCCGCGACTGCAGCAGTTGCAGCGGGGAGAGAAGAAGAAGAAAGGAAGGAGAAGGAAGAGGAGAAGGGAAAGAAGTAGCTGCGGCTGCGGTTGTGGCAGCTGCAGCTATGGCAGGGAAAGAGAAAAAGGAAAGGAAGAAGAGAGAAAGGGAAGGAGAGGAAGAAGAGAGGAAGAGGAGAAGGGGCTGCGGCTGCGGCGATGGCAGCTGCAGCTGTGACAGGGAAAGAGAAAAAGGAAAGGAAGAAGAAGAGAAAGGGAAGGAGAGGAAGAAGAGAGGAAGAGGAGAAGGGGCTGCGGCTGCGGTGATGGCAGCTGCAGCTGTGGCTGGGAAAGAAGAGAAGGAAAGGAAGAAGAAGAGAAAGGGAAGGAGAGGAAGAAGAGAGGAAGAGGAGAAGGGGTGGCAGCTGCGGCAGTGGCAGCTGCAGTTGGAAGAGAAGTAGGAGAGGAAATAGAGTAGCAGAGGAAGAAGAGGCTGCGGTTGTGGTGGCTGCGGCCATGGCTGCGACTGCGACTGCGGCAGTTGCAGCCGGGAAAGAAAGGAAAGGAAAGGGGGGAAAAAAAGGGGCTGCGGACGGGATTGCGGCCGCAGCGGCAGCGACTGCGTATGCAGCAGTTATATCTGTGAGAGAAGGGAGGAAGGAAGGTAGTGCGGTGTAAGGGGCTGCGATTGTAGCAGCGGCAACGGCGGCGGCTGTGGCAGCTGCGTTTGGGAAAGAAAAAGAAGGAATGAGACTAAGAGAGAGCAGGTGACTGTGCCTTGATGTTCGACACGTGGTGTAGTTGCGAAGAAAGGAAGAAAACGGGAGCACAAAACGAAACAGAGAGAGGACACGGAGGAAAAGTAGAAGGATTTGGGCTGGCACCTTCTTTGGATCTTCGGATCGAAATCTTTGAAAGGCAAGTTTCCCGCTTGTTTCAATCCTTTATATTGCAAGTTCCCTGTTCGTTTCTCCTATAATTGCTCTGATATGCCTTATTGCAAGTTCCCTGATCGTTTTTCCTATAATTGCTCTGATATGTCTTATTGCAAGTATCCTGATCTTCCTCACTGCCATTTTTATCTCTACTTTTGCTTTGAATATGAGGAACTTTGAATTGTTCTAGCCTTGCATTTGTTATATCTCCTGTTTAAACGTAACGATTCGAATCTGTGCAACTTTTGAGATTCTGACCTTTTGATACCGAGCTGCCTATAAGTCTTTGTTGGAAACTCTGATTTGTTCAAAACTGATTTCATTGGAAACTAGACTCGTAGACCTTTCTTTGATATATGGATTGAAAGATTTGGAATCCAAACACCTGCCCAGTTATCTGTTGAATCTGACATTATGAATTCTGCCAACAGAGATTTTGTTCTACGACACTTGCTTACCAAATTATTTGTAACTCTCTCTGTTGGACAGTTCAATTCATATGAAGCCTGTCTTATCTGAAAGTATTATCCAATGATTATTTCTGAGTAAATTGGAGCACGATTGATAGTTTGAATCATTTGTTCAATGTGCCTTCTGTATTCTGCCAGAAATCGAGCTTTGGTCGATTTCTCATATTCTGGTTTCATTCCTTTGGAAATTGATATCCTTTAGCCTTCTTATTCAATTGAGCTTTATATTACTGCTTTGAGTTCTTGTATACTCTTGTCCTTAAAATTATTACATTCTTGAAAACCATTGTGGAACGTTTATGCTATATCGTATCGACCCATATAGGCACATGTATATTCCATTGTTCCGCATTTGCTTTCGATGTGTGCCTATTCTAGTTTCATTTCCTTTGGATACTTGAATTCGCCTAACCTTCTTATTGGAATTGAGCTGGTTTTGATTGCTTGGAATCCCTGTACACTCTTGCTTTCAATTCTTTCCCTAAAATGAATATTTTGTGAGAGATTTGTTCCTTGCATCACATTGTTTTTGAAAAGGCACATGTACGTTTGGTTGTTCCGCGTGTGCTTCCGTTATATGCTGCAATTTGTTGAAACTGCCTTCTTGTACTCTGGTGTGTGGGATTGTCTGGACCTTTGCTAGAAATGGTAAAGGGTATGCGCTGATTTGCCCGCTATGTGGGGTCCCGCTATGTGGGATATTCTGGTATGCGCTTATTTGCCCGCTATGTGGGGTCCCGCTATGTGGGATATTGCTTAGAGCTTGCGATGCTCTGCCGGCCCCCTTTGACTTCACCTAGACGTGGGTGGATGGAGCTCCCAGACGTGGGAGACTTTTGTCAGGTGGTCATTCAGAAATGGATGAATCACATTCTGACTGAGATCCCACTACACCTTCTGTATGTTTGATATGATATCCAGAGCTTTGGTTATGTGTTTCTGTACATGCTTTGGATAAGATTGATATGTTTGCAACGTCAAAGAGAACGTTTGAGCTTCTGTACGATATTTGTTTTCGATATGCTCTGAAATGCTTCATTCACTGATGATATGCTTCGAAATGTTCCATATGCCGTTGATATGCTCCGGAACATTTCATATGCCATTGATATGCTCCAATTACTCTGTGCTCCATTTGCTATGAACTGATATGTTCTGAAATGTCCTATCTGCCATTGATATGTTCCAATTACTCTGTGCTCCATTTGCTATGAACTGATATGTTCTGAAATGTCCTATCTGCCATTGATATGTTCCAATTACTCTGTGCTCCATTTGCTATGAACTGATATGTTCTGAAATGTCCTATCTGCCATTGATATGTTCCAATTACTCTATGCTCCATTTGTTATGAACAGATATGTTCTGAAATGTCCTATCTGCCATTGATATGTTCCAATTACTCTATGCCCCATTCGTTATGGATCAAATATGTTTTTGAATGACATGATACGTATGATTTGGTATCTATTGAGATGGTATCCTTGAGAATTCTTGTATTCTGCCTTGCATTATGATACCTTACTCGTTTGAAACCGTTCCTTTTGTTCTGAATATGCTTTGTCACTTGCTGAGCCGTTTTTGGCTCACTCCGTTGTTATATAAATCTTTCAGGTCAGCTTGTCACTCTTCGAGATGTTTGATTTGGGCTGAGGCAGTGGATAGCTATTCAGAATAATGGGCAAGTCTGGTTGGTTATTACGATATTGTTGTATAAGTATGTCTTGTATGTAATGAAATGTTGTCGATGAACCGAAATGGATATATTGTGTCAAAGTGTTAGGAGATCTCTCTTATTTGGAATTTCAGAATGTTAAGTCTAATTTATGGTGATATGAACTTGTGGTGAATAGTTGGAGTTCTGATTGTATAATTTATTTAGCTTGTGGATTTATAAATATTGTTCATGTTTGTCAAGTTGGCTTGGGTTGCCATAAATGTGAATTATCGAGTGATGTGATATATGATTATAAACTGCACAGGTTTTATGGATGTGAATATGAATAAAATGTTTTCAGTGTCCTCAAACGTTAGTTTGTATCCTGGATTGGTCTGTGATCAAAATTTTAAAAATCATGGATATTTTGAGGGGCGTGACAGAGGTGGTATCAGAGCATTGTTTGAGGATTACTGAAATATTTGATATGTTGACGTGCAAAATATATTGAGGTCTAATGAAACTATAGTGATTGGTGGAAATTTTCTTTGATGTATTTTAGGAATCTGGGATGATGAGGACATTTGGTCCTCCTATTTCATTGTTTCTGATTAATTAAGGGGAATGAAAGGATTGATTGGGGATATTGAATCAGAGTGGCGCAGCGGAAGCATGGTGGACCTAATTTCATTGGTGGTAGAAAAATGAATGATGCAAACAGAGAAGATATTTGATGTACAAAATTGTTTTGATGATCAAAAGATTTCTTTTGCCACCTTATATTGGAAGTAGAGGCTGATTATTATTGGCAACAATGAAAAGAATTTTTGGAGATCAGTGACAAGAATGATAAGGACAAGTTTACCAATAAGAATATGATTGGAAATGAATCAGAAAGTACTGACAAGAGGGTCAAGACATTTGGATTTGAAAAGGAAAGTCACCACCAAAGACTTAATCATGTGTGAATTACAAGGTAAATTATGAAACAAGTTTGTGTTTTCGGGTGATTGGAGTCTATTTTGCTTGTAGAAAGTTGGATCATAAAATAAAAGTTTGCCCTTTGAACAAGAAGAAAGAGTCACTGCCTCCTAAATCATCAGCCCATGTAAGAGTGTATGCTATCACTAAATATGATTCTGAAACTTCTGAATTAGTGGTCAAAGGTATTATGCATGTTTATGAAAGAATGCAAATATTTGTTCGACCATGGGTCCAATCTACGATTTGATTCGTAATATTTTGCTTATCACTTGGATATTCAACCTAGACTACTACATTATGTGCTATAAGTAAATACGATCATTGGAGATTCTTTGATAACGAAGTTGAATCTGGTCCTCTTGTCTGATTCTTATTGGAGAACTTGAACTTTTGCTGATTTAGTTCTCCTAAAGATTTGGAGTTTTGATATTATACTTGGTATGGATTGGCTATCTTCCTAACATACCAGTATGGATTGGTATATAACAAATGATCACTTTTTGCATATTTGATCAGCCGATCTTTTATTTTGAGAGTATTGGACATTATTTATCTCCTTGCCTAATGTATCCCAGGATGACTTGTTTGGATTACCTCCAAATGTGATTTTGCTTTTGATTTGGTCCTTGGGACAATCCTAAAATCTAAGCCTCTCTACAGAAAGATATCATTTGAGTAAGTGGAATTAGAAAAGCAACTGCAAGGATTATTAAATGAGGATTTTATTTGGCTTAATATTTCATCATGGGGTGCTCCGGTGTTAGTTAAAAGATGGATGGAACATTGAGGCTTTGTATTGATTATAGATAGTTGAATTAGGTGACCATCAAAAAACGAGTATTTTCTAAAGTGACCACTTGTTTGATTAACTGCAGGGTGCACAGGTATTTTAAAAGATTGTTTGAAGGTCGGGTTACCATCTATTGAGGATCAAGGAGGAGAATATTTCGGTCACTCTTCGATAATTATGTAATTGTATTGTATTGATGAAACTATTTAAGAGTAGGAGGAGGAAATAAAGATATCATAATCCTCATCTTTTCATCGATTGAGCTATGATCAATTTAGAGGACTAAATTTTCTTTTAAGGGGGGGAGAGTGTAATATCCCTCGCTTTTAAAAATTATTAATAAAGATTTATATGTAAATTGGAGGACCTATATGTAAATATAGAAATTACAAGGACTAAACTGCTAAGTTGCAAAAAAAAGAAAAAAAAAGGGAAAACCGAAAATTCGGTATTATCCCACCGCCTCCCACGCACTCTGTTTCTTCCAGAAACAGAGAGGAGCGGTGGGGCATGAGGAGTGAAGAAAAGAAGAAGAAGAGGGAAAAGAAGAGAGGAGGAAGAAGAGAGGAAGAAGAGGGAGAAGAGAAGAAGAAGAAGAAGAAGAGAGGAGGATAGCTGCGGCAAGGCTGCAGCGAGGAGGTGTGTGGCTTTGGGGAGGAAAAGGGTAGAGGAGAAGAAGAGAAGGAGAAGAAGAGGGAAAAGAGAGGCAGCTGCAGCAGCCAGGGCTGCAGCACCTCTGTTTCCCGCAGGTGGAAACAGAGGAGAGGATGTGTGGGGCGTTGAGGATGAAAAGGGAAGAAGAAGAAGAAGAAGAAGAAGAAGAAGAAGAAGAAGATAGCTGCGGCAAGGCTGCAGCGAGGAGATGTGTGGCCTTGGGGAGGAAAAGGGAAGAGGGGAAGAGGAGAAGAAGAAGAATAGGAAGAGAAAGAGGTGTGATACCTCTGTTTCCTGCAGAGGAAACAGAGGAGAGGGTGTGTGTGACGCCGGGGAAGAAGGGGCTGCAGCTGCGGCGATGGCAGCTGCAGCTGGAAGAGAAGAAGAAGAGGAAGATGAGCAGGGGAGGAGGGAGAGGTTGCGGCCGTGGCTGCGGCCGCGACTGCAGCAGTTGCAGCGGGGAGAGAAGAAGAAGAAAGGAAGGAGAAGGAAGAGGAGAAGGAAGAGGAGAAGGGAAAGAAGTAGCTGCGGCTGCGGTTGTGGCAGCTGCAGCTATGGCAGGGAAAGAGAAAAAGGAAAGGAAGAAGGGAGAAAGGGAAGGAGAGGAAGAAGAGAGGAAGAGGAGAAGGGGCTGCGGCTGCAGCTGTGACAGGGAAAGAGAAAAAGGAAAGGAAGAAGAAGAGAAAGGGAAGGAGAGGAAGAAGAGAGGAAGAGGAGAAGGGGCTGCGGCTGCGGTGATGGCAGCTGTAGCTGTGGCTGGGAAAGAAGAGAAGGAAAGGAAGAAGAAGAGAAAGGGAAGGAGAGGAAGAAGAGAGGAAGAGGAGAAGGGGTGGCAGCTGCGGCAGTGGCAGCTGCAGTTGGAAGAGAAGTAGGAGAGGAAATAGAGTAGTAGAGGAAGAAGAGGCTGCGGTTGTGGTGGCTGCGGCCATGGCTGCGACTGCGACTGCGGCAGTTGTAGCCGGGAAAGAAAGGAAAGGAAAGGGGGGAAAAAAAGGGGCTGCGGATGGGATTGCGGCCGCAGCGGCAGCGACTGCGTATGCAGCAGTTATATCTGTGAGAGAAGGGAGGAAGGAAGGTAGTGCGGTGTAAGGGGCTGCGATTGTAGCAGCGGCAACGGCGGCGGCTGTGGCAGCTGCGTTTGGGAAAGAAAAAGAAGGAATGAGAGTAAGAGAGAGCAGGTGACTGTGCCTCGATGTTCGATACGTGGTGTAGTTGCGAAGAAAGGAAGAAAACGGGAGCACAAAACGAAACAGAGAGAGGACACGGAGGAAAAGTAGAAGGATTTGGGCTGGCACCTTCTTTGGATCTTCGGATCGAAATCATTGAAAGGCAAGTTTCCCGCTTGTTTCAATCCTTTATATTACAAGTTCCCTGTTCGTTTCTCCTATAATTGCTCTGATATGCCTTATTGCAAGTTCCCTGATCGTTTTTCCTATAATTGCTCTGATATGTCTTATTGCAAGTATCCTGATCTTCCTCACTGCCATTTTTATCTCTACTTTTGCTTTGAATATGAGGAACTTTGAATTGTTCTAGCCTTGCATTTGTTATATCTCCTGTTTAAACGTAACGATTCGAATCTGTGCAACTTTTGAGATTCTGACCTTTTGATACCGAGCTGCCTATAAGTCTTTGTTGGAAACTCTGATTTGTTCAAAACTGATTTCATTGGAAACTAGACTCGTAGACCTTTCTTTGATATATGGATTGAAAGATTTGGAATCCAAACACCTGCCCAGTTATCTGTTGAATCTGACATTATGAATTCTGCCAACAGAGATTTTGTTCTACGACACTTGCTTACCAAATTATTTGTAACTCTCTCTGTTGGACAGTTCAATTCATATGAAGCCTGTCTTATCTGAAAGTATTATCCAATGATTATTTCTGAGTAAATTGGAGCATGATTGATAGTTTGAATCATTTGTTCAATGTGCCTTCTGTATTCTGCCAGAAATCGAGCTTTGGTCGATTTCTCATATTCTGGTTTCATTCCTTTGGAAATTGATATCCTTTAGCCTTCTTATTCAATTGAGCTTTATATTACTGCTTTGAGTTCTTGTATACTCTTGTCCTTAAAATTATTACATTCTTGAAAACCATTGTGGAACGTTTATGCTATATCGTATCGACCCATATAGGCACATGTATATTCCATTGTTCCGCATTTGCTTTCGATGTGTGCCTATTCTAGTTTCATTTCCTTTGGATACTTGAATTCCCCTAACCTTCTTATTGGAATTGAGCTGGTTTTGATTGCTTGGAATCCCTGTACACTCTTGCTTTCAATTCTTTCCCTAAAATGAATATTTTGTGAGAGATTTGTTCCTTGCATCACATTGTTTTTGAAAAGGCACATGTACGTTTGGTTGTTCCGCGTGTGCTTCCGTTATATGCTGCAATTTGTTGAAACTGCCTTCTTGTACTCTGGTGTGTGGGATTGTCTGGACCTTTGCCAGAAATGGTAAAGGGTATGCGCTGATTTGCCCGCTATGTGGGGTCCCGCTATGTGGGATATTCTGGTATGCGCTTATTTGCCCGCTATGTGGGGTCCCGCTATGTGGGATATTGCTTAGAGCCTGCGATGCTCTTGTAATATCCCTCGCTTTTAAAAATTATTAATAAAGATTTATATGTAAATTGGAGGACCTATATGTAAATATAGAAATTACAAGGACTAAACTGCTAAGTTGCAAAAAAAAAGAAAAAGAAAAGGGAAAACCGAAAATTCGGTATTATCCCACCGCCTCCCACGCACTCTGTTTCTTCCAGAAACAGAGAGAGCGGTGGGGCGTGAGGAGAAGAAGGAGAGTGGTAGAAGAAGAGAGGAAGAAGAGGGAGAAGAGAAGAAGAAGAAGAAGAAGAAGAAGAGGAGGTGGCTGCAGCGAGGGCTGCAGCGAGGAGCTGTGGGGCGTGGGGAGAAGAAGAGAGGAAGAAGAGGGAGAAGAGAAGAAGAAGAAGAAGAAGAAGAAGAAGAAGAAGAAGAGAGGAGGATAGCTGCGGCAAGGCTGCAGCGAGGAGGTGTGTGGCTTTGGGGAGGAAAAGGGAAGAGGAGAAGAAGAGAAGGAGAAGAAGAGGGAAAAGAGAGGCAGCTGCAGTAGCCAGGGCTGCAGCACCTCTGTTTCCCGCAGGTGGAAACAGAGGAGAGGATGTGTGGGGCGTTGAGGATGAAAAGGGAAGAAGAAGAAGAAGAAGAAGAAGAAGATAGCTGCGGCAAGGCTGCAGTGAGGAGATGTGTGGCCTTGGGGAGGAAAAGGGAAGAGGGGAAGAGGAGAAGAAGAAGAAGAGGAAGAGAAAGAGGTGTGATACCTCTGTTTCCTGCAGAGGAAACAGAGGAGAGGGTGTGTGTGACGCCGGGGAAGAAGGGGCTGCAGCTGCGGCGATGGCAGCTGCAGCTGGAAGAGAAGAAGAAGAGGAAGATGAGCAGGGGAGGAGGGAGAGGTTGCGGCCGTGGCTGCGGCCGCGACTGCAGCAGTTGCAGCGGGGAGAGAAGAAGAAGAAAGGAAGGAGAAGGAAGAGGAGAAGGGAAAGAAGTAGCTGCGGCTGCGGTTGTGGCAGCTGCAGCTATGGCAGGGAAAGAGGAAGAGAAAAAGGAAAGGAAGAAGAGAGAAAGGGAAGGAGAGGAAGAAGAGAGGAAGAGGAGAAGGGGCTGCGGCTGCGGCGATGGCAGCTGCAGCTGTGGCAGGGAAAGAGAAAAAGGAAAGGAAGAAGAAGAGAAAGGGAAGGAGAGGAAGAAGAGAGGAAGAGGAGAAGGGGCTGCGGCTGCGGTGATGGCAGCTGCAGCTGTGGCTGGGAAAGAAGAGAAGGAAAGGAAGAAGAAGAGAAAGGGAAGGAGAGGAAGAAGAGAGGAAGAGGAGAAGGGGTGGCAGCTGCGGCGATGGCAGCTGCAGTTGGAAGAGAAGAAGGAGAGGAAGATGAGCAGGGGAGGAAGAAGAGGCTGCGAGTGTGGTGGCTGCGGCCGTGGCTGCGACTCCGGCTGCGGCTGCAACGTTGGCTGCGGTAGCTGCGGCAGCGGTGGTGGCTGCAGTAGCTGCAGTAGCTGCTTTTGGGAAAGAGAAAGAGTAGGAACAAGAGAAGGGAAGAAGGAAATAGTGCAGTGGAAGGGGGCTGTGGTTGTGACCGCAGTTGCGGTCGTGGCTGCGATTGTGGCAGCGGCAGCGGCGGCGGCTGTGGCAGCTGCGTTTGGGAAAGAAAAAAAGAAGGAATGAGAGTAAGAGAGAGCAGGTGACTGTGCCTCGATGTTCGACACGTGGTGTAGTTGCGAAGAAAGGAAGAAAACGGGAGCACAAAACGAAACAGAGAGATGACACGGAGGAAAAGTAGAAGGATTTGGGTTGGCACCTTCCTTGGATCTTCGGATCGAAATCTTTGAAAGGCAAGTTTCCCGCTTGTTTCAATCCTTTATATTGCAAGTTCCCTGTTCGTTTCTCCTATAATTGCTCTGATATGCCTTATTGCAAGTTTCCCACTTGTTTCGATCCTTTCTATTGCAAGTTCCCTGATCGTTTCTCCTATAATTGCTTTGATATTTCTTATTGCAAGTTTCCCGCTTGTTTCAATCCTTTATATTGCAAGTTCCCTGTTCGTTTCTCCTATAATTGCTATGATATGCCTTATTGCAAGTTCCCTGATCGTTTTTCCTATAATTGCTCTTATATGTCTTATTGCAAGTATCCTGATCTTTCCCCACTGCCATTTTTATCTCTACATTTGCTTTGATTATGAGGAACTTTGAATTGTACTAGCCTTGCATTTGTTATATCTCCTGTTTACATGTAACGATTCGAATCTGTGCAACTTTTGAGATTCTGACCTTTTGATACCGAGCTGCCTATAAGTCTTTGTTGGAAACTCTGATTTGTTCAAAACTGATTTCATTGGAAACTAGACTCGTAGACCTTTCTTTGATATATGGATTGAAAGATTTGGAATCCAAACACCTGCCCAGTTATCTGTTGAATCTGACATTATGAATTCTGCCAACAGAGATTTTGTTCTATGACTCTTGCTTACCAAATTATTTGTAACTCTCTCTGTTGGACAGTTCAATTCATATGAAGCCTGTCTTATCTGAAAATATTATCCAATGATTATTTCTGAGTAAATTGGAGCACGATTGATAGTTTGAATCATTTGTTCAATGTGCCTTCTGTATTCTGCCAGAAATCGAGCTTTGGTCGATTTCTCATATTCTGGTTTCATTCCTTTGGAAATTGATATCCTTTAGCCTTCTTATTCAATTGAGCTTTATATTACTACTTTGAATTCTTGTATGCTCTTGTCCTTAAAATTATTGCATTCTTGAAAACTGTTGTGTAACGTTTATGCTATATCGTATTGACTCATATAGGCACATGTATATCCTATTGTTCCGCATTTGCTTTCGATATGTGCCTATTCCAGTTTCATTCCTTTGGACATTGAATTCATCAAATCTTCTTATTGAATTGAGTTATTTGTGATTGCTTGGATTCCATATGTGCCCTTGCTTTCAATTCCCTTCAAATCTGA
Source organism: Musa acuminata AAA Group (assembly GCF_036884655.1). Lineage (NCBI taxonomy): Eukaryota > Viridiplantae > Streptophyta > Magnoliopsida > Zingiberales > Musaceae > Musa > Musa acuminata. Next base: position 14,033,967 of record NC_088351.1, on the reverse strand, counting down.
ATATACTTGTGAAAGATTATTGCTTACTTCGGATTGACTCGTAAAGGCACATGTACGTTTGTTGTTCCGCGTGTGCTTCCGATATATGCTACTTATTGTTGAAACTATCCTTTTGTACTCTGGTGTGTGGGATTGTCTGGACCTTTGCTAGAAATGGTAAAGGGTATGCGCTGATTTGCCCGCTATGTGGGGTCCCGCTATGTGGGATATTCTGGTATGCGCTTATTTGCCCGCTATGTGGGGTCCCGCTATGTGGGATATTGCTTAGAGCCTGCGATGCTCTGCCGGCCCCCTTTGACTTCACCTAGACGTGGGTGGATGGAGCTCCCAGACGTGGGAGACTTTTGTCAGGTGGTCATTCAGAAATGGATGAATCACATTCTGACTGAGATCCCACTACACCTTCTGTATGTTTGATATGATATCCAGAGTTTTGGTTATGTGTTTCTGTACATGCTTTGGATAAGATTGATATGTTTGCAACGTCAAAGACGACGTTTGAGCTTCTGTACGATATTTGTTTTCGATATGCTCTGAAATGCTTCATTCACTGATGATATGCTTCGAAATGTTCCATATGCCGTTGATATGCTCCGGAACATTTCATATGCCATTGATATGCTCCAATTACTCTATGCTCCATTTGCTATGAACTGATATGTTCTGAAATGTCCTATCTGCCATTGATATGTTCCAATTACTCTGTGCTCCATTTGCTATGAACTGATATGTTCTGAAATATCCTATCTGCCATTGATATGTTCCAATTACTCTGTGCTCCATTTGCTATGAACTGATATGTTCTGAAATGTCCTATCTGCCATTGATATGTTCCAATTACTCTATGCCCCATTCGTTATGGATCAAATATGTTTTTGAATGACATGATACGTATGATTTGGTATCTATTGAGATGGTATCCTTGAGAATTCTTGTATTCTGCCTTGCATTATGATACCTTACTCGTTTGAAACCGTTCCTTTTGTTCTGAATATGCTTTGTCACTTGCTGAGCCGTTTTTGGCTCACTCCGTTGTTATATAAATCTTTCAGGTCAGCTTGTCACTCTTCGAGATGTTTGATTTGGGCTGAGGCAGTGGATAGCTATTCAGAATAATGGGCAAGTCTGGTTGGTTATTACGATATTGTTGTATAAGTATGTCTTGTATATAATGAAATGTTGTCGATGAACCGAAATAGATATACTGTGTCCAAGTGTTAGGAGATCTCTCTTATTTGGAATTTCAGAATGTTAAGTCTAATTTATGGTGATATGAACTTGTGGTGAATAGTTGGAGTTCTGATTGTATAATTTATTTAGCTTGTGGATTTATAAATGTTGTTCATGTTTGTCAAGTTGGCTTGGGTTGCCATAAATGTGAATTATCGAGTGATGTGATATATGATTATAAACTGCACAGGTTTTATGGATGTGAATATGAATAGAATGTTTTCAGTGTCCTCAAACGTTAGTTTGGATCCTGGATTGGCCTGTGACGAAAATTTTAAAAATCATGGATATTTTGAGGGGCGTGACAGCTCTGCCGGCCCCCTTTGACTTCACCTAGACGTGGGTGGATGGAGCTCCCAGACGTGGGAGACTTTTGTCAGGTGGTCATTCAGAAATGGATGAATCACATTCTGACTGAGATCCCACTACACCTTCTGTATGTTTGATATGATATCCAAAGCTTTGGTTATGTGTTTCTGTACATGCTTTGGATAAGATTGATATGTTTGCAACGTCAAAGAGAACGTTTGAGCTTCTGTACGATATTTGTTTTCGATATGCTCTGAAATGCTTCATTCACTGATGATATGCTTCGAAATGTTCCATATGCCGTTGATATGCTCCGGAACATTTCATATGCCATTGATATGCTCCAATTACTCTGTGCTCCATTTGCTATGAATTGATATGTTCTGAAATGTCCTATCTGCCATTGATATGTTCCAATTACTCTGTGCTCCATTTGCTATGAACTGATATGTTCTGAAATGTCCTATCTGCCATTGATATGTTCCAATTACTCTGTGCTCCATTTGCTATGAACTGATATGTTCTGAAATGTCCTATCTGCCATTGATATGTTCCAATTACTCTGTGCTCCATTTGTTATGAACAGATATGTTCTGAAATGTCCTATCTGCCATTGATATGTTCCAATTACTCTATGCCCCATTCGTTATGGATCAAATATGTTTTTGAATGACATGATACGTATGATTTGGTATCTATTGAGATGGTATCCTTGAGAATTCTTGTATTCTGCCTTGCATTATGATACCTTACTCGTTTGAAACCGTTCCTTTTGTTCTGAATATGCTTTGTCACTTGCTGAGCCGTTTTTGGCTCACTCCGTTGTTATATAAATCTTTCAGGTCAGCTTGTCACTCTTCGAGATGTTTGATTTGGGCTGAGGCAGTGGATAGCTATTCAGAATAATGGGCAAGTCTGGTTGGTTATTACGATATTGTTGTATAAGTATGTCTTGTATGTAATGAAATGTTGTCGATGAACCGAAATGGATATATTGTGTCAAAGTGTTAGGAGATCTCTCTTATTTGGAATTTCAGAATGTTAAGTCTAATTTATGGTGATATGAACTTGTGGTGAATAGTTGGAGTTCTGATTGTATAATTTATTTAGCTTGTGGATTTATAAATATTGTTCATGTTTGTCAAGTTGGCTTGGGTTGCCATAAATGTGAATTATCGAGTGATGTGATATATGATTATAAACTGCACAGGTTTTATGGATGTGAATATGAATAAAATGTTTTCAGTGTCCTCAAACGTTAGTTTGTATCCTGGATTGGTCTGTGATCAAAATTTTAAAAATCATGGATATTTTGAGGGGCGTGACAATGTGGACCCATGTCAACTCATGCCATTGGAGGTTACTCCTACTTCATTACATTTACTGATGATTTCTCAAGGTATGGATATGTGTACTTAATGAAGTACAAGTCCGAGGCCTTTGAGAAATTCAGAGAGTATAAGAATGAGGTGGAGAACCAGACTGGAAAGAGTATCAAAACTCTTCGATCAGATCGAGGAGGTGAGTACTTAAGTACAGAGTTTACTCACTTCCTCAAGGACTATGGGATATTATCCCAATGGACACCTCCTTATACACCTCAGCTCAATGGTGTCTCTGAAAGGAGAAATCGTACATTATTAGATATGGTACGGTCCATGATGAGTTTCGCTGACCTACCCATCTCATTCTGGGGATATGCCCTAGAAACCGCAGCTTACCTTCTGAACAGAGTTCCAACTAAGTCGGTAGTGTCTACACCATATGAGATATGGAAAGGGAAGAAGCCTGATCTTAAGGTTGTTAAGATTTGGGGCTGCTCTGCCCATGTTAAAAGACACAACCCCGATAAGTTAGAATCAAGGACAGGGCGATGTAAATTTGTGGGATACCCCAAGGAAACTTGTGGGTATTACTTCTATCATCTCGAGGACCAAAAGGTCTTTGTAGCTAAGAGAGCAGTGTTCCTTGAGAAGGAACACATTCTTGACGGAGACAGTGGGAGAATGATAGAATTGAGCGAGGTTGGAGAACCAAGCTCAAGCACCACTCTACAGCTCGAGTCTGTTCAGGTACCTAATACACAAGTATCAACTTTACGCAGGTCTGATAGAGTATCCCATCCTCCTGAGAGATATGTGGGACATATTAGAGCAGAGGATGTAGAGGATATTGATCCTTAGACCTACGAGGAGGCTATTATAGACTCCGGGAAGTGGAAAGAAGCCATGAATTCTGAGATGGATTCTATGTACTCCAATAAAGTTTGGAACCTAGTTGATGCACCCGAAGGTATTGTACCCATCGGTTGCAAGTGGATCTTTAAGAAAAAGATCGGAGTAGATGGAAAGGTAGAGACCTATAAAGCAAGGCTAGTGGCTAAGGGGTATCGTCAAAGGCAAGGTGTTGACTACGACGAAACTTTCTCACCCGTAGCAATGCTAAAATCCATCAGAATTCTATTGGCTATTGCAGCACACTATGATTATGAGATCTGGCAGATGGATGTGAAAACCGCATTCCTCAACGGGAACCTGGAGGAGGAGGTGTATATGATGCAACCTGAGGGATTTGTGTCCAAAAACTGCCCAGATAAGGTGTGTAGGTTGCTTAGATCCATTTATGGACTAAAGCAAGCTTCCCGAAGTTGGAACATAAGATTTGATGAGGCAATCAGATCTTATGACTTCGTTAAGAACGAAGATGAGCCTTGTGTATACAGAAAGGTAAGTGGGAGCGCTATTAGCTTTTTGGTGTTATATGTGGATGACATCCTCATCATTGGGAATGACATAGGAATGCTATCCACAGTAAAGGCTTGGTTATCTAGACACTTCTCCATGAAGGACTTAGGAGAAGCATCTTATATCTTGGGGATTAGAATCTATAGAGATAGATCCAAAAGGATGCTTGGCTTGTCCCAGTCCAGGTACATAGAAACTATTGTCAAAAGGTTTGGCATGGAAAATTCCAAGAGAGGTCTCATACCGATGAGACATGGGATATCGCTTTCTACGAGTATGTCCCCAAAGACTCCAGAAGAAAGGGCGAACATGGATATGATACCTTATGTCTCAGCAATAGGGTCTATCATGTATGCCATGCTATGTACTAGGCCTGATATAGCGCATGCTCTGAGTGTCACGAGCAGGTATCAGGCGGATCCAGGCTTGGAGCACTGGAAAGCAGTAAAGTGTATCCTTAAGTACTTGAGAAGGACTAAGGATCTTTTACTAGTATATGGAGGTAATAGCCTTAAGGTTGAAGGCTACACTGACTCAAGTTTTCAGTCTGATGTCGATGATAGCAAGTCGAATTCAGGGTATGTGTACACCATGAATGGAGGAGCAGTGTGCTGGAAGAGTTCCAAGCAAGATACCACTGCTGACTCGACCACAGAGGCGGAGTACATTGCTGCATCAGATGCAGCAAAGGAGGGAGTCTGGTTGAAGAAGTTCATCACAGATTTGGGAGTCGTGCCGGATAGTGAGGAGCCGATCTCCCTATATTGCGACAACAACGGGGCAATTGCTCAAGCGAAGGAACCTAGGTCTCATCAGAAATCTAAGCATGTTCTGAGGAGGTTCCACCTTATCAGAGAGATCGTGACCCGAGGAGATGTAGCAGTGGAAAGAGTTCCATCCGAAGATAACATTGCAGATCCACTAACAAAGCCATTGTCTCAGATTGTCTTTGAGCGTCACAGGGGTCTGATGGGGATCAGACACATAGGTGATTGGCTTTAGGTCAAGTGGGAGATTGCTAGTCATAAGTGCCCAGCAAGCCAATCACGTGAGTGATGGCATGTGTGACTTGATACAGAATCTTTTTGCTTATTATATTTTGGGGTATATCACTTTATAACTATTGCATAAATGCATATATATTGTGAAGTCCTTGGATTTGTGCAATGGGAATCGGATCGTGATGAGATCACGATAATGAGATCGATTCACCTTTAAACACATATCCTAAATAATCCCGGTCATAGGTTACTCGAGAGGGACATCGTGATAACCGGATAGACTGGTGTGCTGTATACCCGTCCATATGATGGATGCAGCTGGTCTCATAGCTGCTCATGTAGGGACACTAGGGATACAGTACAGGTGCTCATTGGAGAATGAGTTCACTGATTGATCCGCTTACGGAATGCTGGATGGTTGATGATGCCTTATTGTCAGACAACGATTCCGTAGTCCTAGTGGTGTATCTGGTTCTTAGACTTGAGACACCAAGGATGTCCTGTATGAGTGCTCCACTCTTTGATACCAGACTTATAGGTTTGGCTGTTCCCAGATCTAGTACAGCTGGTCATTGGGAGTGGTTGTCGACCTTACGAGGGCTATTGAGTGTCGATAGAGGATCATCCACTCTCGGTATCATGAGAGGAATATCCCATGTGTTCTTGCTCAGACAAATCCCTGGCCAGGGTCATTCGGGTTGAGAGAGAGAGTTCTCCGGGAGAATCCGATTAGAGCGAGACTCGAGTAGAAACCGTATGGGTCTGACAGCACCATGCTCGATATACGGTCTCTGGGATATTAGATGGATGAGGGACTATAGGTACATGGTAACTGAGGACAGACAGGTCCAATGGATTGGATTCCCCTGTATCGTCTGGGGACTACGGCGTAGTGGCCTAGTACTTCCGTAGTCGATGAGTCGAGTGAATTATTACAGAGATAATAATTCACTGAGTTAGAAGGAGTTCTGACAGGTATGACTCACGGCCAGCTCGATATTGGGCCTAGAGGGTCACACACATATGGTAGGCATTGCGATGAGTAGAGGTTCGGATATGAGATATCCGACGGAGCCCTTGTCTTATTGGATGCAGATCCAATACCCACTAGGGAAAGGACCCATTAGGGTTTTGACACGGGATCTCTATAAATAGGAGGGATTCACAGCCTCATAGGCTAGAGTCTTTGCTTGCCCTTCCTATTCTCCTCTCCCTCTCCACCTCAGAGTAGGCTTGGAGTTTTGAGGAGCGTCGTCGCAACCCTGCTGTGTGGATCACCGCTATAGAGGAGGACGCTTGACCTCCTTCACCCTCTCCTAAGGATCTGCAAGGAAACAGGGATATACGATCTCCCTAGGTAACACAATCTCTATACGCAGTTTTGTGTTTTTGCGGATTTTGCGCACCAATCTTCGCACGACGATGAACATCCTTTTTGGGAATCGGGGATTTTTGTTTTCTTGTTCTTCCACTGCGCATATGATGTCGCCCCCCCTATGATTTCCCAACAGCAACCACCTCTGGCAGAGAGGTGCAACCACCTCTGGCAGAGAGGTGCAACCTCTCTGGTCAGGAGATGCACCGCCTGAGCTCGGTCTTCGAGCTCTGGCAGAAAGGTGCAACCAGCCCTGACAGAGAGGTGCATCCGCCTGAGCTCAGTCTTCGAGCTCTGCTAGGCGGTGCAACCTCTCCAGTCAAGAGGTGCAACCGCCTGATCCCGGAATTCCGGGATTTGATCGTTTTGAGCTCCAAATTTGAACTGGGTTAGGGCCTATAAGTACCCCACCCGTTCAGCACAGAAAGGATACAGATCCACTCCGAATTCCTGATCTTTTCTGTGATTCTAAGAGCTCAAAATTGTGTAAAGTCCAAAAGTTCTCCTCTTTCTATTCTTCAAAGTCTTGAGTTGTAAAGAGAGGAGAGAAAGGATCTGTAAAGGTTGTCTCCTGAGCCTGTCAAAAGGAGAGAAACTGTAAAAGGGCAGTTGGCCTTCGCCTATTGAAGGAAGGCCTCTAGTTGACGTCGGCAACCTCATCGGTGGAGGAAGCCAAAAGTGGAGTAGGTCAAGACTGACCGAACCACTCTAAATCTCTGGTTTGCGTTTATTTTTTAGCACTTTATCATTACTGCAAACCTCCTACATAGCTACTGCCCTCTGCGCTTTTACGAACGATTCTCTAAGTTCAGATCTTTCCGAATCTGCATTGAGACGTAAATCGGTGTTTTCGTACGATCTTTACATCGTAGTTTACGCTTACGCTTTGATTCCATTCATAACTGCGAACTGCTTTCTGCACATTCATAAAAAGATTTTCAAAGTTCAGTTTCTGCGTTTAGACGCAAAACTGTGTTTAGACGTAAAACCACGTTTAGACGCAAAACTGCGTTCAGACGCAAAACTGCGTTCAGACGCAAAACTGCGTTCAGACGCAAAACTGTGTTCAGACGTAAAACTGCGTTCAGACGTAAAACTGCGTTCAGACGCAAAACTACGTTTAGACGTAAAATTGCGTTTAGACGTAAAACTGCGTTTAGACGCAAACTGCGTTTAGACGTAAATTGCTCTTAGACGCAATCTGCGCTTAGACGCAAACTGCGCTTAAATACAAACTGTGAATCGGCTTTTGCATCTTAATAGATTTTATTGAACGAACACACCTTTCGGTTTTTAAATTGCTGTAAGATTTCCGCTGCACTAATTCACCCCCCCCCCCTCTTAGTGCTCTAGATCCTAACAGCTATTACTTTGTCGATGTAGAGTGGCTATCCTAGAGTGCTGCATAACTTTGCAATAAAAAATCGACTCCAAAGATGTAGAGGAAGACCTTGAAAGGATACCCATAATGGAATAGAATGTAGGCTATCTAACTCCAAATGGACATCAGGAGACCACCATCGTAGAATCATTGGATGGCCGTGAATAGTCCAGAATCCTTTGAGGACCCGTTGCAAATCTTCTTCAGAGTATAGCTTGCAAACAAAGAATCCGTTCTCCAGCATATGAAGATCAAATGACAATATTCCCCATCGAGTTTTGATAAATGAGGATAGTGGGAAATAAGGGGTTTTGAGACGTACCACATAGCCAACAATCACCATAAACCATGTCTCAATAAGCTCTGCTAAATCAGTAGTCTCGTATATAGCAATCTTCTTATTAGCCTGAACTTCTTGAGTAAAGAATTCCAAGGTTAGATCCGGACATCCAACCGGAGCCTTGAAGAGGCTAGTCCAAGGCCGATGGTCACTAGAAATGAGAGCAGGCTGCCGCGATCTAGAGCGCGACCTGCTTCGATGCTGCTTCGTCGAAGGAGTTTCTCTCTGGAGAGGATATGGTGGAGGAGCAACTTGAGGGGTAACAGACGGGAGTATTGCCATCGTATCAGCCCTCCCGCCACCATCGCCAGCCCTAGGGGCCGATGCTGCCATGTTTGATCTCTCTTATGGTCGCCGCTATAGAATCGTCGCCATACGAAAAAGCCACCGCTGTAGTATATTAGATCACCGCTATAGTACCATCACCCAAGGGAGATCTGTTCGTCGCTACAGTATCGTCACCCTTGGGGAGAAGCCGATCACCACTACAGTAGCATTGCCCTAGGGAGATCAGATCGCTGCTATAGTACCGTCGCCCGTGGGAGAAAGCCAACGCTCAGTTTGCCGGAAAGCTCTCTAGAAGGAAACTCAAAATTGCCAGTTAAAATTTGCTTAGGGCTATGTCTTAATTTCATAGTTTACATATAATTTGGGTTAGGATTAAGGCTTAATCCTATAACCCAGTTAGGGGCCAATTGGGCTCGAGTTTGGACTAATTTGGGCCAAGTTTGGAGCCCAACTAGTGAGCTGGAATAGTCTAGGCGGTGGCACTTCTGGACTAGGTAGTGGCACCGCAAGTATACTACCAGACTGGGCAGTGGCATCGCTAGTACACTGCCGGACTAGGCGGTGGCACCGCCCAGAACCCGAGAGATCCGACGGTGGCACCGCCAATACACTGCTGGACTAGGCGGTGGCACCGCTAAGAACCCAAGAGGATCGGCAATGACACCGACAGTACACTGTCAGTGTCAGACACTGATAGGCGGTGGCACTGCCACTAACAGGAGGTGGCACCGCTAGCACTAAAATTTGGAGCCCAAATTTGAATCCTCTTGTGGCCTATAAATACCCCTCAATTATTAGAAGAGATAAGACCTTTTTGACAAGTTAGAAAGTAAGAAAAAGCTCTAGCAAAATCTTATTTTCAATAGCTTAAGTGTTCACCTCCCTCTTTCTCTTTGAAAAATCTGTAAGAATGTGAACCACTTGTAAGAAGGTTGTAATAGGGGTATTTGGTCCTTCCCCTTCAAAGTGATTTGCTAGTGAAAGTTGGGAGCCTCATCGAAGAAGGCTTCGAAAGTGGATGTAGGTCACTTGACCGAACCACTATACATCGTGGTTTTCCTTGAATGTGTGAGTGTTTAATGTTCTAAACCATTTCTTTACTTAGCTTCAAAATCGTTCAGTTTTCATCCCCCTACTCTTGACTACCTTTACTCCAGCTATTTTAGCTAAGTCATCCTTCGTCGAATCAAAATCTCTATACATTTATGAAATCGATTTCAAACTTACGAGTTTTAATCTGCTGTACTAATTCACCCCCCCCTCTTAGTGCCACTCTGATCCTAACAAATGTGAGTATAAGAAGAGAAGGGAAGAAGAAGAAGAAGAAGAAGAAGCTTTGCTTGACGTTTTGCATCAACCCCCCCCATTTGGGAATCAAATTTATTTAAGGCAAGTGTTCTAACCTCATCCCATAGAATTCCTAATCTCTGTTTTCCTTTTAATTCTTCATAATTCAAAAGATTTTAGCTTAGCACCAAAACTTTCTTTCATGTTGATACAAAGCTATGAATCTGTAATTTTTCAGTAATCTGACCACTATGCACTGTTTCGGACCTAACTTTTAGCACTAAACTCTAATTTAGGCAAAGCCTAATTTATTTGAAAGTAGATCAAAAACTTTATTTTGATACCTAGATTGAATGATTTGGAGTTTAAGTGCCTACTATGACTTCTATTTCAATGAACCCTATGGATTCTACAAAATAGGGACTGTAATTTCTGATCTTTTGTTGCTTAACTACTTATAACTTTCTGCTGTGAACTCAGATTAATGCAAAGTATGATTTACTGGAAACTAGACTCATAAATCTTTCTATGAATATTTGATTTGAATGATTTAGAGCAAAATTACCTATTGAATCATCTATTCAAGTCAACTATGTGAATTCTTCAAAATAGAGAAAATGTTCTCTAAACTTTGGTTACTAAATTATTTATAACTGCTTGTTGGAAACTAGATTGATAGAGCTTTTGAATGACCCTGATTTTGCACAAATTGGATCATAACTGATCATCCAAACAATTCATGCAATGTGTCTCTCAAATTCTGCCAGAATCGAGCTTTGGTCGATTTCGCCTCTTATTGTTTTCTTCTCTTTAGAAATTGATTTCGGCAAAAACCGTTATTTCAGTTAGTTTTACATTATTGCCTTTAATTCCTATATACATTTGTCCTTCAATTATTTGTACACTTGCAGCTATCATGTAAAGTTTATGTTTGCATCGAAATGATTCGTATAGCCATATGCATTCTGTTGTTCTACATGTGTTTCCGATATGTACTAACCTTATTATTCACAATGCCCTTTTGTACTCCGGTGTTTGTGAGATTGTCTGAACCTTTGCCAGAAATGGCAAAGGGATTATTTGGACCTTTGCTAGAAATAGTAAATGGATTGTCTGGACCTTTGCCAGAAATGGTAAAGGGTATATGCTTAGAGCCCGCGATGCTCTAGATTATGTTTGAGATCTCATTTCATCGTCTATCTATTTGATATGAAATTCAGAGCTGACCTAGTACTTGGGCAAGGTGAGAGGACTCAAGTAGGAAAGGGCTACCTATGGATGCAGTCGAAAACTCATCACGGCGTGGAGCCACCACTAAGTTAAACCTCACATGCACTATGCTAGGGTACGACGTCTAAGCTTATGTTTTATATTTTGTATTGAAATGCTCCAAAATTCTTCCTATACCAATGATATATATCAAAATAATTCTTACATTTTTTATATGCTTTGAAATATTTCATATGTCATGGATATGCTTCTTATGCCAATGATACGCTCTAATTAGCCCTTAATCCATTGTTATGAACAAAACATGCTTCGAATGAAATGACATTGCAACTCTGCATTCATTAAGTGGCTATCTTTGAACTCTTGTATCTCTGCCTTGTATTTTGAAACCTTATTTGTTTGAAGTTGTCCTCTTTGCCATAGATATGTTAGTCACTTGCTGAGCTCTATGTGCTCACCCCATTGCTATATAAATTTTTCAAGATAGCTTGTCCCTCGTTAGAATTTTTAAAACGGGCTGAGGCAGTAGAAAACTAGATGATTTTGGGGTAAATAATTCATACTTGATAAGTTGATGGTGTATAAGTTCCTTTTGTGTGTAATTGAAATATCAACAATAACTCAATATTGATGTGTCTTGTAAATATTTTGGAACGTACCTCTCATGACGGGATTTTGAAAATGTTAAGTTTAAACTCTGTAATGATATAAACATATGGTACATGGTCATTTTCTGATTGTATAGATTGCCACACTTATGGATTTATTATGTGGTTATGGTTTAGTTGAATAGGTTTTGGATTTTGTGAATCATTACGTGATATGATGGTACGATTATAAACTACACAGGTCTTATGGATTATGGAATATATCGAAATGATTTGAATGTTTTCTCAGTATCCTCAAATGTGTGATTGGATCCTGGATTGTATTGTCGTTGATCTATAATAAATTTGGGGCAAGGTATGATAATTTGTGCTGATTTTCTTCGACGATATCCTTATTTATATCCCTTCTCTTGAAAGTCATTTTCAGTATTTACTACTTGTTTTGACAATTTTGTGAGAACATATTATTTTTGTCAAAAAAATCAAAGTGCAGTTATCTTCAACATAAGGTGAAATATCTTGGGCATATCATATCAGAGGAAGGTGTGGCAGTAGACCCCTCCAAAATTAATGCAATGCAGAATTGGCCGATCCCGAGGAACATAAAATCGCTACGCGGCTTTCTCGGTTTAACAGGCTACTACCATAAGTTCATGAAAAACTATAGAAAGATTAGTACACCCCTTACTTACCTATTAAAAAAAATGCTTTCCAATGGTCATACAAAGCCACCACCGCCTTCGACGAACTTAAAGACGCAATGACGACAATGCCCATACTAGCACTACCCAACTTCGGTAAGACTTTTGTTATTGAATTCAATGCTTCCGGAATCGGAATTGGTACTGTATTAATACAAGATGGCTGCCCCCTCACTTATACTAGTCAGGCATTATCTTCTTTCCATCTTAAGATGATTATTTATGACGAAGAGATGCTCGCGATTGTGCATACGGTGGCCAAATGGAGACCGTACTTGATCGGGCGATGCTTTCAAATCAAGACCGACCATAAGAGCCTAAAATATCTCTTGGAGCAGTCTTCCCCTGAGCAGCAAAAATGGGTAACAAAGCTTCTTGGATATGATTATGAAATAACTTACAAAAAGGGGAAAGAGAATGTTGTTGTAGATACGTTTTCGCGGCTACCCGAGCAAGCTGAATTTTCAATCGTTTTACTTCCGACCAGTGACTTCCTTGAGGATATTAAGAGAGAATGGCAAAAAGATCCAAAGACCAGTAAAATCATAAAAAAATTATAGAAAGCACAAAGCTCCGTGGCTCATTACAGTTGGGATTCAAAAGAATTACGCTATAAGGGACGCATTGTGCTTGTGCCAAATTCTACTTGCATAAAGTCTATTCTTAAAGTGATGCATTCCACACATGCGACTAAGCATTCTAGGTTCCTTAGAACCTATAAGAGAATTAAGTAAAATTTTCATTAGATAGGGATGAAAAATATTATTGATAAATTTGTGGCACAATTGGATATATGTCAACGACATAAAGGCGAGACATTTCAAGTCCAGGAAAGCTGCAACCTCTACCTGTCCCGGACTCAATATGGACTGATATATCAATGGACTTCATCGAAGGGCTTCCCTCATCACAAGGAAAAGGTATAATTCTTGTCGTGGTTGATTGCCTTACAAAGTATGCTCACTTTTGTGCTGTTCGTAATCCCTACACTGCTTCTAATATTGCTTGAATCTTTATGGAGAATATTGTAAAATTATATGGGATGCTGAGAGCTATTGTAAGTGATCATGATAGGGTGTTTACGAGCAGATTTTGGATAGAGTTATTCCAAATTCACGACACAAAATTGAAAATGAGTATGGCGTATCACCCACAAACCGATTGCCATACTGAAGTGGTGAACAGGTGCTTGGAGACATATCTCAGATGCTTCACTAGTGATCGACCAAAAGAGTGGACAAAGTGGCTTTCCTAGGACGAGTGGTGGTATAATACAACATATCATTCTTCCACAAAATGTACTCCCTATGAGGCTATGTATGGCCGAGCTCCCCTTGTGATCCCACAATATGTGTTGGGCACCTCTAAAGTATAACAAGTACACAGGAAACTATAGGACAAAGACAAAATGTTAAAGTTGCTAAAAGATAATCTCATTATAGCTCAACCAAGGATGAAACAACAATATGATCAACACAAAGGCGAAAGAGAATTTTTAATGGGAGATTAGGTCTTCCTGCGGCTCTAGCCATACAAGCAAACATCAATCTAAACTAGAGCATCTATGAAGCTTTCACCTCAGTTCTATGGACCCTACCAAATTTTGGAGCGCATTGAAGCGGTAATATACAGATTGGACTTACCCGCTAGCATCCGAATCCATCTAGTCTTCTATGTGTCTTGTTTAAAGCTTAAGTTACAACAAAACGAGACAGCCCAAAGCCATATACCAAATATGACAACCCAAGAAGAACTTCAGACCCAACAAAGTGCCATTATTGTGTTAGGACTCTAGCTAGGAGAGTCCTAATTGAGAGGGATATTCATGTAATACCTACCTAAGACGACCCCTATTAAAGAGGTGAAGAGGCCAGCTAAGGTTAGGAGGTTGTTTCTTAGAGAAGAATTAGGAGTTTTAAAGGAATATGAGTATTGAGTAGGAGTCATATTAGGAGTTGGATAGAAGTAGGAGTCTTGAGTATGAGTCCTATTAGGAGTTGGTTAGAAGTAGGAGTCTATTAGGACTCTAGCTAGGAGAGTCCTAATTGAGAGGGACATTATGTTAGGACTCTAGCTAGGAGAGTCCTAATTGAGAGGGACACTCTGTTAGGACTAATTAGGAGAGTCCTAATTGAAAGTGACATTCTGTAAGGAGGTGTTTTCTTAGAGAAGAATTAGGAGTTGTAACGGAATAGGAGTCTTGACTAGGAGTCCTACTAGGAGTTGGTTAGAAGTAAGAGTCTTAAGTATGTGTCATATTAGGAGTTAGGGTTTAGAAGCCCTATAAATAGTCATGTATTACTTCTCTTTTCATAAGCAATAGATGAATCTTTTCTACAGCCTTTGAGCAGCAACTTAGAGGGAGGAACCCCTATAGAGTTCCAAGGAGGCCGATCCCCTAAAGAGATCAACCCCAAGTTTAGAATCCGTAAGGGTTCTAACACCTGGTATCAGAGCAGCGTTCTTAGCATCTCACTGCCCTTCCATTGCCATCCATCAACCCTCCACAACCATCCAAAGCAATTCCCACAATTGCTTAAAAGATCGTCGCCGAATTCCACCATCATCTCCACCACCGCAGATCAACCTTTGATCTCCCCGTGAATTGCAACAGGTTCTAGTTTCCTACCTTACTGCTACTGCAATTTATTTATCCCTATCCGAAAATCCAAAAAAAATAAAAATTTCGTTCCTATATTGCTGCAAATTTTCATCGTAAGTTGTTGAAAATTTTCGACGAGAATTCTGCTATCGCAACTTACACCAATTTTCTTGTTGTTACTATCGAAATTTTCTTGATGGACATCCTTGCTAACATATAAACTAAGATATTGCTGTCAACTCTCTCCTCAAATCTCTCAAATTTTTTGTGGAGATTTCGTCGAGAAACCACTGTTTCTTTCACGATAATTCTGCTCTTACAAGACAACACAATTCTGCAACAAACTTTCACAGATTTCTATCAAACTTAAACATGCCTTTAACTCGTCAACAAAACAGAGATCTTAACATCACAGATTTGGAGTCATTTACTATGGCATCTGAGGAGGCCATCAATGCTAAATTTGAAGCCTTTGAGGCACGAATGGAGGATAAGATTCAGACTCTCCTTACCGAATTCAGTTTGGGCCGACCACAAAGCCCGAAGAAATCACATCAAGGAGAGAGCTCTAACCAAACACATCATGCAAAAAGAGATGACTTCCAAGAGAGGGGAGGCTCTATGACCGACCCCAACTATTCGCGCATGAGAGTGGACTTCCCTAGATGGGAAGAAGGAGACCCAATTGGTTGGATCTCGCGCGCTGAGCGATATTTTCGGTACCATAAAACTGCGGAAGCATCCATGGTGGAAATTGCAGCTATACATCTTGAAGGGGATGCCATACAATGGTTTGACTGGTTTGAACACACTTATGGAGCCCTTTCATGGCGACAATTCAAAGAAGGACTACTGATCCGCTTAGGACCAACTTATTACGAGAACATTGACGGACAACTACCAAAGATCTGACAAACCTCCACCATTCAGGAGTACCAAACCAGGTTTGAAAGGTTATCTAATCAAACTCATGATTGGTCTGAAAAACAGTTATTGGGGACTTTTATTGAGGGCTTAAAGCCGGAGATCCGGGGAGAAGTTAAGGCACGACAACCATACACGCTTATGGCAGCCATCTCTTTCGCACGACTTCAAGAGGAGCGATTGAACCATGAAGCCCGGAAGACAAGGATCACTCCACGACCTACAATACTAAAGCCCTCAGCCCTCCCTACTGTCAACCGAGTCCCTGCACCGAAAAGGTTAACAAGAGAAGAACTTCGGGAGCGATCTGCGAATGGGTTATGTTGGTATTGCGACGAGCCGTGGAGCCGCGAGCATCGTTGTAAAAAAGGTAGACTTCTTATGATTGAACCAGTAGAAGAAGAGGTCATTGAACATCTAGAAGAGAGCCTTGAACATGAAGAAGAAGATATGGAAGAAGAGCCACAGCTGACCGACATTACGGTAAACGCACTAGCCGGCTATTCAAATCCGCAAACGATGAAAGTTGGAGGCCTTCTCAAACAACAGCCGATAACTGTTCTCATCGACACGGGTAGCACTAATAACTTCCTGAATAGTAAGGTTGTTGCTCGGATGACACTGCATATTGACGGTTGCAACTAGTTCGATGTAAAGGTTGCCGACGGTAGAATCCTAAAGTGCGACAAAAAATGCCCGTAGGTGAAACTATTACTGCAAGACTAAGAAATTATCACCAATTTCTTCCTCCTACCAATCGATGAATATGAGGCACTGCTTGGTATAGAATAGCTGACTACACAAGGTGATGTCTCTTGGAACTTTTATAAATTAATTATGAAATTCTATTGTAAGGGAAAATAGATCATCCTACACGGGAAGCGCGGAAGCAAAGTTACCACTGTTTCGACCCAACAAATGGAGAAAGTTTTACACAAGATAAATGGTGCTTTTTTGATGCACCTCCAGCAGCAACCAGAGGGGACGAAAATAGAATTTGAAGATCAAAATCTTGCCCAATTGCTTACTGAATTTCCCGACATATTTGCTGAACCGCGCGGTCTTTCTCCTACTCGGCAACATGACCATCGAATTCCAATCCTTCAGGGCAAGCCACCAGCGAACACTCGACCATACCGATATCCTCACCTCCAGAAAGATGAAATTGAAAAGATCATAAAGGAGATGCTTGAAACAGGGGTGATTCGACCAAGTTGCAGCCCCTATTCCTCACCGGTGCTACTTGTACGCAAAAAGGACGGAACTTGGCAGATGTGCATCGACTACCGTGCTTTAAATGGCATCACCGTGAAGGACAAATACCCAATACTAGTGGTGGATGAACTTCTTGATGAATTGAAAGGAGCTCGAGTCTTCACGAAGTTGGACCTCCGATCCGGTTACCACCAAATTCGGGTATGTAACGATGACATTCCAAAAACTGCATTTCGCACACATGATGGCCATTATGAATTCTTGGTAATGCCTTTTGGACTCACTAATGCTCCTTCAACCTTTCAAAGTCTCATGAATGACATATTTCAGAGATTTCTTCGTAAATTTGTGCTGGTATTTTTTGATGATATTCTCGTTTACAGCCCTTCTCTTGAGACTCACTTTCAGCATTTACGGATTGTTTTGACGATCCTTCGGGAAAATACTCTTTTTGTTAAGCAACCAAAGTGCAGCTTTCTTCAGCAAAAAGTAGAGTACCTTGGGCATATAATATCAGAAGAAGGAGTAGCGGTAGACCCAACAAAAATTGAGGCAATGCAAGGCTGGCCGAAACCTACAAACGTGAAATTACTACGGGGGTTCCTTGGACTAATGGGCTACTATCGAAAATTTATTAAGGACTATGGGAAGATCAGTGCACCACTCACTTCTTTACTAAAAAAAGATGCTTTCCAATGGTCGGACAAAGCCTCTACTGCCTTCGACAAACTTAAAGCAGCCATGACAATAACGCCAGTGCTTGCGCTACCAGATTTCAATAAACCCTTCATCATTGAGGCCGACGCATCTGGACTTGGAATTGGAGCCGTTCACATGCAAAATGGTCGACCACTTGCATACACTAGCAAGGCATTATCTCCCTCCCATCAAAATATGTCAGTATATAATAAGGAGATGCTTGCCATTGTACACGCAGTAACGAGGTGGAGACCCTACCTGATTGGCCGACGATTTCAAATTAAAACTGACCATAAAAGCCTCAACTACTTTTTGGAGCAAAAGATATCATCCCTTGAGCAGCAAAAATGGGTAACCAAACTTCTTGGATTTGATTATGAAATTATTTACAAAAAGGGGAAAGAAAACGTTGTTATAGATGCACTCTCACGGCTACCTGAACAAGCTAAGGTTTCAGCCATCTCCCTTCCTACCACCGGTCTCCTCGAGGACATTAGGGAAGAATAGAAGAAGGATCCAGAGATCAGCAAGATCATAAAAAAATTGGAGGAGGATCCAAGTGCAATAGCCCACTACACTTGGGATTCGAGGGATTTACGCTACAAAGGTCGCATTGTGCTTATACCTGACTCCCCTTGCATCGCAATCATCTTGCATGAAATGCACTCTATACCTTCTGCAGGGCACTTTGGATTCCTAAGAACCTACAAAAGAGTGAAGCAAAATTTTTATTGGAGAGGGATGAAAAAAATTATTGCTGAATATGTAGCACAATGTGATGTATGTCAACAGCACAAGGGTGAAACTGTGGCAAATCCAGGGAAGCTACAACCACTACCCATACCAGACTCAGTGTGGACTGATATCTCCATGGACTTCATTGAAGGGCTGCCATCTTCCAAAGGTAAAAGCACGATTCTCGTGGTGGTTGATCGACTTATGAAATATGCTCATTTTTGTGCTGTGAGAAATCCCTACACTACTGCTAGTATTGCTCAGTTTTTCATAGAAAATATTGTTAAACTGCATGGGTTGCCAAGGTCCATCGTAAGTGATCGTGACATGATCTTCACTAGTAAATTTTGGACCGAGTTATTTCAGTTACAAGGCACCAAACTCAAGATGAGCACAGCATATCATCCACAAACTGACGGCCAAACAGAGGTGGTAAATAGGTGCTTAGAGACATACCTCCGGTGTTTCGCTAGCGACCGACCAAAAGAGTGGGCAAAATGGCTTCCTTGGGCCGAATGGTGGTATAATACTATATACCATTCATCTACAAAATGTGCCCCTTATGAAGCATTGTATGGTCGACCAGTACCTGTGATTCCAAAGTATGTAATTGGCTTGGCCAAGGTAGATCAGGTTGACCAAGAATTGATTGATAGGGACAAACTCTTACAACTGTTAAAAGATAATCTCTCTACCGCTCAAGCCAGAATGAAGCAGCAAGCCGACACACGACGAAGTGAAAGAGAATTTCCAATGGGAGATTGGGTTTATCTTCGCCTACAACCATACAAGCAAGTCTCTATCAACACTCGAGCCTCCATGAAGCTATCCCCACATTTTTATGGGCCCTATCAGATCACAGAGCGTATTGGAGCCGTGGCATACAGACTTAAATTACCTGAAGATGCCAAAATTCACCCTGTCTTCTTCGTATCATGCCTAAAGCCTAAGTTGGGAGAACACGAGTCACCCCAGATTCAACTGCCCAACACAACTGAGGATGGAGTTATTCAAGCCCAACCACAGGCCATCCTCGATCGCAGGATCGTGATGCATCGCCGACATCCCTCTACTGAAGTACTAGTGCATTGGAATAATCTAACACTTGAAGACACCACATGGGAACCATATGAGGAGCTGAAGACCCCGTTCCCTGAGTTCATGGAATCTCAGCCTTGAGGACAAGGCTGATTTGAAGAGGGCGGGTCTGTTAGGACTCTAGCTAGGAGAGTCCTACTTGAGAGGGAAATTCTGTTCGGACTCTAGCTAGGAGAGTCCTAATTGAGAGGGACACTCTGTTAGGACTAATTAGGAGAGTCCTAATTGAAAGGGACATTCTGTTAGGAGGTGTTTTCTTAGAGAAGAATTAGGAGTTGTAAGGGAATAGGAGTCTTGACTAAGAGTCATATTAGGAGTTGGTTAGAAGTAAGAGTCTTAAGTAGGAGTCCTATTGAGAGTTAGGGTTTAGAAGCCCTATAAATAGCCATGTATTCCTTCTCTTTTCATAAGCAATAGATGAATCTTTTCTACAGCCTTTGAGCAGCAACTTGGAGGGAGGAATCCCTATAGAGTTCCAAGGAGGCCGATCCCCTAAAGAGATCAACCCCAAGTTTAGAATCCGCAAGGGTTCTAGTAGAGTCTTGAATTGCAACAGGTTCTGGTTTCCTACCTTACTGCTGTTGCAATTTAGTTATCCTTATTTGAAAATCTCAAAAAAATTATTCCTATATTGCTGCATAAACTTTTCGCCATAAAGTTTTCATCTCTACGACGAAAGATACATTGCAGAATTTCTAACCTTATAGCACCGTCTGTTTGCTCTTGCTACTATGTTTTTTCTATCCAAATCTCTACAAAATTTTTATAATAGGTTTGACACTTCCTAACAGTATATTTTCCTTTTGTTTCATAAAAAAATTCTCAATATAATCTACTGATCTTTTACGTCCAATCTGCTATACTTAAAAATCTGTGCTGTAGAAAATTTCAGCCGCATATTATTGCCTTAACCTATCTATTTGCAATCATTTTTTAATGAAATTTTTTCTACACTTTATAGATCATCTTAGCTTCTATCTAATATTAATCTATTGAGAAATTTATCTCTAAAAACGATTTTGTGTTGCTGCAAATTTTCATCGTAAATCGCTGAAATTTTTCGACGAGAATTCTGCTATCGCAACTTGCACCAATTTCCTTGCTATTATACTGCCGAAATTTTCTTGATTAAATTAGTCATCCTTGCTGTCATATAAATTGTGATTTTGCTATCAATTCCCTCCTTAATTCTCTATAGTTTTTGGTGGAAATTATGTCGAGAAACCGTTGTTTCTTCGACAACAATTCTACTCTTACAAGACTGCACATACTTGCTGCAACTTCCACCGATTTCTATCAAAACTTTATTGAATCTCGGATTTTGATGATAAAGTCAATTGTCATTTGTTGTCTAATCTATGTGTTGAGATAAATGTGTAGGATTAACTACGATGAATGTAAGACATGCAGTAGGAGTTGCGTCGGAGTCATGACAATGATCACGTTGGGTGTTCGAGAGCTCGACGAAAGTTCGGACAATCGTCGGAGGTTCTACAGGAACAAATCCAAGAAGTCTAGAAGTTTGCCAAAGAAGCTTGTCGAAACTTCCCAAGTGGATCGTCGCAAGTCCAGGAGTTTGCCGGAAGTCCGCAGGAGCATCACCGAGGGTTCATCGGATGATCGACGGAAGTTCACCGGAAACTCGCCGGAAGAAGCGATTGACGCACCAGAGCAAGCTGCAGAAATTGTCTTAGGATTTATCGTAGTTAGCACTAATGATTAAGTTGAAAATGGGAGGTGATCCCATTAGCTTAATCTTGGGGCAATTGGGCCCCTAAAAAACTCAAATTGGGACAAATGGATCAATCCATTCGGACCCTAGTTGCTGTGGGAGGTGCAACCGCCCAAGCCAGGAGGTAGCACCGCCTGGGCTAAGCCTCCCAGGGAGACTGGGCGGTGTAACCGCCTGGGCTCAGTCTCCGAGCGAGACTGGGCGGTGCAACCTCTCTTGACAAGAGGTGGCACCGCCTGAGCTCAAGTTTCGAGCTCTGCCAGGCGGTGCAACCGCCCTAGTCAGGAGGTGCAACCGCCTGAGCTCGGTCTTCGAGCTCTGGCAGAGAGGTGCAACCGTCGCTGACAGAGGTGGCACCGCCTAGAGGCTCAGTTCTCGAGCTCTATCAGTCGGTGCAACCGCCCCAGTCAGGAGGTGCAACCGCCTGATCCCGAAATTCCGGGAATTGACAGTTTTGAGCTCCAAATTTGAACTTGGTTGGGGCCTATAAATACCCCACCCATTCAGTACTGAAAGGAAGCAACTTACACTCGAAATCTTGATATCTTTCTTTGATTCTTAGAGCTCAAAACTGTTGTAAAGGCCAAAAGTACTCCACCTTCTGTTCTTCAAAGGTTGAGTTGTAAATAGAGGAGAGAAAACTTCTGTCAGGGTTGTCTCCTGAGCCCGTCAAAAGGAGTGAATCTGTAAAAGGGTGGTTGGCCTTCGCCTATTGAAGGAAGGCCTCTAGTTGACGTCGGTGATCTCGTTAGTGGAGGAAGCCAAAAGTGGAGTAGGTCAAGATTGACCGAACCACTCTAAATCTCGGTTTGCATTTCCTTTCAGCATTTTACCTTCACTGCAAACTTCTCACTAGCTTACTGCCTTCTGCGATTTTACGAACAAGTTTCTAAATTTAGAAATTTCCGAATCTGCGTTTAGACGTAAATCATTTTTCTGTACGATCATCATATTTCAGTTTACGTTTACGTTTTGATTTCAATCATAACTGTTTCCTGCCTTCTGCGATCTTACGAACAAGTTTCTAAGTTCAAAACTTTCCAAATCTGCATTTAGACGTAAATCGACTTTTATCGTACAAACTTCGTATATCAGTTTGCGCTTGTATTCTACTTTCCATCATAAATTGCAAACTGCCTTCGTAGATCTACTTTAACATCTTCTCGCTTAATCTCAAGTTAAAGTAATCTTAGAATCGAGTTTCACATCGAAATCGTTTTTATCGAACGAACGCAGCTTTCGTTTTAATCGCTAAAAAATTTCCGCTGCAATAATTCACCCCCCCCCCCCCCCCCCCCTCTTAGTGCTCTTGATCCTAACAATTGGTATCAGAGCTTGGTTAACTCTCAAATGGATTAAAACCCAAGAGAGATGGCTTACGCCAAAAACCAAGAGGGCCATTCTATTACACGTCCACCCATGTTCAATGGGACGAACTACACCTATTGGAATACCCGAATTAGGATCTTTCTTATTTCTATGGATTTTGAACTTTGGAATCTTGTCGAGAATGGTTTTTCAAAGTCTTCTCTTCCAATGATCGATTAGAATGATTTGGAGAAGAAGGCTTTCGCTCTTAATGCAAAGGCTATGAATGCCTTATTTTGTGCACTTGATAAAAACGAGTTTAATCGTGTTTCGATTTGTGAAACCGCATTTGATATTTGGCACACACTCGAAGTGACTCATGAAGGCACAAGTAGAGTAAAAGAGTCAAAAATCAATCTTTTGTTACACTCTTTCGAACTTTTCCGGATGAAACCGAGTGAGACTATTGGCGACATGTTTACCCGTTTCACGGATGTTGTCAACGATCTAAAAGGACTCGGAAAAAGTTTTTCGGATTTTGAGCTCGTAAATAAGATTCTAAGATCCCTTCCTAAGAGTTGGGATCCTAAAGTCACTGCTATTCAAGAGGCGAAAGATCTAAACAACTTCCCTCTTGAAGAACTAATTGGGTCATTAATGACCTACGAGATGACTTGCAAAGCTCATGAAGAGCAAGAAGACATCATTCCAAAGAACAGGAAGGATATGGCACTTAGAATTTTGGAAGACCACTTGAAAGAAAACTCAAGTGATGAGGACTATGACGATGACTTGGCACTTCTAACAAGAAAATTTAAAAAATTTATTAAAAGAAACAAGTTTAAGAATGACACTAAAAATAAACTTGAACCCTAGAAGGACCAAGTTATTTGCTATGAGTGCAAAAAGCCGGGACACTACAAGACTGATTGTCCCCAAGTCAAAAAGAGAACAATAAAGAAGATGGCGTTCAAAGCAACATGGGATGATTCAAGTGCATCTGAAGAAGAGGAGTCCAACACCGAGCAAGTTGCTCATTACGCCTTAATGGCCATCGGAGAGGAGGTAACAAATTTATTAGATGCAGATTTATCTTTCGATGAATTATTAAATGCCTTCCACAACTTATTTGATGAATGCAAGATTATTAATAGAAAATATAAATTGCTAAAAAAGGAGCATGATAGTCTTACTTGTGATTTTGATAAGTTAAAAACTGAATATCATGATAGTTTAGATCCATGCATCAAATGTCATGATCTAGAAACTCTCCAAAAAGAAAACTTGCTACTTAAAGACACCTTGAAGAAATTCGAGGTTGGTAGCAAGTCATTAAACATGATCCTTGCAAACAAGGGTCACGTTCCAAAAAGGAGTGGAATTGGATTTGTGAGAAGTTCTCATCAAAATCCAACCACCTTCATAAAAGGCCCCATCTTACATGTTCAACACCAAACCAAATGCAACTTTTGTTGCAAACTTGGACACAATACGCACTATTGTCCATTCAAGAAAATTAGTCCAAACAAATTGATTTGGGTTCCTAAAGGAACCATGATAAATTCTATGTAACATGATAGACAATGTAGAACTATCTTTGAGGCGCCCAAAAGCAAATGGGTACCTAAAAATCATCATTTCTTGTAGAAACCCACACCATCACAAGCTAGGAGTAAGAGATGGTACCTTGATAGTGGATGCTCAAGGCATATGACCGGAGATTCATCTCAATTCTCTAAGCTCACTAGCATAGACGAAGGCTATGTCACCTTCAGAGACAACAACAAGGGTAAAATCATTGGCAAAGGAACCATAGGTAACAAATACAACTTCTTTATTGAAGATGTTTTGTTAGTTGATGGTTTAAAACATAACCTCTTGAGCAATAGTCAATTAAAACCACATAAAAACATGTCTATGATTGCATTAAAACAAAATAACGTATACACTATTGACATAAATGATTTGTGTAATGAAATGTGTTTTTCGGTTTTGAATGAGGATGCTTGGCTATGGCATAGAAGATTAGGTCATGTTAGCATGAAACTAATTACTCAAATATCATCTAAAGAACTTGTAAGAGGAATTCCTAATATCAAGTTCATCAAAGATAATGTAAGTGATGCTCGCCAACTAGGTAAACAAATTAAGGGTAGTTTCAAAACCAAGAATCAAATAAGCACCTCTAGGCCCTTACAATTGATCCATATGGACTTGTTCGGACCAATCTCTACATCGAGTCTAGGAGGTAGCAAATACGCCTTTGTCATTGTTGATGACTATAGCAGATATACATGGACCTACTTCTTAAAACAGAAAAATGAATGCTTTAGATATTTTACCAAGTTTTGTAAACTTGTTCAAAATGAGAAGGGTTCTATGATTTCGTCAATTAGAAGTGATCAAGGTGGAGAATTTCAAAACCATGATTTCTAAGAATTCTGTGAACTCAATGGATACAACCATAATTTCTCTACTCTAAGAAATCCTCAACAAAATGGGGTAGTAGAAAGAAAAAATCGAAATTTACAAGAAATGGCAAGAACCAAGTTGAATGAACATAGCCTATATTTTGAATAGAGTTATAGTAAGACCCTTACTCACCAAAACTCCTTATGAGTTAGAATAACAAAAAACCCAATGTTTTTGGGTGTAAGTGTTTTATCTTGAATGAAAAGGGATAACTTAGGAAAATTTGATGCTAAATCCGATAAAAGAATCTTTCTTGGTTATTCTTCGGTTTCTAAAGCTTTTCGTATCTTCAATAAAAGAACTTTAATTATTGAATAATCCATTCATGTTGTTTCAATGAGATTTCCGAAATTAGGAAAAATGATCTTGATTCTGATGTTAATTTTGATTCTTTGAATTTAAATGAAACCCCGTCTCCAACTAGCAACTTGGATGCATCGACATACTAGATTTCCTTACCCAAGGATTGGAAGTATGTAGATCCTCATCCTAAGGAGCTAATCTTAGGAGACACATCAAAGGGGGTTCAAACACGATCTTCTTATAAAAATTTTTGTGCCAACACCGCTTTTCTCTCCCAAATTGAACCCAAATGTGTTGATGAAGCCATGAAAGATGATTCATGGATTATCGCAATGCAAGATGAATTTAATCAATTTGAGAGAAATGAGGTGTGGACGCTTATTCCTAGGCCAAATGACCATTTAGTTATTGGTACTAAATGGGTCTTTAGAAACAAGCAAGATGAAAATGGTATCGTGGTTAGAAACAAAGCTAGATTAGTGGCCAAAGGTTTCAACCAAGAAGAAGGTATTGATTACGAAGAAACCGTCGCTCCTGTGGCTCGATTAGAAGCCATAAGGATGCTCCTTGCCTACGCTAGTAGTAATAATTTTAAGTTGTTTCAAATGGATGTTAAAAGCACTTTTCTTAATGGCTTTATTTCCGAAGAAGTCTATGTTGAACAACCTCTTGGATTTGAAAATAATAGTCTCCCTACTCATATGTTTAGATTAACTAAAGCTCTCTATGGTTTAAAACAAGCTCCAAGGGCTTGGTATGAGAGACTTAGTTCTTTTCTTATTGAAAATAATTTCATAAAAGGCAAGGTTGATACTACATTATTCATCAAGAACTTTGAAAATAATTTTCTCATTGTTCAAATTTATGTTGATGATATTATCTTTGGTTCTACGAATGAATCTCTCTATGAATCTTTTGCTAAAACTATGAGTCTTGAATTCGAAATGAGTTTAATGAGAGAGTTAACATTCTTCTTAGGTTTACAAATTAAACAACTAAGCAATGGCATCTTTATTAGTCAAACTAAATATGCTATGAATTTACTAAAGAAGTTTAATATGAATAATTCAAAAGCTATTAACACTCCTATGAGCACCTCCACTAAGTTAGAAATTGATGAAAGTGGAGAAAGCTCCGATCAAAAAACTTATAGGGGTATGATAGGAAGTTTACTTTATCTCACTGCAACTAGACCATACATCATGTTCAGTGTAGGACTTTGTGTTAGATTTCAATCAAACCCTAAGAT
This sequence comes from Musa acuminata AAA Group, assembly GCF_036884655.1. Taxonomy (NCBI): domain Eukaryota; kingdom Viridiplantae; phylum Streptophyta; class Magnoliopsida; order Zingiberales; family Musaceae; genus Musa; species Musa acuminata. Next base: position 14,007,136 of record NC_088351.1, on the reverse strand, counting down.
ATCTTATCTCAAAGCAGTTAAAAGAATACTCAGATATCTTAATGATACCACAAATCTATGATTATGGTACCCAAAATCAGAGAATCTTGAGTTAATTGTTTATGCTGATGCGGACTTTGCTGGCTGTAGATTAGATAGAAAAAGCACATCAGGAACATGTCAATTCTTAGGACATGCCCTTGTTTCCTGGTCATCTAAGAAACAAAACTCGGTTGCACTATCGACAACCGAAGCTTAATATATTGCAGCAAGTGCATGCTGTGCACAAGTTGTATGGATGAAAAATGCCCTAGAAGACTATAAAGTTCATTTTAAAAATATTCCCATTAAATGTGATAACACAAGTGCAATATGCTTAACAAAGTACCCTATACAACACTCAAGAACAAAACATATTGATATTAGACATCATTTAATACGAGATCATGTTACTAATCATGATGTTATTATAGAGTTCATTAAACATCAACTAGCCGATATTTTTATAAAACCTCTAAGTGAAGAACAATTTGATTTTATACGAAGAGAATTAGAAATGTTGATGTGTCCAAATACTTAAACTAGTTAAAATTACTTTTCGGACTTTATTGAATGATCAAATCACTTGATTGCCATGTGTTGAAATGTTTTGATTTTTGTAGCATAATCTTATCCGAATGCATGAAAAAAATCATCTCATTTTCGGACTCACTTAACAGTTGGAATGACAAAAATCAAACACACTCTTATGAAAAATATTTTTTCGAAATGGATTTGATAAAATGACTTTCCTACTTCATGCACAAAGAATTATAACATATAAGGAGAAGAAGTATTCAAAGCATTATACTTATCATGTCTTCCTTTATATGCTTGATAACTTGCTTATATTGTTCTCCTGGTATCACATCTACCATGCTTTTTATTGATGACAAAAGGGGAGAAATATATCAATTGATTTGATGCTATAAACACTGATGCTATGATTATGCCATGCCTGCATCATCAAGAGATATATGAAAAGATGGCATATATAGAAATGCAACACTTGCTAAAATATAAGAAATGTGTGCATCATGTAATGATATCAAAATCTTACTTCATAGCTTTACATGCAGATATCTTACAATATGATGAATTGCTACAATTATCATTATTCAAACTTGTAATGTAAAATTTGAAAATGAATGTCAAGCCTTGACATCATCTTCAAAGAGATACATCATGATAGGAACCATGATGGGAATATGTCTCTTGAATTTATAAGGTTTTAAATTCAAGAATGACTTATCTCAAGTATGGCATATAGACAGGGGGGAGTTAAGGTTAACTCCATTATCAATTGATTGTCATCATCAAAAAGGGGGAGATTGTTGAATCTCGGATTTTGATGATGAAGTCAATTGTCATTTGTTGTCTAATATATGTGTTGAGATAAGTGTGCAGGATTAACTACGATGAAAGTAAAACATGCAGCTGGAGTTGCACCGGAGTCATGACAATGATCACGTTGGGAGTTCGAGAGCTCGACGGAAGTTCGGACAGTCGTCGGAGGTTCTGCGGGAACAAATCCGAGAAGTCCAGAAGCTTGCCAAAGAAGCTCGTCGGAACTTGCCAAGTGGATCATCGCAAGTCCAAGAGTTTGCCGGAAGTCCGCCGAAGCATCACCGAGGGTTCATCGGATGATCAACGGAAGTTCGTCGGAAACTCGCCGGAAGAAGCGATTGACGCACCGGAGCAAGCTGCAAAAATTATCTTAGGATTTATCGTAGTTAGCACTAATGATTAAGTTGAAAATGGTAGGTGATCCCATTAGCTTAATCATGGGGCAATTGGGCCTCTAAACAACCCAAATTGGGCCGAATGGATCAACCCAGTCGGACCCTGGTTGCTGTGGGAGGTGCAACCGCCCAAGCCAGGAGGTAGCACCGCCTGGGCTAAGTCGCCAAGGGAGACTGGGTGGTGCAACCGCCCTAGCCAGGAGGTGCAACCGCTTGGGCTCAGTCTCCGAGCAAGACTGGGCGGTGCAACCTATCTTGACAAGAGGTGGCACCGCCTGAGCTCAAGTTTCGAGCTCTGCCAGGCGGTGCAACCGCCCCAGTCAGGAGGTGCAACCTCTTGAGCTCGGTCTTCGAGCTATGGTAGAGAGGTGCAACCGCCCCTGACATAGGTGGCACCGCCCAGAGGCTTAGTCTTCGAGCTTTGCCAGGTGGTGCAACCGCCCCAGTCAGGTGGTGCAACCGCCTAATCCCAGAATTCCGGGAGTTGACAGTTTTGAGCTCCAAAATTGAACTGGGTTGGGGCCTATAAATACCCCACCCATTCAGCACTGAAAGGAAGCAACTTACACTCGAAATCTTGATATCTTTTTGTGATTCTTAGAGCTCAAAACTGTTGTAAATGCCAAAAGTTCTCCTCCTTCTGTTCTTCAAAGGTTGAGTTGTAAAGAAAGGAGAGAAAACTTCTACAAGGGTTGTCTCCTAAGCCCGTCAAAAGGAGTGAATCTGTAAAAGGGTGGTTGGCCTTCGCCTATTGAAGGAAGGCCTCTAGTTGACGTCGGTGACCTCGTCGTTGGAGGAAGCCAAAAGTGGAGTAGGTCAAGATTGACCGAACCACTCTAAATCTCGGTTTGCATTTCCTTTCAGCATTTTACCTTCACTGCAAACTTCTCAATAGCTTACTACCTTCTGCGATTTAACGAACAAGTTTCTAAGTTCAGAACTTTCCGAATCTGCGTTTAGACGTAAATCGTTTTTCTGTACGATCATCATATTTCAGTTTATGTTTACGTTTTGATTTCAATCATAACTGTTTACTGCCTTCTTCGATCTTACGAATAAGTTTCTATGTTCAAAACTTTCCAAATCTGCGTTTAGACGTAAATCGACTTTTATCGTACGAATGTCGCATTTCAGTTTGCGCTTGTATTTTGCTTTCCATCATAAACTGCAAACTGCCTTCGTAGATCTACTTTAACGACTTCTCGCTTTATCTCAAGTTAAAGTAATCTTAGAATTGGGTTTCACATCGAAATCGTTTTTATCGAACGAACACAGCTTTCGTTTTAATCACTAAAAAATTTCTGCTGCACTAATTCACCCCCCCTCTTAGTGCTCTTGATGCTAACAAACTTTGCTGCCATCTACCACGGATCCAAAACTTTCATCCATAGCCCTAAAACTCTATCAAACCACACCCTCAAACTGTACCCAAAACAGCCACAAAACGAGCCTGAACCGCAACCTGCATCCACCAATCCACTAACCCTTTCGACCATCACTTTTCTCAACCTATATATGCCTTAAACCCAACAACAAAAGAGAGATCTTAACATCATAGATTTGGAGGCATATACAATGGCATCTAAGGTGGCAATAAATGCTAAATTTGAAGCCTTGGAGGTGCGAATAGAAGACAAGATTCGAACGCTCTTTACCGAACTCAGATTAGGCCGACCACTAAGGCCAAAAAAATCATATCAAGGAGAGAGCTTTGCCCAATTGCACCAAGCCCGTAGAGATGAATTCCAATAGAGGGGAGGCTCTATGACCGACCTCAACTATCCATGCATGAGATTGGACTTCCCTATATGGGAAGAAGGAGACCCAATTGGTTGGATCTCGCGCGCGGAGCGATATTTTCGGTACCACAAAACTGCGGACGCATCTATGGTGAAAATTGCAGCTATACATCTTGAAGGGGATGCCATACAGTGGTTTGACTAGTTTGAACACACTTATGGAGTCCTTTCATGGTGACAATTCAAAGAAGGACTGCAGATCCGCTTTAGACCAACCGATTATGAGAATATTGATGGACAACTAGCAAAGATCCGACAAACCTCCACCATTCAGGAGTACCAAACCAGGTTAGAAAGGTTATATAATCAAACTCATGATTGGTCTAAAAAATAGCTATTGAGGACCTTCATTGAGGGCTTGAAGCCGGAGATCCAAGGAGAAGTTAAAGCGCGACAACCGTACACGCTTATGGTAGCCATCTCTTTCGGACGACATCAAGAGGAGCAATCGAACCATGAAGCTCAGAGGACTAGGGTCACTCCTCAACCAGCAATATTGAAGCCCTTAGCCCCCCCTACTGTCAACCAAGTCCCAACACCAAAGAGGTTAACAAGAGAAGAGCTTCAGGAGCGATATGCGAAGGGGTTATGTTGGCATTGCGACGAGCCGTGGAGCCGTGAGCATCATTATAGTAAAGGGAGACTTCTTATGATTGAACCAATAGAAGGAGAGGTCATTGAACATCTAGAAGAGATCCTTGAACATAAAGAAGAAGATGCAGAAGAAGAGTTATAACCGACCAAAGTTATGGTACATGCACTAGTCGACTACTCAAATCCACAAACGATGAAGTTAAACTATTGCTGATAATGAGGCCTTACCAAGAGATAATTGCATATTTCTTCCTTCTCCCTCTTGATGATCATGAGGCCATGCTCATAATTAAATGGTTGACAACATTATGTGATGTTTCTTAGAATTTTATGCGACTAATTATGAAATTTTACAGTAAGGAGAAATAGGTGATATTGAATGGGAAATGTGGGGGCGACGTAACAACGATTTGCACACAATAAATGGAGAAGGTTTTGCATAAAGCATGCAGCAGCTTTTTGGTACAACTTGAGCAGCAAACTAAGGGAGAGCCAATAGAATTTGAAGATCCAAACCTACTTCCTTTGCTTGCTGAATTTTCATATATATTTAACGAACCGCACAACCTACCTCTTACCTGTCGGCATTATCATTATATAACGATTCTTTCAAGCAAACCTCCAGCAAATACTCGGCGATATCAATATCTACATCTCTAGAAGGATGAAATAGAAAGAATTGTAAAAGAGATGCTCGAAACAGGAGTTATTCGGCCAAGTTGCAACATTTACTCTTCACCGGTGCTACTTGTATGCAAGAAGGACGGAACATGGCAAATATGCGTTGATTACCGAGCTCTCAATGGCATAACCATCAAGGACAAATACCTTAATCAAATAGTAGATGAATTGCTATGAAAGGGAGCACAAATATTCACAAAGCTGGACCTTTGATCCGGGTATCATCAAATACGAGTGTGCGAAGAAGACAATACCGAAAACCACCTTTTGAAAACACAACAACCACTACGAATTTTTGCTTTCTTCAACAGAAGGTGGAATATCTTGGGCATATCATATCAGAGGAAGGTGTGGTAGTGGACCCCTTCAAAATTGGAGCAATGCAAAACTGGCCGATCCCGAGAAACATAAAATTGCTACATGGCTTTCTGGGTTTAACAGGATACTACCGTAAGTTCGTGAAAAACTATGGAAAGATCAGTGCACCACTTACTTCCTTACTGAAAAATGATGTCTTCCAATGGTTAGACAGAGCCTCTGCTGCCTTCAATAAACTTAAGGCAGCCATGACGACGACGCCGGTGCTAACACTATCAGATTTCAACCGACCCTTCATTATTGAGGCTGACGCATCTGGAGTCGGAATTGGAGCCATTCTTGTCACGCCCCTCAAAATATCGATAATATTAAAATAATTTCAACAAATCAATCCAGGATCCAAACTAACATTTGAGGTCACTAAGAAAACATTCAGATCAAAATTTCACCTCTATAATATAAAAATTTATAAACCCTGTGCAGTTCATAAACATATAACACATCGCTCGATGATTCATAAAATCTGAACCCAACACACCAAAATAATAACCACAACATAAATTCACAAGTGTTGGAGTTTGTACAATCATAAAACCAACGTTTACCGTAAGTTCGTATCGTTACACGAATTAAACTTAACATTCCAGAATCTTAAACATGAGAGGTCCTTTAAACTTATACAAAATCCACAAGTTTAGATTCATCGTCAACATTTCATTAGATGCAGCGTGTGCTTATGAACAAAAACATATATAGTAATAAAGATCTGCCCAAAATCTTGTAGCTTTCCACTGCCTCAGCCCAATGTTAACATTTAAGCAAGCAACACGCTATCCTAGAAAATTTATACAACAACGGGGTGAGTATATAAAGCTCAGCAAGTGACTAACATATCCATGTCAAAAGAGGATAATTTCCAAAGAGATAAAGTTTCAAAATGCAAGGCATAATATAAAAATTCATAGACGTAATATCATTAGGTGCAGAATCACAATTGTCATTTCAATCAAACATATTTGGTTCGTAACAGATGGAGCATAGAGTAATTGGAGCATATCAACAACGAATGAAATGTTTCGGAGCATATCAATAACAAATGAAACATTTCGGAACTTATTAATGGCGTTTGAAATGTTCCGGAGCATATCAACGGCGTATAGAACATTTCGAAGCATATCAACAATGAATGAAACATTTCGGAGCTTATCAATGGCGTATGAAATGTTCCGGAGCATATCAACGGCGTATGGAACATTTCAAAGCATAATAATGATGAATGAAACATTTCGGAGCTTATCGATGGCGTATGAAATGTTCTGGAGCATATCAACGGTGTATGGAACATTTCGAAGCATAACAACGATGAATGAAACATTTCGAAGCATATCAATAACAAATGAAATTTTTCGGAGCTTATCAGTGGCGTATGGAACATTTCAGAGCATATCAATAACAAATACCAAATAGAAGCTTAAACGTCGTCTTTGACGTTGCATTCATATCATTCTTATCCAAAGCATGTACAGAAACACATAACTAAAGCTCTATATATCATATCAAACATACAGAAGGTGTAGTGGGACCACAAACAGAATGTTATTCATCCATTTCTGAATAACCACCAGACAGAAGTCTCCCACGTCTGGGAGCTCCATCCACCCACGTCTAAGTGAAGTCAGAGGGGGCCGGTAGAGAATCGCAGGCTCTATACATAACTCCCTTTAGCATTTCTGGCAAAGGTTCACATTATCCCATAACACCAGAGTGCAAAAGGTAGTATGAACAATAAATAGCATATATCGGAAGCACACGCGGAACAACAAAATGTACATGTTCCTTTACGAGTCAATACGATGCAAGCAACAATCTCTCACAAATGTATTCAGATTTGGAATGAAATGAAAGCAAGAGTATACACGGATTCTAAGCAATCATATATAGCTCACTTCAAATAAGAATGTTAGATGAATTTAATATCCAAAGGAATGAAACTAGAATAGGCACATATCAAAAGCAAATGCAGAACAATGGGATATACATGTGCCTATATGTGTCAATGCGATATAGCTTAAAAGTTACACAAAATGTTTCAAGAATGTAAATAATTTACAGACAAGATCAAATCAGAATTCAAGCTCCAACATAAGCCTCAATTGAGTGAAGGGGACTGAATGGAATCTATTTCCTAACAAATTAAACAGAATACGCGAAATCGACCAAAGCTCGATTTATGACGGAATTCAAGAGGCACATTGAACAAATACTTTAGATTATCAATTATGCTCCAATACCCATAGGAAAGCTACTGTTGAAAGATATATCAATCTATTTTCTGATGAAATAAGTTTCATACGAATCAAGGTTTCCAGCAAGGAGTTACCATTGATTTAGTGAACGAAGGGCAAAAACTAAATCATTGTTTTGCAGAATTCATAGGGTCAGATTCAACAGATAATAGGGTAGGCATTTGAATTCCAAATTTTTCAGCCAATATGTCAAAACAAAGGTCTGTAAGTCTAGTTTCGAACGATGTGAGTTTGGTACAAATCAGAATTTCCAACAGGGACTTATATGTATTTTAGTATCGAAAGGTTAGAAATTTTGATCCCTGTTCTGCAGCATCTTTAGGCTCATTTGAAACAGACGTTTGGGTAAGTATTTGGTGTCCAAAATCTTCAATATCAGTGTCAAAAGAAAGATATAAGAGTCTAATTTTAAAAGAGCTAGGTCCTGCATGAATCCACATTTGGTAGTAAAAATTATAGCTGAAACAGTGTATAGGGGTCAGTTTACCGAAAAAATTTCATATCCTTGGTGTTTTGTCCAAAGAGAGAAATATCAGGTTCTAAGCATAAATCATTCAGAATCAATATAGGAAAAGAGACTAATACTTCTATAGGATGGGGTTAGAACACTTGTCTTTAAGAATTATGACACCAATTGAGAAGGTTTGAGTAAGAACCCTCAAAGCCCCAATTTTTTCTTCTTCTTCCCCCTTTTTTTTCCTCTTCTTCTTTCTTTCTTTCTCTGTTCTTCCACCTAGCTACCTTCTCTGGTTCCTTAAAAATGAAGGCAGAGAGGCTTAAATGGTGGTATTTATAATTTTGTGTATTTTGCAGTTTAGTCCTTGTATGCTTATATTTATGATTCGGTCCTCTGGGTTTACATATAGGTCCTCATATTTTTTTTTGAACAAATACTCCAAATCTTATGAATAAGTTCCGAAATTCATTCTTTGACTCTTTTATCAAATTTAAAATAGATACTTATATTACAACTAGAAACATATACGAAAATTTAGAAATGAGGGATGTTACACTCTCCCCCCCTTAAAAGAAAAAATTAGTCGTCTAAATTTATCATATCTCTAGCACTTAGGATGCATGGTGTACTTTGAAGTATGACTTTTTTTTAGGATTTGATTCTTGATATATGGTTCATTTGGTACACATACTCTCTCCCCAAATCTCAATAGGCCATCCTTTGAAACTTGAAATTTTGGCTTCAATTCCTTTTCTACTTCATTCCTCAAGTAGATTAAATGTGGATCTCGTAATTGTCCTTCCTTAATTTGTTGAATAAGATCATATTGCACTTGAATGGAGGCCATCAATATCATCGAGTCTTGCTCTTTCCTCAAAGCTTTCAAATCAAAATTTTCTTCTAATAACTTTCATTGCTTCATGACCAGACTAGCCATAAAACATATAGATTTTCTACTAAGTGCATGAGCTACAACATTGGCTTTGCTCGGGTGATAACGGATGGCATAATCATAATCCTTCAGAAGTTCTATCCATCTTCGCTGCCTCATGTTTAACTCTTTCTAAGTGAAAATATATTTTAAACTCTTGTGATCAGTAAAGATTTCAAATTGTCGACCATACAAATAATGTCTCCAAATCTTTAGAGCAAAAATAATTGCTGTCAATTCCAAATTACGAGTTAGATAATTCAATTCATAACCTTTTAGTTTCTTAGAAGCAATAACCAATCACTCTCCCTTCCTGCATCAAAACACATCCAAGGCCCATTCTTGAAGCATCAGTATAAACTACAAATCCCTCACTACCACTTGGAATAGTGAGGATAGGAGCACTAATCAATCTTCTTTTTAACTCTTGAAAACTTTGCTTACAATCATCACCCCATACAAATTTCATATTCTTTTTAGTGAGTTTGGTGAGAGGTTGAGCGATTCAAGAAAATCCCTACACAAATCTTCTGTAATAACTTGCCATGCCTAAGAAGCTTCTAATTTCGGTTACATTTGTTGGTACTTCCCATTCAACTATAGCTTCTATTTTCTTTGGATCAATAGATATAACCTTCCCTAAAATCACATGGCCTATGAAAGCAACTTCATTCAACCAAAATTTACATTTGCTAAACTTTACATACAACTTCTTTTCTCTTAGTATGGACAATACATTTCTCAAGTATTCCTCATGCTCCTAATTACTCATTGAATACACTAATATGTCGTCAATAAATACAATTACATAGCCATCCAAGAGTAGTTGAAATATCATATTCATAAAAGCTACAGGGGCATTAGTCAAACCAAAAGGCATCACCAAGAATTCATAGTGACCATATCGAGTTCTGAAAGCTATTTTTAGAATATCCTCCTCCTTGATCTTCAAGTGATAGTAACCTGACCTCAGGTCAATCTTAGAGAATACTTGTGCACCCTGTAGTTGATTAAACAAATCATCAATTATGGGTATGGGATACTTGTTTTTGATGGTCACCTGATTCAACTATCTATAATCAATACAAAGCCTCAATGTTCCATTCTTCTTCTTCACTAATAGTATCGGAGCACCCCATGGAGATATGTTGGGTCATATGAAACCCTTATCTAATAATTCTTGTAGTTGCTTCTTTAATTCCTCTAGCTTGAGTGGTGCCATTATGTAGGGAGGCTTAGATATTGGGGTTGTACTAGGGACCAGATCAATAGCAAATTCACCCTCTCTATCTAGAGTTAAACCGGGCAAGTCATTTGGGAATACATCAGGGAACTCTTTGACCACTAAAATTTCATCTAGATGGGTTTCCTGATTTGAATGCTCCTTTATACACACCATATAACAAAAATAACCCTTCTGCATAAGGCGATAAACTTGAAGTGCTGATATCAAGCAAGGAGGCAAATCATGCCTAATGCCCTCAAAGTAAAATATAGGCTGATCTGGTATGTAGAACGTAATTATTATTTTTTTGTCACAACAATACTAGCGTCATGAGAAGATAACCAATCCATGCCAAGTATAATATCAAACTCCAAATCATTAGGAGAACTAAATCAGCAAAAAGTTCAAGTTCTCCAATAAAATTAGACAAGAGGACCAGATTCAAGTTCGTTATCAAAGAATCTCCAATGATTGTATTTTACATATACCACATAATGTAGTGGTCTAGGTTGAATGCCCAAATGATAAGCAAAATATTACGAATCAAATCGTAGATAGGACCCATGGTCAAACAAATATTTGCATTCTTTCATAAACATGAATAATACTTTCGATCACTAATTCAGAAGTTTTAGAATCATATTCAGTGATAGCATACACTCTGATATGGGCTGATGGTTTAAGAGGCAGTGACTTTTTCTTATTATTCAAAGGGCAGTCTTTTATTTTATGATCCAATTTTCCACAAGCAAAATAGGCTCTAGTCACCTCAAAACACAAACTTGTTTCATAATTTAACTTGCAATTCACACATGATTGAGTCTTTTGTGATGACTTCCCATTTCAAATCCAAATGTCTTGACCCTCTTGATATTACTTGCTGATTCATTTTTAATTATATTTTTATTGGTAAACTTGTCCTTATCATTCTTGCCACTGATCTCCAAAAAAATTTGTCATTATTGCCATTAATAATCAACCTCCACTGCCAATATAAGGTAGCAAAAGAAATCTTTTGATCATCGGAACAATTTTGAACATCAAATATCTTATCTATTCGCATCATCCATTTTTTCGGTCACCAATAGATTAGGTGCACCATGCTTCTGCTGCGCCACTCTGATTCAATATCCCCCTTTCATCTCACTTAATTAATCAAAACCAGATGAATTAGGAGGACTAAATGTCCTCGTCATCCTAGATTCCTAAAATGCATCAAAGAAAATTTTCACCAATCACTATAGTTCATTAGACCTCAATATATTTTGCACGTCAACATATCAAAATATTTTAGTGATCCTCAAACTATGCTCTGATACCACCTCTGTCATGCCCCTCAAAATATCGATAATATTAAAACAATTTCAACAAATCAATCCAGGATCCAAACTAACATTTGAGGTCACTAAGAAAACATTCAGATCAAAATTTCACCTCTATAATATAAAAATTTATAAACACTGTACAGTTCATAAACATACAACACATCGCTCGATGATTCGTAAAATCCGAACCCAACTCACCAAAATAATAACCAAAACATAAATTCACAAGTGTTGGAGTTTGTACAATCATAAAACCAACATTTACCGTAAGTTCGTATCGTTACACGAATTAAACTTAACATTCCAAAATCTTAAACATGAGAGGTCCTTTAAACTTATACAAAATCCACAAGTTTAGATTCATTGTAAACATTTCATTAGATGCAGCGTGTGCTTATACAACAAAAACATATATACTAATAAATATCTGCCCTAAATCTTTTAGCTTTCCACTGCCTCAGCCCAATGTTAACATTTAAGCAAGAAACATGCCATCCCGGAAAATTTATAAAACAACGGGGTGAGCATATAAAGCTAAGCAAGTGACTAACATATCCATGTGAAAAGAGGACAATTTCCAAAGAGATAAAGTTTTAAAATGCAAGGCAGAATATAAGAATTCATAGACGTAATATCATTAGGTGCAGAATCACAATTGTCATTTCAATCAAACATATTTGGTTCATAACAGATGGAGCACAGAGTAATTGGAGCATATCAACAACGAATGAAACGTTTCGAAGCATATCAATAACAAATGAAACATTTCGGAACTTATCAATGGCGTATGAATTGTTCCGGAGTATTACAACGGCGTATGGAACATTTCGAAGCATATCAACAATGAATGAAACATTTCGGAGCTTATCAATGGCGTATGAAATGTTCCGAAGCATATCAACGGCGTATGGAACATTTCGAAGCATAACAACGATGAAGGAAACATTTCGGAGCTTATCAATGGCGTATGAAATGTTCCGGAGCATATCAACGGCGTATGGAACATTTTGAAGCATAACAGCGATGAATGAAACATTTCGGAGCATATCAATAACAAATGAAAATTTTTGAAGCTTATTAGTGGCGTATGAAATGTTCCGGAGCATATCAATGGCGTATGGAACATTTCGGAGCATATCAAACGTCATCTTTGACGTTGCATTCATATCATACTTATCCAAAGCATGTATAGAAACACATAACCAAAGCTCTGGATGTCGTATCAAACATACAGAAGGTGTAGTGGGACCACAAACAGAATGTGATTCATCTATTTCTGAATGACCACCAGACAGAAGTCTCCCACGTTTGGGAGCTCCATCCACCCACGTCTACGTGAAGTTAGAGGGGGCCGGCAGAGAATCGCAGGCTCTATACATAAATCCCTTTAGCATTTCTGGCAAAGGTTCACATTATCCCATAACACCATAGTGCAAAAGGTAGTATGAACAATAAATAGCATATATCGGAAGCACACGCGGAATAACAAAATGTACATGTTCCTTTACGAGTCAATACGATGCAAGCAACAATCTCTCACAAATGTATTCAGATTTGGAATGAAATGAAAACAAGCTACTGTTGAAAGATATATCAATCTATTTTCTGATGAAATAAGTTTCATACGAATCAAGGTTTCCAGCAAGGAGTTACCATTGATTTAGTGACCGAAGGGCAAAAACTAAATCATTATTTTGCAGAATTCATAGGGTCGGATTCAACAGATAATAGGGTAGGCATTTGAAGTCGAAATTTTTCAATCAATTTTTCAAAAGAAATATCTACAAGTCTAGTTTCTAACGAAGTTAGTTTGTTACAAATCAGAGTTTCTAACAGGGACTTATAGGTATTTTAGTATCGAAAGGTCAGAAATTTTGATACCTGTTCTACATCATCTATAGGCTCATTTAAAACAGACGTTTGGATAAGTATTCGGTGTCCAAAATCTACAAAATCAGTGTCTAAAGAAAGATATAAGAGTCTAATTTCAAACTAGCTAGGTCCTGCCTGAATCCACATTTGGTGGTAAAAATTATAGCTGAAAAAGTGTATAGGGGTCAGTTTACCGAAAACATTTTAGATCCTTGGGTTTTTGTCCAAAGAGAGAAATATCAGGTTCTAAGCATAATTCATTCAGAATCAATATAGGAACAAAGACTAATACTTCTATAGGATGGGGTTAGAATACTTGCCTTTAAGAATTATGACCCCAATTGAGAAGATTTGAGTAAGAACCCTCAAAGCACCAATTTTTTCTTCTTCTTCTTCCCCCTTTTTTTTCCTCTTCTTCTTTCTTTCTTTCTTTGTTCATCCATGTAGCTGCCTTCTCTGGTTCCTTAAGAACGAAGGCAGAGAGGCTTAAATGGTGGGATTTGTAATTTTATACACTTTACAGTTTAGTCCTTATATGCTTATATTTACGATTAGGTCCTCAGGGTTTACATATAGGTCCTCATTTTTTTTTTGAACAAATCCTCCAAATCTTATGAATAAGTTCTCAAATTCATACTTTGGCTCTTTTATCAAATTTAAAATAGATACTTATATTACAACTAGAAACTTATACGAAAATTAAAAAATGAGGGATGTTACAATTCTTATGCAAGATGTCGACCACTTGCATTCACTAGCAAGGCTTTATCTCTCTCCCATCAAAATAAGTCAACATATGATAAGGAGATGCTCGCCATTGTGCGCGTAGCGACGAGGTGGATACCCTACTTGATTGGTCGACGATTTCAAATTAAAACCGACCATAAAAGCTTCAAGTACTTTTTGGAGCAAAAGATATCATCCCCTGAGCAGAAAAAATGGGTAACAAAACTGCTTGGATTTTATTATGAAATAACTTACAAAAAGGGGAAAGAGAATGTTCTTGTAGATGCGCTTTCGCAGCTAGCCGAGCAAGCTGATGTTTCGGCCATTTCACTTCCGACCAGCGACTTCCTTGAGGATATTAAGATGGAATGACAAGAAGATTCAGAGACTGGTAAGATTATAAAAAACTTGGAGGAAGCACTAAACCCCATGGCTCATTACAATTGGTACTCAAAAGAATTACACTATAAAGGACGTATTGTGCTTATGATAAATTCTACTTGCATCTTCACGAGTAAATTTTAGACAAAGTTATTCCATATGCAGGGTACTAAAGTGAAAAGGAGTACGGCATATCACCCACAAACCGACGGCCAGACGGAAGTTGTAAAAACGTGCTTAGAGACAGCCCAAAGCCACCGACCAAATATGACTACCCAAGGAGAACTTCAGATTCAGCCAAGTGCCATTATTGATCGACAGATTCTGACTCGACGATGACGATCCACTACTGAATTGCTAATACAGTGGGCAAACCTACTAACAAAAGATGCCACTTGGGAGAAGTATGAGGACTTGAAGATCAAATTTCCAAAATTCATGAATCAGCCTCGAGGACAAGGCTGATTTGAAGAGGGCGGGTCTACTAGGACTCTAGCTAGGAGAGTCCTAATTGAGAGAGATATTCATGTAAAACCTACCTAAGCCGACCCCTATTAAAGAGGTGAAGAGGCCGGCTAGGGTTATGAGGTTGTTTCTTAGAGAAGAATTAGAAGTTATAATGGAATAGGAGTCTTGAGTAGGAGTCCTATTGGGAGTTGGTTAGAAGTAGGAGTCTTGAGTAGGAGTACTATTAGGAGTTGGTTAGAAGTAGGAGTCTTGAGTAAGAGTCCTATTAGGAGTTAGGGTTTAGAAGCCCTATAAATAGTCATATATTCCACCTCTTTTTATAAGCAATAAATGAATCTTTTCTACAGCTTTTGAGCAGCAACTTGGAGGGAGGAACCCCATAGAGTTCCAAGGAGGCCGATCCCCTAAAAAGATCAACCCCAAGTTTAGAATCTGCAAGGGTTCTAACATATTGATCGACATATCATGATTAGATGACGATGACTCACTACTGAAGTGTTAATGCAGTGGGTGAACCTACCAGTTGAAGATGCCACTTGGGATAACTATGACGACTTGAAGATCAAATTCTCAGAATTCATGGAGTGTCAGCCTCGACGATAAGGCTGATTTGAAGAGGGTGGGTCTGTTAGGACTCTAGCCAAGAGTATCCTAATTGAGTTTCACTGAATGGGGCATTAATATAAAACCAACCTAGCCGACCCCTATTAAAGAGGTGAAGTGGCCATCTTAGGTTAGGATTAGTTTGGAGGTTGCTTCTTATAGAAACATTATAAGTTGGTTAGAAGTAGGAGTCTTGAGTAGGAATCCTATTAGGAGTCGGTTAGAAGTAGGAGTCTTGAGTATGAGTCTGTTAGGATCCTTTTATTTTTCCTTTTATTTTCTGTGCTTTTCTTTTATTTTTTGCATATTTATTAAGTTTGTTTAGTTTAGCTAAAATCGGAACTCTATAAATAGGGATGTAACTGCTTCTTTTCGACCATATATGAAAAATACTATTCTGTCTTTTTGACAAACCCTAGGAGGCCGATCCCCTCGAAGCGATTAAGGAGGCCGATCCCCTTGAAGTGATCATCCCCTTTCTCTTCTTCTTTTTTATGATAAGACTTTAGGGTCTTATCATTTGGTATCAGTGCGATGATAAGACTTTAGGGTCTTATCATTTGGTATCAGAGCACACTTGCTCTGCCCTTGTTTTTAGCCATGCCACAACCGCGTGGGGTCCCTTGCTGCTGTCGGTTGTCTCCACCGTCGCTGCTACTGCCAGCTACTATGTAGATGCCCTTTACTATACATCAGAAATAAGAACTGGGGATTACCGACTTACAATCGTATGCAATGGCTATCGATAACTCAGTGAAGGCACAAATGGAAGAGTTGGAAACCAGAATTGAAAATCGGTTATAAGAAACTCTTCATGATTTCAAAAAGAGCTTGTTGGAGCACTTTAGCGGGTTTCAACAAGATGGGTGCTCAAGTTCCATGCTGAACAGATCGAGAGATATAGGAAAAGGGCCCTAGGATGATGACACACACTACCCATGTATCAGTGTAGAATTTCCACTATGGGAAGATGGGGATCCGACCAGTTGGATCTCTAGGGTGGAAATTTTTTTTCGTTTTTATAGAACCCCAAAAGAATCGAAGGTAGAAGTGGCCTCAATCCAGCTCGATGGAGATGCAATCCAGTGGTATGATTGGTACGATACTTGCCATGAAATTCCTTCGTGGGAGCAGTTTAAAAGTGGACTTCTTGTTCGCTTTGGCCTATCCGAATATGAGAATGTTGATGGCCAACTCGCCAAGATTGGTCAGAACAATAACTTCTGGGTACATTTATTGAAGGGCTTATTCCCGAGATCCGGTGTGAGGTTAAGGCTCATCAACCCTGTACTATGATGGCTGCGATTTCATTTGCATGCCTACATGAAGAAAAAATCAGTGTGGAATATCGTCGAAACAGAGGTGCCAATAAACAGGTGATTAGCAGGCAACCTACCTTATCTACTCCTAGTCAAAACCACAACACTAGCAGACTAACCCGAGAGGAACTCAAAGAAAGGTTAGCAAAGGGTTTGTGCTAGCATTGCGATGAAAAGTGGAGTAAGGAGCATTGATGCAAACAAGGAAGACTTTTGATGATTGAACCAATCGAGGATGAACCAAAAGTAGAAGTATCGAATTTCGATCATGAAGAAGTGGAAACTAATGATGATGTTGAAGCCATATATAGTGCATGCATTGGCCGGCTACTCTAATCCACAAACTATGAAAATTGGGGGAACTCTGAAACACCAATCTGTCACTGTTTTGATTGATACGGGTAGCACTAATATTTTTATGGATAGAAAAGTTACAGCCTGATTAGCTTACCACATCGAATGTTGTGACAAATTTGAAGTCAAGGTCGCCGATGGACGAATTTTAACCTGTGACAGCAAGTGCTCAAAGATAAAACTAATTTTGCAAGGTCAAGAATTATTAGAGAGTGGAATAAAGCATGTTTGGTATAACAATTATGGGACCTTTTGCAAAACAAATGTTCCTTATGGTCACAATGGGCTTCTGCTAGGTATCTTTCGAAGGAATCGATTTGGGAAATTTAAACAAGAACATACCACTCTACAGCTTGGAAAGGAATTTTAAAGGTAAGGAATTGGATAATCAAACACATTTCTTATGCAATCTCTACTGTAACTAATACTAATATGTGGTACGATCCTTGGGTAAATGGGAAAAGTATATTTCAATTATATGGTGATAGAATACGAAAAGATCTTGGGGCTCCCAAAGATTGGAAGGTTTCCGAGTTCATTGCTAATGGTACCTGGTGTCTCCCTACTCCTATTTCTCCTGAAATGTTATCACTTTGGCCGACTATCACAGCTATTCCAATCAGGAACAACCCTTCATATGTACTTATTTGGCTTCATGACAATGGTAAATTTAGTGCCACATCCGCATGGAATCAAATTAGGCAAAGAAATAATAAGTGGCTCCCAAGCAGTTGGACATGGGATCGATTGGGATCACAAAGACATTCCTTATGTACATGGCAGGCCCTTCTGAATAAACTACCTACAATAGATAATATTAAGAGAAGAGGTATCTATCATGTTAACCGATGCTCCCTTTGTTTGCAACAAGAAGAAACTATTGACCACCTCTATTTTGCTTGTGAATATACTAAATGGATATGGAAGGAGATTCTCCAGCGATTTGAACTCAATAGGCTGCCGCAACCTAACTTGCATCAAGAATTAAGTGACCTCATACAAAGTTTCTCAAGAAAAGGACCTCTTACACAATTGGCAAAGGTTACTTTCAGATGTGCTATTTTGTGGATGTGGAAGGAGAGATGTAGCAGAATCTTTGAATGTCAACACACAAACAATGCTCAGCTCTTGACAGAGATTATTAGAGACTCAAGATCATGCATGGAGCATAATCTCAAAATGGAGCACTTTACACGAAGAGAAAGAGATATTTTTGTCAAATTCAATTTTACTATTAGCTAAAGATCTTGGCAACGATGTTAAATGCTGTAACCAATGTTAGTCTTGGCACATCTTAACATGCTCGTTACAGTTAGGAGTTAAAGTCTACAATATGTGTAGTCATAACTACCACATGTGTACTCAATGAGTTACCTGACTTTGTCTATGACTTGTATAGACAAAGCTATTTGTAGAAACGTTACACATAATCAATTTACTTTTACTTACAAAAAAAAAAAGAATTATTTGTGGATTTCTTTTTATTACCCTTAGAAGACTATGAAGTGGTGTTCGGAATTGAATGGCTATCAACCCTAGGTGATGTCTCCTGGAATTATTCTAAACTGATTATGAATTTCTTTATTAATGGAAGGCAGGTGACTCTCAAAGGAAGATGTGGAGGTAAGGTTATAACTATCACTAGCCATCGGATGGAGCAGGTCGTTCGGAAGACACACACTAGATTTTTGGTTCAATTGCAAAACATTGAAAAGGAAATGACAGTGAACATTCCCGCTGGAAATATTGAATCATTACTAATAGAGTTTGCGGATATATTTACAGAGCCACACGGACTTCCACCTCTTAGATGTCATGATCGTCGGATCCCACTATTACCCGAGAAGGCACCAATCAATGTCCGACCCTATAGATATCCATATTTTCAAAAGGCAGAGATAGAGAGGATTGTCACAGAGATGCTCAAAACGGGAGTTATATGAGCTAGTGTTAGCCCATATTCTTCTCTAGTCTTACTAGTCAGAAAGAAGGATGGCTCATGGCGGATGTGTATCGACTATCGAGCACTTAACAACATTACAGTGAAAGATAAATATCCTATTCCAGTAGTGGATAAACTGTTGGACGAATCGGGAGGAGCTCAGGTCTTCACTAAATTGGACCTACGATCGGGCTATCATCAAATCAGAGTACATGAAAGGGATGTTCAGAAAACTACCTTCAGGACACATAATGGCCATTATGAGTTTCTAGTAATGCCTTTTGGGTTAACTAATGCGCCCTCTACCTTCTAGAGTTTAATGAATGATATATTTCGGGCTCATCTCCATAAGTTTGTTTTGGTTTTCGTTGATGATATTTTAATATACAGTCATTCCCTAGAAAGTCATTTATTACATTTACGAATTATCTTTAATATTCTTCGTGAGAATAGTCGTTTTGTTAAGAAATACAAGTGCAATTTTGGGCAACCTGAGGTTGAGTACCTCGGCCATATCATATCTCAAATGGGTGTTGCAGTTGATCCTTCAAAAATCCAAGTGATGACAGATTGGCCAATTCCAAAGTCAATCAAAGCTTTAAGGGGTTCTTTGGACTAACAGGCTATTATCGAAAGTTTGTGAAGAATTATGGTAAAATTAGTGCCCCCTTGACGTCATTTCTAAAGAAAAAAGCATTCAGATGGTCAGAAGAGGCAACTCAAGCATTTCAATTCTTGAAAACTGCAATGACTACTACACCCGTGCTAGCTTTACCTGATTTTGATAAGATGTTTGTGATTGAATCTGATTCTTTTGGAGCTGGAATAGGGGATGTATTAATGCAGGAAGGTCGGCCTATCACTTATACAAGTAAGGCTCTTTCCCCTTCCCATTCGAGTTTATCTATTTATGACAAAGAGATGCTAGCTATAATACATGCAGTCACAAAATGGAGACCCTACCTAATTGGTCGACGGTTTCAAATACGCACTGATTACAAAAGCCTCAAATATTTTCTAGAGGAAAAGATTTCTTTTTCAAAGCAACAGAAATGGGTCACAAAGCTACTGGGATTCGATTATGAGATCATTTATAAAAAGGGGATTGAGAATTTAGTAGCAGATGCCCTCTCACGCCTTCCAAAACAAGTTGAACTAGTAGCTATTTCTATTCCTATTTGTGAGACTTTGGAAGTTATCAGAAGGGAATGGACAAATAATCCAGAGATCCAAAACATTATTAAAAAATTAGAAGAAGCCCCAGGTTCTGTCTCAAATTATAGTTGGGATTCGGTGCACTTACGCTATAAAGGTCGAATAGTGGTTGCCCCACATTCTTCTTGCTAGGCAATAATTCTAAAGGAGTTCCATTCATCACCAATTGCTAGTCACTCGGGATTTCTCCCCACTTATAAGCGAGTTTGACAACTTTTTTATTGGAAATGTATGAAAAATATTATTAAGAAATTTGTTACTGAATGTGATGTTTGCCAACGTCACAAAAGTGAGACGGTAGCCACCCTAGGCATACTATAGCCCCTCCATATTCCTGATGCTACTTGGACCGACATATCTATGGATTTCATTGACTGTCTCCCATCATCTCAAGGAAAGAGTACTACACTTGTAGTCGTGGATACACTTATAAAATATGCTCATTTTTATGCTTTACGACATCCTTATACTACTACAAGTGTTGCTCGTATTTTTGTAGAAAACATAGCTAAATTGCATGGGAGTCCCCGTTCCATTATTAGTGACAGAGACAATATATTTACTAGCTCCTTCTTGACAGAACTTTTTCGTTTATAAGGTACTCAACTGAATATGAGCATTGCTTATCATCTGCAAATAGATGGGCAAACTGAACTGGTAAACAGGTTCCTAGAAAATTACCTCTGATGCTTTACTAGCGACAAGCCGAAGGAATGGGTCAAATGGCTTCCTTAGGCAGAGTGGTGGTATAATACCTCTTACCATTCTTTTATTAAAATGACTCTATTTGAAGCAGTTTATTGCAAACCCCCACCTACAATTACAAAGTATGTACCCGGTTCTTCTAAAGTTGATCAAATGGACAAGGAATTGATGGATAGAAATAAGATTATTCAGCTTTTAAAGGATAACCTCACAACCGCATAAGCAAGAATGAAACAACAAGTTGATAAATTGCGAAGTGAATGAGAATTTACTATGGGTGATTGGGTTTTCCTTCGTCTGCAACCCTACAAGCTGTTGAATCTTGTATTTTGATGATGAAACTACTTGATATATGTTTATGATTTAATCTACGTTTTGAGTGACGCAGGGTGCTTCGATCATGAAGAGACAAATAAGGCAGGAACATCATGTTGTGCCGGAAGAACATGTCAGAAGATTGGACGTCGGGCCGGTGGATCGGTCGACGTATCGACAGAAGGCTTCGGGCCGTGGACTCGGGTATCGGGCCAAGAAGAGCGAGTATTGTGCTAACGATATCGGAGTTGCGGAGTCAACTGGCCGATTGGGCAATAGGCTGCAGGAAAGGACTATGTGCCAAAGAATCGGACGAAGCATCGAGGGACCAATGACATGTCGGACAACTTGGTTAATTGCTTAGGATTAATTGGCTCGATCGAAGTTTTGGTTTTGAGTGTGCAGGATTGACTACGATGAAAGTAAGACATGCAGCAGGAGTTGCGCCGGAGTTATGACAATGATCACGTTGGGAGTTCGAGAGCTCGACGGAAGTTCGGACAGTCGTCGGAGGTTCTGCGGGAACAAATCCGAGAAGTCCAGAAGATTGCCAAAGGAGCTCGTCGGAACTTGCCAAGTGGATCGTCGCAGTCCAGGAGTTTGCCGGATGTCCGCAGGAGCATCACCGAGGGTCCATCGGATGATCGACGGAAGTTCGACGGAAACTCGCCGAAAGAAGCGAGTGTCACACCGAAGCAAGCTGTAGAATATGTCTTAGGAAATAATCGTAGTTAGCACTTTGATTAAGTTAGAAAGAGGAGGTGATCCCATTAGCTTAATCCTGGGGCAATTGGGACCCTGAAGAACTCAAATTGGGTCGAATGGTTCAACCCATTCGGACCCAAGTTGTTGTGGGAGGTGCAACCGCCCAGGCAGGGAGGTAGCACCGCCCAGGCTATGTCGCCCAGCGAGACTGGGCGGTGCAACCCCCCCAGCCAAGAGGTGCAACCGCCCAGGGCTAAGTCTCCGAGCGAGACTGGGCGGTGCAACCTCCTCTATTAGGTGGTAGCACCGCCAGAGCTCAAGTTTCGAGCTCTGCTAGGCGGTGCAACCGCCTGAGCTCGGTCTTCGAGCTCTGGCAGAGAGGTGCAACCGCCCCTGACAGAGGTAGCACCGCCCAGAGGCTCAGTCTTCGAGCTCTACCAGGCGGTGCAACCGCCCTAGTTAGGAGGTGCAACCGCCTGATCCCGGAATTCCGGGATTTGATAGTTTTGAGCTCCAAATTTGAACTAGGTTGGGGCCTATAAATACCCCACCCATTCAGCATTGAAAGCACAACACATACACTCGAAATCTTGCTGTCTTTCTGTGTTTCTTATAGCTCAAAACTACTAGTTCTCCTCCTTCTATTCTTTAAGTTTGAATTGTAAAGAGAGGAGAGAAAACTTCTGTAAGGGTTGTCTCCTAAGCCCGTAAAAAGGAGTGAATCTGTAAGAGGGTGGTTGGCCTTCGCCTATTGAAGGAAGGCTTCTAGTTGACGTCGGTGGAGGAAGCCAAAAGTGGAGTAGGTCAAGATTGACCGAACCACTCTAAATCTCGGTTTGCATTTCCTTTGAGTATTTTACCTTCACTGCAAACTTCTTAATAGCTTACTGCCCTCTGCAATTTTACGAACGAGTTTCAAGTTTTAGACGAAAATCTGCATTTAGACGTAAAACTGCATTTAGACGTAAATCGACTGTCCTCGTACAATCATCAGATTTCAGTTTACGTTTACGTCTTGATTTCAACTGCATACTGCCTTCTGCGATTTTACAAACGAGTTTCAAAGTTCAGACGTAAACCTGCGTTTAGACGTAAATCTACGTTTAGACGTAAATATGTTTTTTGCAGATTACTTTTTGAGCTATACAATAGTAGCACACTGTCTTTATACTTATGCGTAAACTGCACTTAATCATAAGTAATCTTAGAATCGGCTTTTGCATCAAAATAGTTTTTATCGAACGAACGTAGCTTTCGTTGTTGATCGCTGAAAGATTTCCGCTGCACTAATTCACCCCCCCCCTCTTAGTGCTCTCGATCCTAACAATTGCTATCAGAGCGGGGTATTTCTCATTTCGGATTTACACCCGAGAGAAATGGCTCTTCAAGAGGGCTTTTCGATCTTTCGTCCACCGTTCTTTAACGGATTGGACTACACTTATTGGAAAACTCGAATGAGAGTTTTCTTGATTTCTCTAAATCTGGATTTATGGAATATCGTTGAAAACGGTTTTCAACTTCCCTCTAAACCGATGAACGAATGGTCGGATTTAGAGAAGAAGTATTTTTCTTTAAATGCAAAGGCTATGAATACCTTATTTTGCACTTTGGACAAAAATGAATTTAATCGGGTTTCGTTGTGCGAAACGGCTTTCGATATTTGGCGCACTCTTGAAATCATGCACGAGGGAACTAGTAGAGTCAAAGACTCGAAAGTTAATGTTTTACTACATGATTTCGAGCTTTTTCATATGAAACCAAGCGAAACCGTTGTTGATATATACACCTGTTATACGGATGTCGTCAATGGTTTATAATCACTTGGTAAAAGCTTTTCGGATTTTGAACTCGTTAACAAAGTTTTGCGCTCACTTTCTAAAACTTTGGATTCAAAAGTAACTGCTATTCAAGAATCAAAAAACTTGAACCAATTTCCACTTAAAGAACTAATTGGTTCATTGATCACATATGAAATGACGTGCAATGCATGTGAAGAACTTGAGAACCACCTTCCAAAGAACAGGAAGGATTTGAGACATAGAACATTTGAAGACCACTCGAGCATAAGCTCAAGTGATGGTGAACTTAAACCACAAATGAAACAAAAATTAAAAAGGAAAAAGAACGGAACTACTTGCTTTGAACGCAAGAAGAAGAACAAAATTTGGGATGAATCGAGCTCCTCCGAAGACGAGGAGAAAATCAACAAAGGCGAGGTGGCAAACTACGCCTTTACGCCTTTCGACGCTAAGGTAATCAAAATGCCTTTAATTTACTTTGAAATTACATAATGCTTTTCATAATGCATTTTTTCTTTTTTATTTTCTTAAAAATTGCATGTTTAATTATTTTATAATGAAAATAGAAAAAATTAGGAATCATGCTTATCATTCTAGTAATTTTGAAAATAATCATGAAAATTTCTTGTTTATAATAAATAAAAT
The DNA here is from genome assembly GCF_036884655.1 of Musa acuminata AAA Group. NCBI lineage: Eukaryota > Viridiplantae > Streptophyta > Magnoliopsida > Zingiberales > Musaceae > Musa > Musa acuminata. The sequence continues at coordinate 13,982,691 of NC_088351.1, read as the reverse complement.
GATTTTGATTAAAAATTCATTATGAAATCATGCTATATGTGGTTGAGAAGTAATAATGTGTATCATGTTGATTTCCATTGTTATTTCTCGATTTTGAGTATATGAAACCATGTTCAATTTGAAGTTATGATCAATGAGTATATATTTTTGAAATTATGGTGATTATCGATTTTCATGATAATAACAGTGGCTTTAAAAAATAAAATAAAAAATTGATGCATGTTTTCATAAATGAAAAGGCATGCTAACATGAAATCGATCACTTAAAATGAAACACTTAAAAAGGGGGAAAATATATTATCAATGAAATCATGAATCTATTTATGTTTTGTGAGCCATAAAAATTATTTTGATGACTTAAGATTGAAATGAGTTTTATCAAAATCATGATCTTGATTTATCAAATTGAATGAATTGAAAATGATCTTGATTTTTCTCTTGAATGATTGTGACTTGTATTCCTTGATATGATTTTTATGCAATTCTTTGTATTTATGAAATATTTATCTCATCACCCAATTATTTCTTTTTCAATATTCCTCAAGTGATGATATGAATGCATGAGATATTCATGAATTTATTTTGATGTATGCAAATGAGAAGCTTCGATCATGCATGGTAGGATGCAATTTGACAAATTAATACCATGATGATATTTATGATTTGGAATGATGCATATGCTTTTTATTAAGATAATGTATTATGTGTTTCATGAATGGTTAAAAAAAAATTAAATAAATAAATGTTTATATCATGTTAGATGGTTTTACATATTATGCATGATAAGCTATAGTGATGAGTGAAACAATGATTGAAATAATATGAATGATGATTTGGAATCATGCATATAATAATGAGTTAATATGTTCTGAAAATGTGTATGTTTTAATTTGAAAATATAATGATGCACAAATGAGATTGATACTAACCTTTGTCATGATTTAAAAATTGATCTAAAGGGTTTTTCCCTTCTTTTTGACAATGACAAAAGGGGAGATAGCTAGCTTGCATAATTCAAGAAGAAAGCAAAAATTGCACTTCTCAAAAGAGAAGAAATTGCTATCTTGAACATCACTAAGAAGTGCTATCTTGCAAATCTCAAGACACACAATTGCAATCATGCAAAATTTGTAATTTTGCACATCATTAAAATTTATGATGCTTTGGTGATTATGCATGTTCTAAAATGTTATAAAATTCACTAGCTTGCATGATGTAGAACTTAGCTATATTGAACATCACCAAGGAATGCTATCTTGCCTATCTCAAGAAGCAAAAGTTAACTTGCATATCTAACAAAACTTATATTTCATGAAGCAAAAGTTGCTTTCTTGAACATCTCAAAATTGCTAGCTTGAGGGCCTTAAAATGTAGAAATTTTTTGCTAGCTTGTATATGGTAAACTTGCTATCATACTACCATGATAATAAGCATGTTTTACCTTCATGATTGTAATTGAATATCTCTAGTAAAACCCTGTCCGAATGTATGAAAGTGTCAAATTTCATTTTCGGACTTTCTTGATCCTAACAATTGGATTTTCTTGATACATTATCCTCTTCCAAACTTAACAAGCATATGTCATATCTAGTTTAATTCACATCATTGATTTTTGACATATGGAATCATCTAGCAAATGCACTTATCATGTGAAAAATATTTTTCGAGAAACATATTTGATGGTTCCCTCTTATAAAAGGAAGATATTTTTACATACAAGGATTTGACTCACTTACATATCTTAATCCTTGCAAAAATGAAGTGTGCTTTAATATCTTATCGATTTGAACTTCACATATGGCATTCCTCCTTCATGTAAAAAGATAACAAATAAAAAGGAAGAAGCAATAAAAGCTATCTCCATGTCATGTTTTCCTCGAGATGTTTGCATAACTGGTATCCTATCACTCACTGTTGGAAAATGACATGAACCAACTTATGGCATCGCACTTATATTTAAAATTTGCGTATATCGTTCTCCTTGTTGTTGATGACAAAGGAGGAGAAATATATGAATTGATATGTTTGCTATCACTAATGGTTGCTATCACTGATGCTATGATTAGGCCATGCTTGCATCACCAAGAAATATATGATTGCTATCATTGCTATATGCCCTGTATCAAGATATCAAACAAAAAATTTGCATCGTACGAGCTGATATCTTACCATGTGATGCAATGCTACACTTGCTAAAATATTTGAAATGTGTACATCATGAAATGATATCAAAATCTTGCTTCACAGCTTTACATGTCGATTTCGTGCCATATGATGAAATGCTACAATTGATAAACACTTGAAATAGTTGTGTTACGATATCAAAAGCTAACACTGCAAAGGAAGCAAAAATTTGCTAGCTTGCAACTTGCATATTTCAAGAAGCAAGATTTGCCTTCTTGAATATCTCTAAACTGCTAGCTTGCAAGTTCTAAAATGTTGTAACATTGCTAGCTTGCATGTGCTATCTTGTATGCCGTAAAACTTGCATATCTAAAACTTGATAGCTTGAATGTTCTAAGCATGATGTAACATTTGCTAAATTTTCTAGCTTCAAACTTGCATGATGGTAAAAATAGATATTATGTTTTTCATGCAATGAGTTAAAACTTACATCACAAACACTTGATTGTGGTACTTCTCCTTTTTGTTGATGACAAAGGGGGAGAAGTATGTTAATGACATCACATGTTATGCATAAGTTTATGATGACATGTTGCTTGGATTTTTGAATCCAAGAGTTTCTATCAATATGGCATATTGATAGGGGGAGTTTGTTTAAACTCTGGGAGTTAAGGTTAACTCCGTTTATTATGACATGTTGCTTAGATTTTAGAATCTAAGAGTTTCTATCAATAAGGCATATTGATAGGGGGAGTTTGTTTAAACTCTGGGAGTTAAGTTTAACTCCGTCATCAAGTAGTTGTCATCATCAAAAAGGGGGAGATTGTTGAATCTCGTATTTTGATGATGAAACTACTTGATATATGTTTATGATTTAATCTGTGTTTTGAGTGACGCAGGGTGCTTCGATCAGGATGAGACAATTAAAGCAGGAACATCATGTTGTGCCGGAAGAACATGTCAGAAGATTGGACGTCGGGTCGGTGGATCGGTCGACGTATTGACAGAAGGCTTCGGGCCATGGACTCGGGCATCGGGCAAAGAAGAGCGGGTATTGTGCCAAGAATATTGGAGTTGCGGAGTCAAATGTCCGATTGGGCAATAGGCTGCAGGAAAGGACGATGCGCCGAAGAATCGGACGAAGCGTCGAGGGACCAATGACATGTCGGACAACTTGGTTAATTACTTAGGTTTAATTGTCTCGATCGAAGTTTTTGTTTTGAGTGTGTAGGATTGACTACGATGAAAGTAACACATGCAGCAGGAGTTGCGCCAGAGTCATGACAATGATCAAGTTGGGAGTTTGAGAGCTCGACGAAAGTTCGGACAGTCGTCGGAGGTTTTGCGGGAACAAATCCGAGAAGTCCGAAAGCTTGCCAAAGGAGCTCGTCGGAACTTGCCAAGTGGATCGTCGCATTCCAGGAGTTTGTCGGAAGTCCGTAGGAGCATCACCGAGGGTTCATCGGATGATCGACCGAAGTTCGCCGGAAACTCGCCGGAAGAAGCGAGTGACGCACCGAAGCAAGCTGCAGAATATGTCTTAGGAAATAATCATAGTTAGCACTTTGATTAAGTTAGAAATGGGAGATGATCCCATTAGCTTAATCCTGGGGCAATTGGGCCCCTGAAGAACTCAAATTGGGTAGAATGGTTCAACCCATTCGGACCCAGGTTGCTGTGGGAGGTGCAACTGCCCAGGTAGGGAGGTAGCACCGACCAGGCTATGTCTCCCAGCGAGACTGGGCGGTGCAACCTCCTCTGTCAAGAGGTAGCACTGCTAGAGCTCAAGTTTCCAGCTCTGCCAAGCGGTGCAACCTCTCTAGTCAAGCGGTGCAACCGCCTGAGCTCGGTCTTCGAGCTCTGGCAGAGAGGTGCAACTACCCCTGACATAGGTAGCACCGCCTAGAGGCTCAGTCTTCGAGCTCTACCAGGCGGTGCAACCGCCTTAGTCAGGAGGTGCAACCGCCTAATCCCAGAATTCCGGGATTTGATCGTTTTGAGCTCCAAATTTCAACTGGGTTGGGGCCTATAAATACCCCACCCATTCAGCACTGAAAGCACAGCACATACACTCGAAATCATGCTGTCTTTCTGTGTTTTTTAGGGCTCAAAACTGTTAGTTCTCCTCCTTCTATTCTTCAAGTTTGAATTGTAAAGAGAGGAGAGAAAACTTCTGTAAGGGTTGTCTCCTAAGCCCGTAAAAAGGAGTGAATCTGTAAGAGGGTCGTTGGCCTTCGCCTATTGAAGGAAGGCTTCTAGTTGATGTTGGTGACCTCGTCGGTGGAGGAAGCCAAAAGTGGAGTAGGTCAAGATTGACCGAACCACTCTAAATCTCGGTTTACATTTCCTTTGAGTATTTTACCTTCACTGCAAACTTCTCAATAGCTTACTGCCCTCTGCAATTTTACGAACAAGTTTCAAGTTTTAGATGAAAATCTGCATTTAGACGTAAAACTGCATTTAGACGTAAATCGACTTTCCTCGTACAATCATCAGATTTCAATTTACGTTTACGTCTTGATTTCAACTGCATACTACCTTCTGCGATTTTACAAACGTAAATCTGCGTTTAGACGTAAATCTCCGTTTAGACGTAAATCAGCTTTTTGCAGATTACTTTTTGAGCTATACAATAGCAGCACACTGTCTTTATACTTCTGCGTAAACTGCACTTAATCATAAGTAATCTTAGAATCGGCTTTTGCATCAAAATAGTTTTTATCGAACGAACGCAGCTTTCGTTGTTGATCGCTGAAAGATTTTCGCTGCACTAATTCACCCCCCCCCCTCTTAATGCTCTCGATCCTAACACAAGCAAACTTCCAAAAAGGTCCGATTGTCCATGAAGCTATCTCCTCAAATTTTTTGGCCTTATAAGGTATTAGAACGCATTGGACCAATGGCCTACCGCTTGGATTTGCCTGCTAGCTCTAAAATACATCCAGTCTTTCATATTGCATGCCTTAAAAGGAAATTGGGTAAAGATGCAATAGTGTAGTGCCATTTGCCGGACACTTCTACTATTGGGGAAGTTCAAGCTCAACCACAAATTATACTTGATTGACAAGTTGCAATATACCGCAGACATCCTGTAACTAAAGTACTAGTGCAATGGGCCAACTTACCAAAGGAAGATGCCACTTGGGAGTCCTACAGCATGCTAAAGGATAAGTTTCCAGAATTTGATGCTGCTCACCCTTAAGGACAAGGCTGAATTAAAGGAGGCGGGATTGTTAGGATCCTTTTATTTTTCCTTTTATTTTCTGCATATTTATTAATTCCGTTTAGTTTAGCTAAAGTCGGAACTCTATAGATAGGGATGTAACTGCTTCTTTTCGACCATCTATGAAAAATACTATTCTATATTTTTGACAAACCCTCAAAGGCCGATCCCCTTGAAGCGATCAAGGAGGGCCGTGTTAGGACTCTAGCTAGGAGAGTCCTAATTGAGAGGGACATTCTGTTAGGAGACTAGCTAGTAGAGTCCTAATTGAGAGGGATATTTTGTTAGGACTCTGTTAGGACTCTAGCTAGGAGAGTCCTAATTGAGAGGGACATTCTGTTAGGACTCTAGCTAGGAGAGTCCTAATTGAGAGGGACATTCATGTAGGATGTTTTTTCTTAGAGGAGAATTAGGAGTTGTAAGGGAATAGGAGTCTTGAGTAGGAGTCCTATTAGGAGTTAGGGTTTATAAGCCCTATAAATAGCCATGTATTCCTTCACTTTTGATAAGCAATAGATGAATCTTTTCTGCAGCCTTTGAGCACCATCTTGGAGGGAGGAACCCCTATAGAGTTCCAAGGAGGTCGATCCCCTAAAGAGATATACCCCAAGTTTAGAATCTGCAAGGGTTCTGTCACTTGGTATTAGAGCAGCGTTCTAAGCATCTCGCTGCCCTTCCACTACCATCCATCAACCCTCCACAATCGCTCAAAGCAATTCCCACAATTGCTTAAAAGATCGTCGCCAAATTCCACCGTCATCTCCACCACCGTAGATCATCCTTTTATCTCCCCGTGAATTGCAACAAGTTCGGGTTTCCTACCTTACTGCTGCTGCAATTTAGTTATCCCTATTCGAAAATCCAAAAAAAAAAAAATTCGTTCCTATATTGCTGCAAATTTTCATCATAAGTTGCTGAAATTTTTCGGCGATAATTCTGCTATCGCAACTTACACCAATTTTCTTGCTATTACTGCCGAATTTTTCTTGATTAAATTGGACATCCTTATTGTCATATAAACTGAGATATTGTTGTCAATTCCCTCCTCATATCTCTCAAATATTTTGTGGAGATTTAGTCGAGAAACCATTGTTTCTTCGACGATAATTCTGCTCTTACAAGACAACATAATTCTGCAGCAAACTTTCACTGATTTCTATCAAACCTATACATACCTTTAACCCGTCAACAAAAGAGATATCTTAACATCATAGATTTGGAGTCATATACTATGGCATCTGAGGAGGAAATCAATGCTAAATTTGAAGCCTTTGAGGCACGAATGAAGGATAAGATTCGGACTCTCCTTACCGAATTCAGTTTGGGCCGACCACCAAGCCCGAAGAAATCACATCGAGAGAGCTCTAACCAATCACATCATGCCTAAAGAGATGACTTCCAAGAGAGGGGAGGCTCTATGACGGACCCCAACTATTTCCGCATGAGAGTGGACTTCCCTAGATGGGAAGAAGGAGACCCAATTGGTTGGATCTCGCGCGGGGAGCGATATTTTTGGTACCATAAAACTGCGGATGCATCCAAGGTGAAAATTGCAGCTATACATCTTGAAGGGGATGCTATACAATGGTTTGATTGGTTTAAACACACTTATGGAGTCCTTTCATGGCGACAATTCAAAGAAGGACTACTGATCCGCTTCGGACCAACTTATTACGAGAACATTGACGGACAACTGGCAAAGATCCGACAAACCTCCACAATTCAGGAGTACCAAACTAGGTTTGAAAGATTATCTAATCAAACTCGTGATTGGTCTGAAAAATAACTATTGGGGACTTTTATTGAGGGCGTAAAGCCGGAGATCCGGGGAGAAGTTAAGGCGAGACAACCATACACGCTTATGGCAGCCATCTCTTTCACACGACTTCAAGAGGAGCGATTGAACCATGACGCCCAGAGGACTAGGATCACTCCACAACCTACAATACTAAAGCCCTCAGCCACCCCTACTATTAATCAAGTCCCTACACCGAAAAGGTTAACAAGAGAAGAACTTCGGGAGCGATCTACAAAGGGGTTATGTTGGCATTGCGACGAGCCGTGGAGCCGCGAGCATCGCTGTAAAAAAGGTAGACTTCTTATGATTGAACCAGTAAAAGAAGAGGTCATTGAACATCTAGAAGAGAGCCTTGAACATGAAAAAGAAGATATGGAAGAAGAGCCACTTCCAACCGACATTATGGTACATGCACTAGCGGGCTACTCAAATCCGCAAACGATAAAAGTTGGAGGCCTTCTCAAACAACAGCCGATCACTATTCTCATCGACATGGGCAGCACTAATAACTTCCTGAATAGTAAGGTTGCTGCTCGGATGACACTGCATATTGAAGGTTGCAGCAAGTTCGATATAAAGGTTGCCGACGGTAGAATCCTAAAGTGCGACCAAAGATGCCCGCAGGTGAAACTATTACTGCAAGACCAAGAAATTATCACTGATTTCCTCCTCCTACCAATCGATGACTATGAGGCAGTGCTTGGTATAGAATGGCTGACTACACTAGGTGATGTCTCTTGGAACTTTTCTAAATTAATTATGAAATTCTACTGTAAGGGCAAACAGATCATCCTACGCGGGAAGCGCGGAAGCAACGTTATGTTAGAACCCTTACAGATTCTAAACTTAGGGTTAATCTCTTTAGGGGACCGGCCTCCTTGGAACTCTATAGGGGTTCCTCCCTCCATGTTGCTGCTCAAAGGCTGCAGAAACGATTTATCTATTGCTTATCAAAAGAGGAGGAAGACATGGCTATTTATAGGGCTTCTAAACCCTAACTCCTAATAGGACTCATACTTAAGACTCTTACTTCTAACCAACTCCTAATAGGAAGGAAGAAGGCCTCATGATCATCAAGAGGAAGAAGGAAGAAATCTGCAATTATCTCTTGGTCCTGCAGCAATAGTTTCTCTTGCGGGCGCCTACGATCACACTTCAAAATCTGTCTGTCGGTAACCTTAACATCAAACCTGCAGCGATTCTCGATAGGTAATGCCATTCGGATAACAACCTTACTATTTAGGATATTATTAGTGCTGCCCGTGTCGATGAAAACAGTGATCGGTTGTTGTTTGAGAAGGCCTCCAACTTTCATCGTTTGCGGGTTTGAGTAGCTGGCTAGTGCATGTACCGTAACTTTGGTCGGTTGTGGCTCTTCTTCTGTATCTTCTTCTTTATGTTCAATGCTCTCTTCTAGATATTCAATGACCTTTTCATCTACTGGTTCAATGATAAAAAGTCACCCTTTACTACAGCGATGCTCATGGCTCCACAGCTCGTCGCAATGCCAACATAACCCCTTCGTAGATCGCTCCTGAAGCTCTTCTCTTGTCAACCTTTTTGCAGCAGGGACTCGGTCAATAGTAGGGGGGCTAAGGACATCAATATTGCTGGTTGAGGAGTGACCCTAGTCCTTTGAGCTTCATGGTTCAATTTCTCCTCTTGATGTCGTGCGAAAGAGATGGCTGCCATAAGCGTGTACGGTTATCGCGCTTTAACTTCTCCTCGGATCTCCGGCTTCAAGCCCTCAATGAAGGTCCTCAATAGTTGTTTTTTAGACCAATCACAATTTTGATTAGATAACCTTTCAAACCTGGTTTGGTACTCCTGAATGGTGGAGGTTTGTCGGATCTTTGCTAGTTGTTCGTCAATATTCTGCTAGTCATAGGTGCCCAGCAAGCCAATCACGTGAGTGATGGCACGTGTGACTTGATACAGAATCTTTTTGCTTATTATATTTTGGCGTATATCACTTTATAACTATTGCATAAATGCATATATATATTGTGATGTCCTTGGATTTGTGCAATGGGAATCGGATCGTGATGAGATCATGATAATGAGATCGATTCACCTTTAAACACATATCCTAAATAATCCCGGTCATAGGTTACTCGAGAGGGACATCGTGATAACCGGATAGACTGGTGTGCTGTATACCCGTCCATATGATGGATGCAGCTGGTCTCATAGCTGCTCGTGTATGGACACTAGGGATACAGTACAGGTACTCATTGGAGAATGAGTTCACTGATTGATCCGCTTACAGAATACTGGATAGTTGATGATGCCTTATTGTCAGACAGCGATTCCGTAGTCCTAGTGGTGTATCTGGTCCTTAGACTTGAGACACCAAGGATGTCCTGTATGAGTGCTCCACTCTTTGATACCAGACTTATAGGTTTGGCTGTTCCAGATCAAGTACAGCTGGTCATTGGGAGTGGTAGTCGACCTTACGAGGACTATTGAGTGTCGATAGAGGATCATACACTCTCGGCATAATGAGAGGAATATTCCATATGTTCTTGCTCAGACAAATCCCTGGCCAGGGTCATTCGGGTTGAGAGAGAACGAGTTCTCCGGGAGAATCCGATTAGAGCGAGACTCGAGTAGAAACTGTATGGGTCTGACAACACCATGCTCGATATATAGTCTCTGGGATATTAGATGGATGAGGGACTATAGGTACATGGTAACTGATGACAGATAGGTCAAATGGATTGGATTCCCCTTTATCGTTTGGGGACTACGGTGTAGTGGCCTAGTACGTCCGTAGTCGATGAGTCGAGTGAATTATTACAAAGATAATAATTCACTGAGTTAGAAAGAGTTTTGACAAGTATGACTCACGGCCAGCTCGATATTGGGCCTAGAGGGTCACACACATATGGTAGGCATTGCGATGAGTAGAGGTTTGGATATGAGATATCCGACGGAGTCCTTGTCTTATTGGATGCAGATCCAATACCAACTAGGGAAGGACCCATTAGAGTTTGACACGGGATCTCTTTAAATAGGAGGGATTCACAGCCTCATAGGCTAGAGTCTTTGCTTGCCTTTCCTATTCTCCTCTCCCTCTCCACCTCATAGTAGGCTTGGAGTTTTGAGGAGCGTCGTCGCAACCCTGCTGTGTGGATCACCGCTAGAGAGGAGGACGCTTGACCTCCTTCACCCTCTCCTAAGGATCTGCAAGGAAACAGGGATATACGATCTCCCTATGTAACACAATCTCTATACGCAGTTTTATGTTTTGCGGATTTTTGCGCACCAATCTTCGCACGATGAGGAACATCTTTTTGGGAATCAGGGATTTTTATTTTCTTGTTCTTCCGCTGCGCATATGATGTCGCCCCCCATGATTTCCCAACATATTCTCGTAATCGGACGGTCTGAAGCGAATCAGCAGTCCTTCTTTGAATTGTCGCCATTAAAGGACTCCATAAGTATGTTCAAACCAGTCAAACCACTATATGGCATCCCCTTCAAGATGTATAGCTGCAATTTTCACCATAGATGCATCTACGGTTTTGTGGTACCGAAAATATCGCTCCGCGTGCAAGATCCAACCAATCGGGTCTCCTTCTTCCCATTTAGGGAAGTTCACCCTTATGCGTGGATAGTTTGGATCGATCATAGAGCCTCCCCTCCCTTGGAACTCATCTCTTCGGGCCTGGTGCGATTGGGCAAAGCTCTCTCCGTGATATGATTTTTTCGGGCTTAGTAGTCGGCCCAATCTGAGTTCGGTAAAGAGCGTCTGAATC